>NC_081310.1:201155155-201469842 GCF_026419965.1 Kogia breviceps
ATGATCCGAAGCACCAGCTGCTTCTTGAGCTGACCGGGCAAAGGGTCCTCGGAGTTCGGGTTGAAGACGCCTGCGGGGGGTCAGGGTGAGGCTGAGCGGGCAGGGCAGACCCACCACCGGCTCCCGGGGCAGCCCCAGTACATCCACTCCCACCCCCACCCCATCCGCTGGATGGGAGCCCCGGGTGTGGGAGGGGAAGGGGAGGGGTGGGCACCGGGGGCCGTAGGCCGGTCGCCTCTGTGACCTCCCCACGATGTGGGCCCAGCTCGCTCCTCCCACAGGTGGACCACGGGGGCTCCGTGCGAGGCCACACCGCCTCTGGGTGGGGGGCCGGGTGCCCGGGGACAGGGTCCAGGCCGGGGGGCCTGGGGCTGCGCACGTCGATAACTCGAAGGGCCCCCACGGCAGAGATGAAGGCTGCCCAGCACAAGCCGAGGGGCGCGTGGGGGGCCGGGTTAGGGTGACGATGGGAGGAAACCCACAAGTCGCCTTCAGCACCTCGGGGAGAAAGCTGAGGTGACCCGGAAGGGAGGAAGCGCCAGGCAGGCCTCACCCAAGGGTGCCTCGCCCGGGGACGCTCGCGCCGGGCAGGGTGGGGAGGGGCTGCAGATGCCCGGCAGGACGGCGGCGCCTCCCTGTGCCCCAGCCTGACCCGCCCGGCGGCCTCGCCGTGGCCGCCCCCTGCCACCCCCGTGTCCCCGTCCCGGGGCCGCAGCCTCACCCTGGCACATGCACTGGGGCTTGAGCACATAGCCGCAGCTGCCGTTGGCGCTGAACTTGGCCCGGTTCAGCTGGAGCATCCGCCCCTCCGACTGGTAGTTCAGGGCGACTGCGGGGAAGGGAGTGAGGTGGCTGGCTCAGCGCCCAGCCCGCGTGTCCCGCCCCGCCGCTGCCCGTGAGCCCGCGTCCACTATGTGAGCAGGGGCCCCGGGGCTCACGTCGGGCACGACCAGGGCCGTGCGTCCCAGCAGGACTTCCTGCAGAGCCGGCACGGCGGCCCCGCGCGCAGCACCCGAGGAGCCTGTGTCTTTCCCGCCTTGCCCTGGGGTCCTGAGGCCCCCGCCCCGGCGCCATCCTGGTGAAGTTGGCTGGATGCCGCGAGGGTTCTCCAGAGCCAAGGGCAAGCAGAGCGGCCGCGGAGAACCCAGCTGCGCCCCCTCACCGGCCCGGCCGCCCCAGGCCCCGGCACCCACCCATCTGGCAGCCAGTGTTCCAGAAGGGCTGCGGGTTGTAGTTGCTGGAATCCACTCGGTAGGAGGAGGGGTAGATGCGAGAGAGCTGGTGCTGGTTGAAGCGCAGGTACTGAGCCGGCTTCTGCTGCAGGATCTGCTGGGCCTTGGTCTCGCTGAAGGAAGACACCTGCCAGCTGGACGCCACTGCCGGGCGAGACGGGAGGCGTCAGGGCACCAGGTCAGCACCTGCCCAGGGCCCCGATGTCCACCCCCCGGGGCCCACACCCGGCAGCCCCTCACCCAGTGGCCCCTCACCCTCCATCTCCACGTCGTGGACGCCCACGGACTTGGTGTATTTGACCAGGTCTGAGAGGGCCCGGGACAGCTTCATGGTCTTCTTCTGCCTGGCGGCCCTGCGGGAGGGGTGGGGTCAGGACCTGGGTCGCACCCCTCCCTGTTCAGCCTCCGGGGAGCGTCCGCCAGGCGTCCACTATGCCCCCGTGTCCCAGGCGTCGGGTCAGCGGTGCACGCGCTGAGAGGCGACACTGGGGGAGGGGGCAGGTGGCCGACCGCGACAGCTGCTACAGAGAAACACAGGGACCCGCGCTGGCCAGTCTGGCCCTGAACCCCGGGGTCCCTGCCCCGGGCCCCCCCCCACTGCCGTCCCCCACCGTGCGGGTCCCTGAGCCTGCGCGTCTGACGCCTGCTGTTGCCAGGACGACGGTCTCAGCACTTGCTGCCGCGGTGCCTCCTCGAGGGCCCGGCGTGGAGGCAGGGCACTGACCCTCGGCTCTGGCCGCCTTGGGAGTCCAGGTCGTCGTCCCCCTCCTCCACGCTGGCTGCCTTCTTCAGCTTGCTGCTCTTTTTCTGTGCAGAACCAGGGCGGAGTCAGGACTGGCGGAGCCACGGGCTCAGAGCCCCGTCTGCAGAGGCCAGAGGCTGCGAGGGAAGGGCCCGCAGCCCTGGGGTCCTGGCGCCCACCCTGCAGCCGCGCCTGCCCCCTCCTCTGCAGCGCCCTGCTTGGCCCGGGCCCTGGGTGGCCTGCACTCTGGGCGCCAACCAGTGTGGACCAGGGGAGGGCCGTCGAGGCACCTGCTCCATCCAGCCCCGACCAGGGCTCCAGGAATCCCAGAGGCCCTTGGTCCTGGAGGAGACCCCCCAACTCCGGCCGGCGCGGGGACAGCTGGGGCACATGGGGGCAGGGAGCCCACCCGGGAGCCTGGCAGACCTTGCACTTGGAGAAGCTGCCCACGAGGAGCCGGCTGCTCTGTCTGCTGGTTCCGGCCTCCTCCCCAGACTCCACGTCCTCCTCGGCCTGGGAGGAGAGACAGACAGCGGGGGTGGGTTGGGATGGGCAGCTCCTCCCAGAGGCCCCGGGCGCCTTCCTGGAAGAGGAGGAGCTGAGAGGGGCGTGGAGGAAGCGGGGAGCCGGGCCCCAGGCCGGCCCAGCCCCCCGGGGTGCACAGAGGCCGGAGAACACTGCTCGCTCGGCGCCCATATCAGCTCCCCACCGTGCGCCATTTGAAACGCATCGAGTGCCCAGCTCTGATTTTTTCCCACGGACGGTGACAGCCTAATAAATGCCGCTTGCGCGTCTGGAACATTCCTCGGCGTGCCCGCTTAGGTAATCCTCACACGGGGACCCCGCAGCTCAGGAGTCCCCGCCTGCTTCTTGCAACCTACTTCGACAATCCCCTGGGCTGTGGCCATTTACCGTTACCGTTTGCACTCGGGGCTACTGTGAACCTCCTGAGGCTGCAGGACCAGCTTCTTCGCTGCTGTTCACAGAACTTGCGCGTTGGCGGCTCCCCTCCCGGCCCCTGCCCCCACCCGAGGTCCTGGCGGCACCCCGGCCTGTCCCTCCCCTCTGGGGCCGAGACACAAAGCTCTCATCCATCCTGAAGCTCAGTCACACCTCTGGAGCGGCTGGGAGTCTGTGCCAGCATCCCCGAGGTCCCTCGTCACAGCCGTCACCAGCCGCCCCCCAGCCCCTTCCACAGATTGCCCCCCCCACCCCTGAACTCTTCCAACTTTGCTCAGGACGTGCCCACCAGGGCGGGAGCCGGCTTCGCAGCCGAGGTTCCCTGTCAAGGAGGGGCTTCAGCCAGGGGCACACACATCTGCACATATCTGCACACGCACCCCCCTGTGGGCGCCCCTGCGCACACACGCCTCCCTCGGCCACGCCCCTGCCTGGCTCACTGGCGTCACCCAGAAAATGAGCAGAACCCCTGAGGTCTGGGTTCCGGTCGCCGAGCAGGGAGCCTGGAGCTCAAGTGGGAGATGCGAGGCCTCTCAGGCCCGGCCAAGGAGGGCAGAGGGGTAGGGACAGCCACGGGGCCAGCCCCCACCCCCTCCTCCACCCCCTGGGGAGCACTGTCTCCCACCCGCTGGCTGGCTGCCCGGAGGGGCGCTGGTCCGCAGCCCAAGGCGCAGCAACGGAGGCGCTCAGAAAATCCGCGAGCTGGCAGAGGCACGGGAAGCCGTGTTCACGGCGTATCAGGAGCCGGTGGGGTTGACACACCTCTTGGCTCTTTACACCCCGTGGTCACCCAGCACACGAGCACCCCTGAATCTGGGCACAAGCGCACAGAGGCGCCTGCTGGCCCCGACCCTGGAGAAGTGCTGTGGCCGCAGCCAGAATCCGCTGTCACCCACCCCCGCCGCATGCACCCCAAGCTCAGCAGGGGAGGCAGCACCCGCGTGCCGCCCTCAGGGGGTGTGGGCAGCCCCTCCCACCAGGACACAGCGCCTGCTGGGCCTTGTGCTCGCAAAATGGGGTCTGCGGGGCCAGCCGGCGCCCTCCTGGCCCCAAGGCCAGCTGCCCCGCCCATCACAGCCCAGGCAGGGTGCCGGCTTTCGGGCCACTCAGCTGATGTGGCCATCTCGAGTGTTTGCCGGCCCCTCCAGACGGCACCACAACTGCTCAGCCGCACTGGCCCGCCCCCCATATGCTTCACGTCCGCTTTGACGGCCCCCACACTGTTCTCCCACAGAGGAACCTCCCAGAGCTCAGCGGCCCTTCCCTATGCGGCTGGAGGGCCTCCGGGCAGGGGACTGCACAGCTGCCCAGGACTCACTCGGCTCTGAGAGCCTGGAGCCCCTCCCTGTCACCTCCAGACCCACCAGGCTACGCCCAGGTCCTCTTCTGCAAGGAGCTGCAGGTGCCCCGGGGGCCGCCAGCCCGCTCCTGCCCACAGGAAGGGAGGCTGTGGGCTAGAGGAGCTGTCCGCAGGCCTCCAGGGGACAGGCTGTCGGCCACACAAACAGGGCAGCCCCTCCCGGGCCATCTGCCTGAGACATGGTGATGGCTGTGGGTCCCTCATGATAATTGGAACAGCCAAGTGTGAGCTCTTAGAGGACCCGGAGTGGAGATGTACACCAGGGGCAGTGTGTGTGTGTGCGTGCAGGTGTGTGTGTGTGCACGCGCGTGTGTGTGTGTGTGCAGGTGTGTGTGTGTGTTCAGGTGTGTGTGTAGGTGTGTGCGTGCGTGCAGGTGTACATGCGTGCAGGGGTGTGTGTATGTGGGCAGGTGAGTGTGTATGTGGGCAGGTGTGTGTGTGTAGGTGTGTGCATGCGTGCAGGTGTGCGTGTGTGTGCGGGTATGTGTATGCGGGCAGGTGTGTGTGTATGCAGGTGTGCGTGTGTGTGTGCAGGTGTGTGTGTATGCAGGCAGGTGTGCGTGTGTGTAGGTGTGTGCGTGCATGCAGGTGTGCGCAGGTGTGTGTATGTGGGCAGGTTTGGGGGGCAGGTGTGTGTGTGCATGTGTGCAGGTGTGCGTGTGTGCGTGCAGGCATGTGTGTATGTGGGCAGGTGTGTGTGTATGCATGTATGCGTGCAGGTGTGCATGTGTGCGTGCGTACAGGTGTGTGTGTGTAGGCGTGTGCGTGCATGCAGGCGTGTGTATGTGGGCAGGGTTTGGGGGGGCGGGTGTGTGTGTGCAGAAGCCCCGCCCTCTGGCCCCGCTCCCCCAGCTGCAGGCCGAGCCCGCCTGCCTCAGGGCCCTCACCTTTTTGGCCTCTGCCCTGTGCCCAAGTTTGCCAGGCGGGGGCAGCGTGGACACGGTGAAGTCACTGGGGTCCTCACAGTCCCGAATCTTCGACTCCTTCATTAGGGAATCCAGTTTCCTCTTGGCAATGTTTTCCACACGCTTCAGATTGGTGGAGGCCTGCAAGAGGCGGACGGCCAGCCCCTTGGCCTCGGTCCCCAGCTTGGGGCAGCAGCTGGACAGCGTCCAGTCTCGGGCGGGGCCAGCACCACTTCACGCTCACCCCAAGTGAGCTCCAGCCCACGCCTGGAGCCGGCCCCAGCCTCGTTCCTACTTCACGTTGCTGTGCACCCCGGCATGTGATTTGTCCCGGGGCCTCAGACAGTGCCGAGCGGGCCCTGAGCCCAGGCCCATCTGATTCTAACACCTGTCTCCTTCAGGCGCACGATGCTGCCCGTGGGACCCAGTGGACCGCTCACCGGGCACCCGGCGGCCGCTCCGGGCTCTGAGAGCCGCTCAGCAGCTCAGGATCTGGGAACCCACCACCAGCCACCGTGCGCCTCAAGGAGATGGATGGGGTGGGGACAGCCCCCAGTGTGGCCCTGATGAACTTGGACCCTCCAGGCAGGGCCTGGGCCTTGGGCATCTGGGCACCCCCATGCCCAGGCTGGAGTGGGTGCAAGGTGGCCACCACAGACGGAGGGTTTACTATCACCCCTGGCCAGGCGGGGAAACGTGCAAGCCCTCCCAGAGCGGGAGGAATCCACTGCCTCAGGGCTTTCTAAAACAATTAGCCGGCAGCACAATTATTTTCCCATCCCATGGTCCCTCAGGGAGAAGTAATACCTTGGCGGTACCCAGAAAAGGGAAGACGGCGATTAGAGAGCACCCCCTCCCCCGCCTGCCCCTTGGCTGCTCAAAGCCCCTGTGGACTCCTCGGCCTCCCAGCATTGCCCCTGGTCCCAGCGACTCTCTGAGAAGAGGTGACAGCCTCTAGCTGGGAACTCGGGGTTCGTGTCCTGTGTGGAGGGGTGGGCAGGGGGGTCCCCACTGGCCCCGGCCGAGTGCATGCCCAGCAGCCTGGCAGCTTTGCAAATCGCCCTCCTTATCTGCCCCATGCCCCCCTGTCCCTGCCACCTCCCTCTACAGCGAGGCCTTGAGCTAGCTGCTCAGGGCGGCAGCCCCCCGCCCCCAAGGCCCCCCACCCCCACTCACGTCCCCGTGGAGGAGCTTGCAGTCATCATCGATCTCGTCTGCACTGTCCTCGTCAGACACCTCGCCCTCCTCAGCATCCTCGCTGATGCCGGCTGGGAGCTTCTTGCCCTGGGGGAGGAGGTGGACCTTGGCAGGGGCCCTGTGGGAAGTTCCGGGGGGCCGGCACCCACAGGAGCATCAGCCGCAAAGCGTAGGAGCCTTTCCCAAGCTGGCCTGTGGCTCTCGGGCCGGGGGCAGGGCCAGCCCACCCATCCTTGCAGCAGCAGCGTGGGAGGGGCATGCCCGGGTGTGCATGCCAAAGGCCCCAAACTGGTCGACCACCAGGGGGAGACGGAGGCCAGGTCAGGGGCAGGGCTTGCCCTGACCCCTCAAATCTATCACAGATGGTGCGGAACCCCAGCCTGTCTGGAGCAGGGCCTTGCCCTAGACCTGACTGCAGGTTAGAGGTCAGAGGTCAGAGGCTCAGCAGGATGCTGGCCCCAGGAGGGGCTCACCTTCACCAGGATCTTGCCCTTGAGCATCTGTGGAGAGGGTAGCATGGTGGCATCCTCGCTGCTTACTGATGACAAGTCCAGCTTGTCCCCAAGGATGTCGGTCAGATACTGGGCCATCTTCTTCTGCTGGACGACACTGCAGTGGTTCTCGATGGACAGGATCACTGGGTACCTGTGGCCCCAAGAGGGGAGAAACAGAATGAGGCCAGGGGAAGGCTAGGTCTCACCTACGTGGGACTGCAGGTCACCTGCACCACTGAGTGAGGAGGATTACTTCACAGGAGCCCAGGAAAGATGGGGCTGCCGGCCGCTCTGGGAGGGGGCCCACCAATGGCTCTCAAAAGCGAGTGAGTGTGGGCGAAGGGAGCTGGGAGACCTTAGGGATGGGTAAAGAAGGCATGTACTTCTTCTCCCAATAAGAAAATAACAAAGGCAATTAGAAACTCCAGGAAAAACAAAAGGAAACGTTCAAGCAAGTCATGGTTTGAAAATGCCGTGGGGGACCTCCCTGGTGGTCCAGGGTTAGGGCTCTGCGCTTGCACTGCAGGGAGCACAGGGCTAGGGTTAGTTCCCCTCCGGTGGGGGAACTAATATCCCACAAGCCACGCAGCACAGCCAAAAAAACGAAATGATGTGGACTACACTGGGGTGCGGCGTGGAGCAACCGATAGACGGCGAGAGAGATGATCCCGCGAGAGAGATAACCCCGTTCACCGAGATACTGAAGACACTGTCCTGCGCACGGCCCTGGGGCCCAATGTTGGCCCAGTAAGGAAGGAGACACAGCCTGGTGCGCACCATCTGGGGGGAACGTCATTATCAGCTACGTGGTGCCGAATGGGGCGTGCGGTGTGGCGATTTTCATAAGTTCTGCGGTTGTTTGATTTACCTTTTTAGTCACGTGCACATTTACTTGGATTTTTGCCCAAAGGCAACATAATCCTTTTAGGAAACGTAAATGACCCAGACCTAGAAGTCATAAGCTAGAGCAAGACATGGGCAGTCCTGCGAGGTGGAGAGGCACGGCCTGGGGCAAAGGCGCTCCCCTCCCCATTTCCCAGTCAGGGGACGGAGGCTCAGGGGAGAGCCTCGTGCCCACAAAGATTAGGCTGGCATGGGAGGTGCACGCCCCGTCCTGAGACCCCAGCAGGCCCCTGGCTCCTTGGCAGCTACAGGAGACCTGTGTGTCCCAGCCCCCCTGCCCTGAGACGCCCCCTCACCTGCAATTCCAGAGGCCAGGAGGCCCTGCAGAGGCCCCTCACTCCCACTCCCTTCCAAGACAGAGCCTGTGCCACGTCTTCCCGGAGGGGCACCTCTGTTTCTAGTTCTTCAATCAGTCTTGCTTGGCCACCCCTCCTTCACTCAATTCGCTCCTCCCTCGCCCGAGAGCCTCACTGAGCTGAGACTCGAGGGTAACAGCGGGCGGAGGCAGTCTTCTATATCCAGAAACTAAACTGGATTTTGTTCAACAGTGTCTATAGCCATCCTGAGTGACAGCAAGTTGAGTCTGGACACAGAGTAACTTCTTAAGGGCAATTGGTGCCAGAGCCACCACGGTCGAAGGCGTCTGACACCAGGTGCCTGTGGCCCGGGGGCCGCTGACACACACGCCCCGCCTGGCCCGGCTGTTGCTCCCACATCCACCGCCTTCCCTCTCCTCTGCCCCTCCCCTGCCCCTCATCCTCAACAAGAAACCAGCCGCCAAAATGTCGCACTGCTCCGCAGAAAGGATGTGCCGGAGGGGCAGGAAGAGGCCCTTGAGCCCCTCCCCCCAACCCCCTGGGCCAGCGCCCCCAGTCCCAGCCACTCACTCGTTCTTGGCAAAGGCGTATTTGTTGATGGTTTCGATGACGTCTTTGAAGAGGATCTTGGAGGTCAGGGTGTAGCCGTGGTGCACAATGGGCTCCCCTTCAGGCCCGTCCCAGCAATCCACTGCACGCAGACAGACCGCAGTGGGTTCCGGGGGCCGGGCCACCAACGCCCAGAGACCCACAGTCCGTGGACACGGACCGGAGGCGGTCCTCTTGTCCCGCAGTTAACACCACAAGAGACCTACCCCAGCCCCTGCCAGGCAGAGGGCAGAGACCGTGCCCAGAGACTCCACAGGGCTCCTCGGGGCCGCCCCGCCCTCCCACGGGAGACGTCGGCCCACGGCCAAGGCCCGGCCCCTGGGGCCGAGGGGCGTGCCGGGTCCCAGAGCCCCGGCACTCACCCTCCACGCAGCGGCAGCCGGCCTGCAGGACCCAGGCGTACATGTCCACCCTCGACTGGGACATGAGCTGGTCGCCCACGAGATACGTGTTGTGAGACGAGGTGATGAAGTAGTGGCTCAGCGGCCACGTCATGTCCTGGTGTACACGGTGGTGCTCCGGGTTGAAGATGTCGCCGGCGGGGCTCCGAGTGTAGTTGGTGAAACCTGCTGGGGGCGCGCGGTGGGGGCCAGGGGCTCAGCCCCGTGGGCCGGCCCCGCCGTGGGCTCACCCCGGGACCACCCGCCCCCGTGCCGCGCGCAGCCCCCCGCGCCCCGCTGACCCGGCAGCGCAGCTGGGCCCGCGTGGCGCCCACTCACCGTCGATGCCCATTGTCCCCTTGCTCTTGTTCTCCGGGCAGGGCTCAAACTGCTCGATGATGTCACGGCAGCTCTCGAGGGTCACGCCCGTCATCTAGGCCAGAGCAGGGGCTTGAGGCCAGGCTGGCCCATCCCCGGCCCCACCGCGGGCCGCGGGCACTGACCACACGAGGCGGAGGCCCTGGTCCCTGCGGCGTGCTCCCCCGACTGGGGGGCTCACTGGCCACCCCCGGTGGCGTGAGACTTGGGACTCAGTGGCCAGCAGACTACAGAGGGTCCCCTGGGTTTGGAAGAGCTGGCGCTGACTGAGGATCCTTGGCAGGGGAGGGGTCTTTGGCATCATCGGCCGGGCCACCCGCCACCGCTGCTGTGTTAGGGGCCTCGAGAGCTGTGGACCAGGTTGGGCTGGCAGGGAACGAGGCCTGGTGTGAGAAGGTGCAGGAGAGCCAGGACCACGTCCCACCTTGGAGGAGCCCAAGGGGCTCACCTGGCCCCTCCTGTCACCTCCCCAAATCCCTCTCAAGAAAGCTGCGCATGGCAGCCGAGCCCGTGTGGCAGAGGCTGGGTGATTTCCCAGGCCCACGGTGCAGCCCCCGGGAGCCCCCGCTCCCAGAGGCAGGCCCACCAGTGGGGCTACCTGGACGTCCCCAGGAACGTGGGGGTGGACATGCAGTGGAGGGGGAGGGGCAAATGGGGTCAGAGCTCGGAGCAGCCGGTGGACCCAGGAGGCCCAGAGTCGGGGGCCAGGGCTCAAAGCACCCAGATGGTGGGCAGTTTTGGCCCCAGACGGTAGGAAGAGTTCTGGAGAGCTTAGGGCAAAGGTCAGGGAGCAACGGGTCCGTCCTGCCTACCCCAGCCCGGGCCACATTCCCGCCCCCCACCTCCGAGCACGGCAGCTGCTGGAACAGCAGCCCCTCAGCCTCGCCCCAGTGCTGCCCACAGCAGCCGCGCCCAAGTTGTCTGCGGCCCGAGCCCTCCTGTGGGAGCTCTGTCCCCTCGGGGTGGCCTTCCCCTCCCCAACCCGGGCCCGGGATGAGGGGTCCAGACCCCTGAGCTTCCGGACCCTGAGCTTCAGCTAGGCAGTGCCCGGGGAGCACTCGGCCTCTCAGGAGGGATGGGGTGGCCTGGGGTCGGGGACGGTGGGCAGGCACACCCTGCTGGCACCCAGAGGCATCTGCACGTCTGCTGGACAAACGTTGCAGGGAGTTGGCAATGGGCCCAGAGCCCTGGGGGTGGGAGCCGGCCAGATCCACATGGCCGAACCAGGCCTGAAGGCTAGGCCAAGGGACCTAGGCCAGGAGATGCTCGACGCTAATGTCGGGGCCGTGGTCAAGCACGGGCTCCCCTCTGGAAGTTCTGGGGGGGGCCGCGGTCAGGGCCGAGCCACTCTCCTTCCCCACCAGCTTGGTGGCTGGCCCGTGCTCGGAGCCAAGGCAGGTCCAGTAAGTGGGCCTCGAATGCCAGACCGGTGCCCACGCTTCCCCAAGCTGTCAGCCACACTGTGGACGGGCGCAGACGCCCCGGGACCGTGCACGGGCGCAGACGCCCCGGGGGGCCGAGGTGAGGCCACAGCGGCCAGGAGCCCGGCTCCTGCTGGGGGCTCACCTTCTGCTCCACCACCAGGAAGCGCTGCAGGTCAGCGGCGCCCAGGTGGTCCTTGTGGTTGCTGTAGGCCAGCATGAGCAGGTAGAGGTCCCGGCGGGTGGACATCATCTTGTAGAAGGCACAGAACTCCTCAAAGCCCAGCGTCCCCTGGTGGTCATCTGTGTCTGCTTCCTGTAACGCAAGGCCTCCGGGTCCCCTCGCATCCCACCCTGGGCCTCAACCGCGAGGGTGCCTCCCCGCTGCCCATTCCTCAGTCAACCCTGAGTCGAACCACCCCTCCCCCTTCCAGCATCACTGCCCACGTCACGGGCTCATGAGTGCTCCCCAAGCCCGGCAGCGGCGTCCTCACCGGGCTCCCCCTCGCCTCTCCCACCAAGAAGCCACCAAGTGACCCGTTAACACAGATCTCACCTCACCTTCCCCTTTCCGAGCCTTCCAAGGTCAACCTGCATCTGAACCCAGCAAGGTCACCCCACCCTGGAGAAATACCCCACCCTGCAGCCAACAACACCCCACCCAGGAGTTAATGCCTACGCTGGGCTGTGATCTGTAATTAGGGTTGGCCATCCATTGATTAGAAAAGCACAGGGCCCCCGGGCATGTAGGAATCCCAGGCTCTGGCTGCCACAGCCGAGATGAGAGGACGCTGGTCTCAGCCGCTGTCCTCATTTTGCCCAGAAAGCAGCTCACACAATACCCACAGGAACCCCCCAGGCAAACCCACCAGGCCGCTAATGAGACCACAGACTCCTTCATGAATCCACTCACTCAGGGAGCACCTGCTGAGGTGTCAGACCCTGGGGACACCAAGAGCCAAGGCCAGGGACAGACCCCGAGGACAAGGGCACCCAGTGATGGAGGCCAGGCTGCCCCTAGGAAGGCTGAGGTGCCACAGGGTCATGGGGGGCCCTGGATCTGGGCAAGAAGGGCAGTGCGGAAGGTGCTCACGACCCTGAGTGCCCAGGTTGGGTCCTTAGCCCGGTGAGCAGGGCGGGGGGCGGGGGTGGATGCGACTGCCCAGCTAAGAGAGGCACCGGTTCAGCACCATGGACAGCAGTGCAGCCAGCTTCTCGGGGTGTCTGCAGTGTCTCTTCTCCTATGGCCACACAATCTGGGGTGGCTGGAGATGGGAACGAGGCCCCCTCTGAACCGGAAGGATCACCAGCGAGCCAGCTGCAGGCTGCAGCCACCCCCATGTCCCCGGCCCCAGAGAGAGTCGGGCTCCTGGGAAGGCTGCCCTGCCTGCCCTGGCCCTGTGGCTTGGCCCCTTGGTGGGCGCCCAGCACAGCCCGAGCATCTCCCTCCAGGACCCGGTGCTCACACCGAGGCCAGGACAGGGCCGGCTTGGTATGAGGGGCCCAGCCCAGGGCCACCTACACGGGGCCAGCAGAGGCCAGATGAGGACCCCTGTGTCTTGTGCCAGGTTTGGGGGCGGCCCCGTGTCTAGGGCTGGTGGGACAGACCCCGGCAGGGCACTCAGTGCAGTCCAAGGGCCCCTCTGGGGCAGAGTCGGGCTGGTGGCCCTCCCAGGGGCCGTGGCTGCAGCTGGGCAGAGATGCCCATGCACTGAGTGTCCCCCTGCAGGGTGGCCTGGCCTCTCCGCGGGCTCCAGGCTGGGCAGCACGCCGAGGTGGTGGCTGAAAATGCTTTGTGGTGACGAGGCCCTCGGGGGCCCGAAAGGCGGCTCTGAGCCCTCGGCCCCAGAAACGCCTCTCTGCGTGGTCATGCAGCCGCTCTCCTCTCCACCAAGGGAAACCGCAGCGGCTGAAAGCACACGCCGGCCGGAGCTGCGCTGCTGGGCCAGGCCTCAGAGCCGCCCAGGGTGTGGACTGGCCTGTGTTCCACGGTTATTTTAGGCTTAACGAAATTACCCTCAAGCCACTCTTTACCCACCATACAGATCTCTCCTTTGATTAGGGCAGTTCCACGCAGTGCAAACAATATCGAGATTTCTCCACCATAAAAGTGACTAATTATCAGAGCCGCTCTGCCCCGCTGGAGGTCAGGCCTCCTTCCCTGGGCTCCCGAGCACCCACAGAGGGCCCCGTGCAGATGGGCAGGGAGGCCCAGGTACTCAGGGGCACCGTGGACAATGCCCACTTGGGGCTGAGCTGCCCAGGGTCTGGGGTCAGCAGCTTCTGGCCTACAGCCCCTGCTGGCCTTCTGCCAGGGCCCCACTGGCAGGTCCTTCTTGAGGCGGTCTGGAAAGCGCCCCGACACCACTAGTCCTGGGGCTGGTCAGAGGGCTTTGTGGGGAGCCCCTTTCGTGCCCAGGGGGTGGGGGAGAGGCCCAGCCTCCTTACAGGAGGGGCAGGGGACATGGGCTCTCCGGAGCTCCCAGCGGGGGGCATTTTCAAGCCAGGTCTTGATGGTGGACCTTCAGGCCCCGGAAGCCTGTGTCCACTCGCACCCATTCCGTGGGGGCCACTCGTCTCTCGTCCTGCCTCCGAGGCCAATCTGAGCCCCTGACACAGCCTCACCGTTCTGGAAGGGACTGCTGACCCCCGAGCTGCCCCTGGAAGCAGGGCAGGCAGGGAACGGCGGGGCTGCTCTGCAGGCCTGAGCTATGTCAGCTGTTCACTGCCCAGGCAGGCTCTGTCGCCGCTGGGGCCTTGAGGAGGGGCCCTGTGAGCCCCCCAGTCCTCCCCCAGCAGTCTGAGAGCATCCTGCTTACACCACCGCGCCGCCGCCATTCACGCACGTACCCACGTGCTCTGAGCCGGCCAGCTCCCCTCGCTCCAGCCGAGCACAGCCTCCCATCCATCACGGGAGCCCCGAACGGAGCAGACGGGGGCCGAGCCTTGTGGAGCTGTTGGCTCTGTGTGTGTGTGTGTGTGTGTGTGTGTGTGTGTGTGTGTGTGTGTGTGTGTGTGTGTGTGTGTTGGGGCACAGGGCCTGGTTCAAGCTCGCGGAACCCTCTTCCCAGGTGGCGGCAAGATAGCGAGGCCTGAGTGAGGGTGGAGTCTGCCCGCCCATCCCCACCCGGATCCAGGACCTGCTGACTCCGCCTTCCTCCCCCGGCCCAGCAGGGGTTCCACAAAGAGAGAAACTAATTACAGACAGTAAAGGCGGCCGCTCAGCTGAGGATGCATTTTCCTAACTGCTAACACCGGGGTGGCTGGGGACCACAGGCTGGGCGGTGGGTAACCAGAGCCACTGCCCAGAAGGCAGAGCCCGTGCACCCCAGTAAGCCTGGGGAATCGCGGGGCAGTGTGGGACATGGGGGGGGCAGGTCCTGTGGGTGGTTCCCCTCGCTGACCCTGCGCCTGCCCACGTGCCGGGTCCGCCGGCCCGGGGAGGCCCCGGGAGCTGCTGCAGTGGTGCCGGCACAGCCGCGAACAGGGCGCAGCTTGGGGCATCTGACTGACCGCCCCGCACAGGTGCAGGACAGCTGCTTCCCTGCCATTTGCTGCAGCTTGGATGGCACCGCCCGGGACCTCCTGCAGCTTGGACAGGGCTGGCCTGCTCCTGGACACACGCCTGTCCCCGGGAGCGCTCGCTCGGGGCCCGAGACCCCTGGCGGCCCCGCCGGCCTCACCTTGAACATCTGCTTCACCCTCTGCCGCGGCAGGTTCACGTTCAGCTTGTGCAGCAGCTGCAGGACCTCCCCGATGCTCAGGCTGCCGTCGCCGTTCTTGTCCGCCTCGTCAAACGTCTGCTTCAGCCACTTTGGGGCCAAGTTAGGGGCCAACGGAGGTGCAGCAAGGCCGGCCACGCCTCCCCTCCCCTCTCCTCCCCTGGCAGGAAGTCGTGGAGGACCCCGCCCAAGTGAGGGGTGTCCCCGGCCCCCCCCCCCGGCCGGCCGCGAGGATATTGGTCCCGGGTGCGCTGGCGGCGGGCCAGGCTGTCCTCGTCGCGGATGCCGGCCATGAGGTAGCGCAGGCCGGTGACCCAGGTGCGCGCCTCTTCGCTGCTGGGCGAGACCAGGTCCAGCGACTCCCGGTGGCTGCCGTAGTAGATGCTGAAGCAGCAGTTGGGGTCGAAGCTGCTGTCGGGGCAGCGCTGGAAGACCTCTGACTGCCGCCCCTCGCTCACCTCCTGGATGGAGTCGATGGAGACTGCGGGGGGGGGGGGCACGGTCACCGCCCTCCCCGGGGCCAGGCCTCCTCCAGCCGCAGGCCCCAAGGTGCTCTCAGCAACAGCTGGGACCCTTTGGGGTTTCCCGCCCCGTCTGAGCCTGGGGCCGCCTCGGTAACAAAGTCTGGCACCAGCAGGTGGGGGCCGGGGGGCAGCGGGGTCCCGCCTGGCGCGCACCAGCTCAGGCGCCATCAGGAATTTCATCACTGGCTGCGGCGCCTGCAGCTCCGTGGAGCCTCCGTTCAGAGGCTGAGTCACCGCAAGGAGATGAGCTGAGAAGGGCGTTTGTAGGGTCTGCTCCTGTGCCTGAGGCAGGGCCGCTTCTCAGGTAGTCGGGGCACAGCTGGGCAGCGGCCCCGCTGGGAGCAGGCACCCTGGGCTCGGCACAGCCAGGGACTCCGGCTCTGCACCCCCCGCCCGGCTCGGCACCACCCTGGACGTTATCGTGTCCCGTGCAATGGCGATGGCCCTTCCCCACCCGCGCAGTGAAGGGTGCGCGAGTCCTTCTGTCTTCTACCCCCACCGCCCCTCCCCGGGAGCTACCGCTTCTCCAGCGCCCCGTGAGCACGCGTGTTCGTGGCTGGGGTGGGGGTTCTGGGCCCCCAGATTAGGGGGCGCTGACAGTCAGGAGACAGCTGCCCTCCACACTGTTCCTCCCTCCTGGGGACCCCTCCACGGCCAGAGTCAGCTGGTCTCACCCCGTCCTAGCCTGCTGGTCTCTGCCCTATCACCCCTTCCCCAGAGGGGCCTCCACGACCCCCACCCACCTGCTCCCCTCTATTTGCCATCTCGTGTTCTTCTCGTCACTCAGCGTGACGTGAAGTTATCCTACCGTTAGGTGGTGTCACCCACCTCGCACTCAAAAGACCAGCTTCATGGCGGCTCAGCTCCCAACCAAAGGATGTGCCCAGTGCTGGGAACGGCGCCTGGCACGGAGCAGGCGCTCCGGATGGAGCACGGGGGCCCCTGCCTGAGCAGCCGGTGGCGGTTCCACCTCCCCGGGGCGCGCACAGGGCAGTCCCGGCCCCCTCCTCCAAGGCACCCTCCCAGGGGGCTCCACGGCGTGGCTCTCTCCTGGGCCCCACGATGGCAGCAGCGCCCTTAGCAGCCTCGGGGCTGAGGCCCTGCCCTGACACACCCGCGTCTCTCCAGTCGCCAAAGCCAGAGGAGGGGCCGTAAAGTCCCCTGTCTCGCCTGTAAGGACTCACGTGTCTCTTCCTGACCCCCAGGACCCCCAGCCTGGTCCCCGCCCAAATCCTCACAGCTCACCACCCGCCACCACCCATCCAGACAGCTCTGCAGCCTCCACACGCCTGCCAGTTGCTCACACCCCAGGCCGCCCGGACCAGCACGCGGCACCGGGGTCGCTCCCTCGGGGTCCCCAGCAGGGTCTCCCTCTCTGCCCACGAGCGGTCTTATTGCCCCAGCTAGACCGAAGGACTTGTGCCTCTCGGCCCGTCGCAGCATCTGGCGCAGGGCTGGGCGCTGGGGCTGCTCGGTCTCCACTGAGTCCCAGAGGGCTCTGCTGCGCGGGCAGCGGGGCCAGGGCCCTCACCCCGCTGCGTCCACACGTCACCGAGGATCTCCAAGGCCAGCTGGGCCCATGGGCCGGGCCTGGGGACGTCCAGGGCTCTGGGTCTTGCCGCCCCTTCAGCGGCCCAGTGGCTGCTCTGGGAGGGTCCTCTGCCCCCCTGGGTGCTGGTCTGGGGGCTCTGCCCTGCCCACCCGGGACCGCCCCACTCACTCTTGGCCTTCTCGTTCTTGCGCGAGGGCCGCCAGCGGACGCAGGAGCGATGCTCATCCAGGAAGTAGAAGCGGGCCAGGCCCCTGGAGCTGCCACGGAGCTTCACCATCTGCGTGCCCGCCTGCATGGCGCGCATACATCGCTCCACTGGAGGCCCGCCAACCCGGCACACAGACGGACCGACACAGACAGACAGACACAGACGGGGTGCCGGTGAGCGCTGCGGCAGCCCCTCTGCGCTCGTCGCAGCCTCAGCCCCACCCCCCACGCGCTCAAGGGGGTGCAGAGACCACCCACCCGCCAGGGCACCAGACTCAGACCCCAGGCCTGCCTGTGGCCCCAGGTGCCGGCCCAGGTCACAGATCCAATCTGGGACCCTGATCAGAGGCCAGAGTCCACCCAGAGAATCGGACCGATTCTGCCCCGCCGGCCTCCTGCTGGCCTCCACAATGGTCCTGCGGCCCAAGGGCCAGGCGAGGTCCCAGATGGGACCCTGCCCACCCCCCAGCTCTGCCCTGCTTCAGCGGCACCCCCTCCACCACCAGGACCTGCCCCAAAGGCTACGACACACGAGAGGACACGCGGATGCGTGGCCGGGCCCGCTCTCAGGAGCTGCTATGCAACGAGGTCCCGGGCCAGGCTCAGGGTGGGCCCGGGTGGGCGGCATGCAGGCGGCCCCCCACGATGCCTGGCCGGGCTCACCGGCCCGGCTGCAGACACTACTGAGAGCCTGCATCCCCTTCCCGTGGCATCTTCAGGAAAGCTGCCCTCCTCACACGCGCCACAAGGGTGGCACCACACATCCACCCGGAGGCCACGGAGGAGGCTCCACAAGGCCGAGGCCCCACACAGGTCTGCAAAGGTGCAGAGCCCACACCTTTCCCCAGAGGGCCCCACTGCCTCTCCCCTCCCCTCCGCTACCCTCCTCCTCCTCCCCTCCCCTCCCCCCTCCTCCCCTCCCCCCCTCCTCCCCTCCCCTCCCCCTCCTCCTCCCCTCCCCTCCCCTCCCCTCTCCTCCCTTCTCCTCCTCCTCCTCCATCTATTCAGCCTCCTGTCTGCAGCTTGCATGTCTCCCAGGTACCAGGGGAGGACATGGCTGGCCAGGATGGAGAGGCAGCAGGCTCCAGAAGTCCCAGGGACAGGTCTGTCCTGGCCCCCCTCCAGCCCTTCACAACTGCCTACACAAAGCCCAGGACCCAGGAAGTACCATCTGGCGAAGCACCAAGTAATTAACCCACAGGGTCCCCCCGATGAGGAACCCTCAGGGGGTGTCGTGGAGGCCCGTGGGCAGTGTCAGCCTGAGGGAACAGGCAGTGAGGACTTCTCAGAGGAAGCCAACCTCTGACCTTGAACTGCAGCCGTGCACAGGGAGGCTGGGCTCCAGGGGAGACATCGGGAGGTAAAGACGCGGCGTGGCTGCCCGGACACAGGTAGCAGGTGGGCGGGGGGGGGAGGGGATGGGGACAGGGACGGCCCCCAGAGGCCTAGAACCGGGTTCTGGAAGGTGGTACCTGGATCAGCCCCATCCGCCAGCTGGAACAGAGAGCCGGAGGGGTGGGCAGACCTGAATGGGGCCCTCCGTGGGCCGGCCCCGCTAAGGCAGACACCCTCCCCTCCAGAGTCTCACCGCAGCGACGGGCACTCTGCTGGCCTCTAAGGGCCGACACGTCTGGCACCAGCCTGCGGGCCTCGCCACGCCTGGGCTGAAAGTGCTGCTGCCCCCCAAAATAACAGGGACCTCCTCAGAGAGTGTCCAGCCGCACAGCCACCAGGACCGTGGCCCCGGCCCCTCCTTACCCCTGACTCCCCCCCCCTTCCTTCCCCACGGCCCGCCTGGGGTTCAGCCTCCAGGCCCTGAGTGGTGGGGGGGGTGGTCAGAGAGGCACCCCGGGGGATGCTGCCGGAGCCCCGTGATCCCCAGAGGGGGACCCGAGGGGTCAGGAGGCTACAGGTTTGCATGGAGGTGGGGCGGGAGCCCCCAGGCCTTTCACAACCCCAGGAGCAGCGCCCCCCACTCCTGAGCCCAGTGACCCTGGGGCTGGGCGGGGCTCTGGCCAGGGAGGAGCAGGCCGGTCCCCGGCCCAGATGACCACACAGGGCTGCTCCCTTACCTAGTGGGCCAAGCTGCCGCCGCGGGGACACAGCCACGCTCCCGCCGACCCAGAGGAGGGCCTCCGCCAGGCAGGCCACCGTTCCCTTGGTCCGGCTGGGGGTAACTGGCCAGGGGACAGACATGCCCTGATGGTGGCCAGGGGTGGGCTCACGGAGGCCAGCGAGGGCCAGCCCCCAGCCCCACCTCAGCGGCAGGTCAGGCGGTGGCAGGCAGCCCGGGGCTCCCCGGGGCCCCCCTCTCTCCTCGGCTTCTTCCTCCCCCGCACTGCCCACCGAGGTCCCTGCAGGGCCGCTCCCAGGCGCCTCTGGCATTGGCCTCTCACCTGCTGTCCCCGACGGCCCCCGAGCCAGCCTACCCACCACCAGGACCACAGAGGGGTCCCAGGAGAAGCAACGCCCCAGGGCCTTAGGTGGGGAAGCTGCAGGGCCTCTGCCCGCCCCCCCCCCCGCCCCACCCAATCCCCTGCACTAATCCAAGCCTGGATCCAGCCCAGCTGGCCAGAGGATTTAGGCCAAGGGAACTCCCGGCCGGGGACCGGGAGGGGACCAGGCAGGTGGCAGTGCCGACCGAGGCCCCAGGCCACCAGCCCCCATGCCCCGGCTGAGTAACGGCAGGCAGGAGAGCAGGTGGTCTCCCTGGGGACCTGAAGACCACAGCGGTAAGGCCTGGGGTGATGGTCCTCGTGGGACCACCCACTGGGGTGCACCCTCAGGCCCTACCAGGGGGTCTCCCTACCCCCCTCCGCAGGCTGGAGGCTCTGCTCCATCCCAGCCTGTGCCCCAGGGGAAGGCCCTGCTCTCACCCCCCATCTCTCATACTCCAGGGGGACTCCGGGTGGGTTCCTGAAGTCCCAGTGGGCCTGGAGGTGGGACGGAAGCAGCAGTATCCTGCCCCCCAGCACCCAGCGCCCCGTGGGCGGGAGCCCGAGAGCCAAGGTGGGCGGGACTGCCTGGCCAGGCCTGTGTGGCCCACGGGGGACCCGGGGCCTCCTGGGCCCCTTCCTGCCGCTACTCCCAGCACTGGCTGGAGGACGCAGGTCCCCAAGCCCGGGTGCAGCCCCCCGTGCCTCCGCCACCCAGCTCCAGGCCCCGGGCGTGAAGCCGCAGTCCCCAGGGACCAGCCCCCAAGACTGACCTTCCCAGTGGAGGGGGCACAGTCCTCACAGCATTCTGCCCTCAGAGGCTGGGCTGGCCCGGGCCAGCTGCCCTGCTCATGACCGACCCGTCCGGGGGCAGGAGGGCCGGGCCCAGGGAAGACCTTCCTGCTGCCTGCTGACCGGACACAAGGCCCAGTCAAGGCCCCCCAGCTAAGGCCCAGACGAGGGGCAACCGGGGGAGGCGGGGCGGGCGGCATCCCCTCCTCCTGGAGGCCAGGGGCTGCCGGGCATCGGGCGCTGCCAGGGAAGGCCAGCCTGGCAGACAAGGGGACACAGGCCGGGGGCAGAAACCCACCCCAGTCGCGGCAGCGGGGAGGACTGGGTCTCGCCCCGAAGACCTCACGTTCCTCCTGCCGCTGGGCCCACGAGCCCCTAGCCGACCCTGTGCCCCCTGCCCAGGCACCGCAGGGACAGCATGAATCCGTGTCCCAGGCCGCCTGTGGCAGTGCTGGGCCAGCACCCCCCAGTCCTCACTGCTCCTGGGCTGTGCCGGGGCCTTCAGCCTTCCCTCCGCAGCCAGAGGGGCGGGGCCCGGGCCAGAGGGTGCCAGAGGGCGCCAGAGGCCGGGCAGCCTGGCACACTCCCTGGCTCCGGCATCAGGGAGGGTGTAGGTGGTGCAGAGGCTCTGAGGAGACAGGACGGGGCACCTGGGCTGTGACCACAAGAACCAGCGTCCCGTCATCGACTCAGAATCAAATGCCCGAACCCAGTTAGGAGCCTTGCCCAGGAGGCGCTGGCTCCGTCCCTGCAGGAGGTGGCCCTGCCCGGAGCTGGAAAGGGGACTCCGTCCTGGGCGTCCTCAGGAAGACACAGGCTGCCGGAGCCCCTGTGATGGGCGGCGGGGAAGGGGAACCGGAAAGCCCCGGGTGCATCGGGACCAGAGCAAGGCCAGGGGTGGCCCCGGCCGAGGCCCAGTGGCCCCCACTCTCTCGGTGCCCTGGGCCCCGTGTGATGCCCCCCCTCCTTCCTGCTCACCCTTCCTGTGGTCACTGCCCTCATCCCCTCCGTGGCCCCGGGCCCCACACTCCCGCCCCAAAGCCTGCGTCTCCTCGAAGCCAGCTCACACCTGGTCCCCCCGCTCTTCCCTCCCCAGGGCTGGATCCAGTCTGGAGGTGCCCTCGCCTCCCCCGCCAAAGCGCCCCCACCCCAAGCTCTCCCCCAAGGTCACGCCCTTGGGCTCTCAGCCACTGGCCGATCAAGGGTCTCCCGCTGCCACCCCGGGGGGCTTGGGTGCCCCCATCTTCCTGGGCAGGGGTTCTGGGAGGGGGCCCGGCCCCTGCATCCCAGACTCCCTGAGTCTCCACGGCTGCCCCAGGCCATAATCCTCCACTGACCAGGCAGATGAGGTCCGGCTAATCTGCCTCAGGCAGGGCCGCTGCCCAGGGGAGCCCCCGCTCCTCCTCCGACGCTCCAGGAGTCAGGTGGGCGCAGAACCACAGCTGCCGTGCAAGACGGGGACGCCCCAGGGCTGCAGGACACTGGCGGGAGCGCCCCTCGCAGGGGAGGCTGCGTCACTCGTGGGGTGCCGCCCAGCACGCTGGGTGCAAAGGCCATGCCCCCAGTCACTGCCAAGGCGGAGGTGAACCCCCTACAGGCCCCAAGCCCACAGGGCTCAGCCCCCCAAACCAGGAGGTGTGGGACCCCTGCCTCGCGCCCCCAGCAGCCCCCCAAAGGTGCCAGGCCAGCAACAACAGCTGGGACCCCCACTCCCGCAGTCACACCCGGCGCCCAGGTCCCAAGGCCGGAGAAACAGCCCCCCAGGGGGGCTGCCTGAGAGCAGACTCGGGCGACCCTGGAGGGAGCAGGGCCCAGCGCCACCTCTGTCCGCATAACGGGGGCCACAGATGGGGCCCTGGGGCGCCCGTCACACCTGGGTCCCTCTGCACACGCTGCCCCAGCGGGTGTGGAAACCCCGGTCGAGGGCTGCCCAGGTGGGTGACTTCCTCTCCCCACGGCGCGCAGAGCCACGGAAACATCCTGTCCTGGGGAGGGCACCCGCTGCCCCACCCGGAGGCCCACGCGCACCGGCCTTTCCCGCACAGGACGCCCGGCCGGCCCACGGGAGCCCGTGAGCTGGAAGCAAAGTCCCAGGAAGAAACAGACATTTCCGATTGCTCATCCTCAACCTCAGCCCCCCTCCCACCGACAGCTCTCAGAGAACGTGGAGCCGGCCCGGGCACGGCACAGGAGGGGGCCCCGCGTGCCCCGCACCCTGCCCCTGGAGAGGGGGGCTTCCCGGTGGGGGCCGGACCCCACTTCCCGGTCCGGACCACTGGCTGTTCAGGAGACAGGTGGCGGGAGAGCCGAAACCTCGGCCCCACGGGGCTCATCAGCTGTGCAGCTGGAGGCCGGACCCGAGGTTCCAGCTATCTGCTCCATCCTCAGCTGCACGTTTGAGACCGCTCCCTCCCTGGGAGGGGGGCCCAGCACGCCGTCCCAGGAGATAAGGGCCACGCCGCACGTGCCCACCCTCGAGGCTGGCCGAGCCCTTGGCCCAGAGGACAGGGCACGGAGGTGGGCTCACGGCGGGTCCTGCTGCCACCCGCCTCCCAGGCCCGGGCTGCTCCCTCGTGGCTGGAGACACTGGCTACGTCGGGGCTACCTGGACCTTGGGGCCCTGGGGCCACACGGCAGCAGCCATTCCTGCACCGTCTTCAAGCAGGCGTCCTGCACCCAGCGTTTCTGAACGAGGCCGGGCCGGCCCAAGACCGCTGATTCCACAGGGTTCTCTGCAGGCCAGACTGGCAGGAATGTGCTGGGCCAGGCCCTCCCCAGGGACCACCCACCCATGGGAACCCTGCCCTGCGCTGGGGGCTGCGGTCAGGGAGTGGGTGCACCGGGGGTGGCCTGAGCACCCGGCCAAGCTGGGAACGTCTGCACCACCGGCCCCTTCTATACCCTCCACGCTGTCCTCCATTCATAGAGGGCAACTCATCTCGGGAGGCGGGAGGGGACAGGCGTTCCTGGAGCAGCCACGCGGCCCAGGCGCACTCTTCCCAAGGCCACCCTATGAAGGCAACCGCATGCTGTCCCTCTCCTCCATGAGAGGCTCAGAGAGGGTCGGTGCCTTGCTTGAGGTCACACAGCCCATGAGAGGCACCGGCGGGGACCCATCCTCAGTCCGCCTGGCGGTAATGCCTCTGCCTGCTACACGTGCTTTCCGGGGCTCCCCAGGCCCTCCCCCGCGTCCATGCCAATCAGAGGGCAGGACAAATCGGGTCCAGAAGCACCAGGACCCAGACAAGTCACCAGAAGGCAGCTCCTACTGTCCTTGGAATCCCAGCCCTTAATCGGGAAATCCTTTTGCTGTCCGGCCCGAGTCACGTCACTGCTGCTGCAGCCGTGGCGCTGGCCCCGCCTTCCCTCCCTGCCACTCTCACCCCTGGTCCGGAGCAAGTGCTGCACTGGGGACACACAGAGACGCTCTCCGGAGAAGCTCGGCCCCACCATGTCCCTGCAGGACGGGCCCCGACACCACGCGCCCGGCCCCTCCACACGCAAGCTCCTCGGTGCCGGGCAGCTCCGGGCAGCCTCAGAGGGCCTCTGCCAGCCCTGCTGATCTGTGCCGACGGCCCGGAGCAGTGTCCTGGCCCCCAGATCAAGACGGCGTGGCAGATGCGAGCAGGAACTTGGCCACACGGGTGCCAGGGTTCATCAAACAAGGGCAGGCCCCTCGGGTAGAGGCTGCCACTGCCCTGTCCGTGGCGCTGACGGAGGCTCGGGGCTGCCTCCACGGCCCTGGATGGGGACGGCGTGAGCGGGCTTGGCCCCTGGGGCCCACAGGTCAGGACGCCCCGATCGGACCCCCAACAAGGCTGAAGTCCGTGGGGGGCAGGGTGGCGGTCAGGGGGCTGTGTCGGCTCGCGCAGGGCGCCTATTGCTGTCCGTCGGGATGGTCGCCGCCCTTCAGAGTGGCACGGTCACGGGCAGGGATATGACGTGGGGGCCGGGGGCCGGGGGTGGGGAGACGTGTGCGGGCGTTGGTGCGAACGGGGTCATCGGAGAGGTCCCTGGTCGGGGGCGTCAGGCGCTGCCCCCGTAGGGTCGGTGGGTCACCGATGGGCAGCTCAACACCCGGTCCTGGGCCCCCCACAGGGCCGACCACAGCCTTCTTCCTTGAGCCCCTCCTGTGCCCCTTACCTTGGTCCCGGCTGAGCCCGCCAGGGTCCCCGGGCACCGCCCTGGCCCGCAGACTCCACCCCGGCTGCCACCGGCGCAGCCTGAGGGGTGCCCGGGCAGCGTGCTGGCCCCGTGGGCCCCCGTGTCCAAGCTGGGCGCCCCTCGCGTGCCCACGCCCGATCAACGCGCTGCCCGCGCCCGGCTGCTCCCGCGGGATCCCCGCCTGCCTTAACCCTTCGCTGTCACTGCCGCTGACGGGCTGGGAAGCACAGAGGGTGGAATGGGGCACGCGGGGCACGTGTCGGGCTGGGAGTGGGGGGCGGGGGTGCGGACAGGGGCAGGCGCTTGGTGCGGGGGGTGCTGTGCGCTCCTCCAGCAGGGGCTCTCTGCCCACCACCCACGGCTGTTCCTGGCCTCCCTCCCATCCTCCGGCTTGGCCCCCCTACCGGAGCGGATAGACACTTGCATCCCCCCAGGAGCCAAATGTCCCCCAGCTGGCATCCCCCCACGTCACTGCACAGAGCCTCCTCCCAGGCCCATGGGCTGGATCCAGGACAAGTCACCCACCCCACAGCGGGCCCCCACGAAGGCTCGGCGCTCCGGAGGTGGCTAGGGTGACATTTCACTGGCCATCCTGCTGGGGGGTGTACAGCATGACAACAGTGGGGGTTCCAGGGCCCCTGGTGACAGCCCAGCCCCCCGGGCATCCAGATCCCTCCTGTGCTCCCTCCCTGCCTCCCACGCACCCCCAGCGAGGGTCCTGCACAGGCCGGGGGGCTGGGAGGTGGTGGGCTGCTGGGGGTACCGGAGGACAGCCCCCCATGCCCGCCTCTGCGCGCCGCCTGGAGGGGTCCTGCTGGGAGCGAAGCCAGGGGCAGAGGCTCAGGAGGGCAAGTGCCGAACAGCCCCCACCTGGTCCCGGTCCCCAGCAAAGCCTGCCTCCCCCCCCCCCCAACCGGCCCGTGCTCTGGTTTGACCTGCTGCATCCAGCGTCTGAGGGAAATTACATTTCCCACATCAACAAAAGAGATTTCTGTCCCTCGGGGGCTGTTTGGAAAGCTGCCGCCTCTGCCCGAAGCCCCGTCTGTCAGGGCTGACCCACAGCCCAGGGGGTGGCCTGGGGAGGTTTACAGGGAATGGGGAGCCTCGTCTGGGGACGGGCAGGCAAGCTTCAGGGCTCTCTGAGTCGCCGCCTTCCAAGGGGCGACTGCCTCTTGCCAGGCAAGGCACCCAGGTGCCGATGGGAGCACGCCAGCTGTCACCATCACCACTGGATCCCACCCAGGGAAGGCTCAGGGCCCACTGCCCAGCTCCCTTAGAGGGGCAGCCGTCCCCCCTTGGCTGTCCCTCCTGGAGACCTGGCCCTTGGGCCAGACTGGCCACCGCCTGGGCTCTGGGGACCTGCCCTCGTGACCTGACACTGTGACCCTCCCGTGTCCACGCTGGTCACGTGTTTGCTCAGCACAGCCAGGGTCCGCAGGGCTGGCAGAGACCACGGGAGGGAGGGGCAGCGCCCTCCCTCGGGCACCAAGTCTGACTGAAGTTCCCGCTGGTGGCAGCAGGAGGGGCTCCTACAGCTGAAGCCAAGGACAGGGGTCCAGTCAGTCCAAGCAGCGGCGCCAAGTGCAAATGTGCAAGAGCCGAGCAGAGGCCAGCGAGCGAAGCAGGGAGGGGCGGTCCAGCAGCGCACACCTGGGTTTGGTGAGTCCGGCCCCCTCTGGGAAAGGCCCAGCAGCCCCAAACCCTCAGGAGAGGAGAAACCGAGGCAGGGAGAGAGGGCACCAAGGGACAGGAGATGAGAGGCAGAGCCAAAGCCAGGCCCGAGAGAGCGAGAACGTGCGGGAGGGCGTGCGGACCACAGGGTCCCCGGGGGTGGGGGCTGTGGCCGGCCCGGCCTCGACTCCCTGGAGCGGACCAAAGGCCCCTGAGCCCCACCCTGCGAAGAAGTCGGAGGAAACTCAGGTTCAGGTTCTAATGAGTAATCCATCCGTGTCGCCAGCCCCGCGCACCGCTCGCAGCCCAGCGAGATGATTTCCGTTACCTGGGCCCGCGCCCGCCCGCTGCACACGTTAATATGCCTAAGACTCTGATCTCCTCAATCGCCTTTCTGGGCGTTTAAGCAAACTCCCGCCTTTGAGAGCCTTTGGCCTGGCTAGCAGTGTGTGGGAGGAAGGGCCTGCCGGCCCCCGGGAGTTCAACTTCCTTCTTGTTTGAGGAAGGGGACCGGAATACACAGGTGGCGGGGAGCGGGCGCGGGGCCCCTGCCCGAGCCCCTCTCGCTGGGGTGGGCGCCGTGTGCCCTTGAGCCCCACTCCTGTCCCCGGCCGGGCGCACTGCCCTCCTGCAGCCTCAGCTGCCTCCCTCCCAGCACCCTGCCCCTGGGGGCGGCACCCCTGCTTCGGGATCAGGCCCGGCTGCATAAACCTGCCTGACTGCGGGGCACAGGGCCTTGCTCAGGCCTGGGGTTACATCCAGGGCCGGCGCTTCCCCAGCCCTGGTGACAGAGCCCAGGCCTGGACACCCAGGGCAGGGGCAGGGGGTGCGGCCTCACAGGTCAAAACAGCGGAGGAGGACTGAGCCTAGAACAGTTGCTCCTCTAGCCCCTCTCTGGGATGGGGTCCCTGCGTTCCAGGTCTAAAGTGCCGTGTCCGGACAGGGGCCCGTCTGAGGCTGGACCTGGCCGTGAGCCCCAGCTGGGTCCACCCAAGCACCGCCGGGAGGAGACTGTGCCCTAAGACGCAGAGGCCAGCCTGGACCTTGGGACCCAGAGCCCTGGGTTCCCGGCCAGGCCCGCAAGTGGGCAAACCTCACACGTCCCCTCAGTTTTCTTTCCTGAACAATGGGGACACTGCACACGTGCTCCCGGGGCCAGGCTCTGCAAAGGGGGGCAGCCACTCCCCGTCCGCTCCCGACCACCGGGGCCGCGTGGGGACCCTGCCGAGCCCTCCCCTCCTCCCGGCCCTGGGCTGCCCCACCCAGACCTGGCCCTGATGCTCCCCACGTGTGCCCAAGAGGCAGGGGCAGCCCAGGGTCTCAGGGGTCAGAACCTGGGTCCCCGACTTCCATGGCCCGCCAGTGCCCTGCCACAGCCCGAAACCCACTTTCCACCTAGAGCTTCACGATTTACTTGAAGGGTGTAACGCAGCCCCTCTCTTGTGGCCCTGCAGGAAAAACTCCTACACCTCTGATCTCCAAAAAAAACCATCAGCCAGCCCCTGTCCCAGGGCGAGGCTGGAGACGTGGGCCGTGACCAGGCCGGGGCCTCTCCTGCCTTGCGGGGCCGCAAGGGCCTGTGTGTGTGCACGTGCCCAGGGGCTCGCAAGGGCACCTCCGTGCACAGCCTGGGTCAGCCTCCACATGACACGTGGAATTCACCGCCCTCTGCCCTCAGCGTCGTGTCTGTAACCGAGGAAGGTCCAGCAGTTCTGAGGGGGTGGCCAGCCTGGAGCCCCACCTGAGGCCACGAAAGAAGGTCTGGAGGGCAGTGTGGAGCCGTGGGCAGCTGGCGGGGTACCAGCCGGGGCAGGCCATCTTGCGCCAAAGGTCCAAGGGCAAAAATGCCCACTTTGCGGGGGGGGGGGGCGCTGTGCAAAGAGCGCGGCCCTGACCCGTGCCTGGGTGGCGGGGGCCGCTGAGCCTGACGGCCCCCGGGAGCAAGAGGCCGTGAGCGATCAGCTTCCCACCAGCGGAGTACAAGCGGACGCACGCCCTCAGAAACCTCCACGGGGCCCCTCGGATTTCGGCTTCCGACTTCCGTCCTACATACATCTCCAAGGAAACACTTCCCCACGACCCGCTCAAGAAACTGATTTGAGGCTGCGGCCCAGTTTCAGGCAGGGCTCTGCCGAGGACCCACCAGCAGCGGGAAACCCGTGCACAGCGGAGGGGCCCCGGCCGTTCCCTGATTCTGCTTCTCCAAGGCTGCTTCTTCAGAATGTCCCAGTGAGAAGGGGCCCCAGAGGCCACCGGGTCCAACCTCTCCGCTTTGCCGAAAGGAAAACTGAACAGAGGGGTCTTGCCCGGGGGTTCACGGCCAGGCAGAGGCCGAGCCGAGACCAGGAACCTGGCCCTGACCCCAGGCAGCTCCCCTTCCAGTTGGGTCACCCCAAAGGTCACACTGGCCCCCCCCGCCGCCTCAAGTGTGGGCACCGCGGCCCACACCCAGCCAGCGCACGGCGCATCTTGGCCACACCTCTCCCAAGAGTCGAGCACTTGTTTAAAGATGGAAAGGCAGCCACTTGGGTGTCGGCACGGTGCTGACGGCCCCGCTGCTGGGAGAGACACGGCCCGGCAGCCACGCAGGGGAAGTTTCATTAATTATTCAACACTGCAGCCAATTCAGTGTCGCTTTCTTGGTTGGTTTAAGAGCTCTGTAAATGGTAAGGCTCCCGTTAAGGGACTGAGCCGCTCGGGAGGCCCTCGTGGGTGGCCGGACCCGCCCCACCACCCGAGACACACACTCGACGCTCCAGTACGGGCTGAGCAACACCCGGCCTCGGGAGGCAGCTGGGGAGGGAGAAGCGTGACCCTGTCTCCTGGTCCCCCAGGCCTGGTGGAGCCAGCAGACACTTGGAAGGGACCAGCTTCGCCACACTCCCAGGCAGAAGAACGAAACAAAGTGGAAACGACAGCCCGGAGTGGTTGGATTCGGGGGGCACCAGGGGCGGTGGAGTCCCACCGGCCGGGGAGGTCCTCATCCGCAGAGCGTCCTCCAGGGCTGCTGGGGCAGGAGGGGAGCCGAGGCCCTCACCTGGCCAGAGGCCTGGGGCCGCAGACGAACCGTGCGCGGACGCGAGAAGGATGGGGCGGTCCAGGGCGACGACGGGCTGGCAGGGAGAGGAGGCCCCGGACGGCGGGAGGGAGAAGAGCTTCCAGAAGGCTCTGCCTGAATGGCCGAGGCCACACCCTCGTGCCCAGGCCCCCAGCTGCCCAGGGGCCCAGTGCGCACTCGGACAGTGGTACCTGCAGCCACAGCACATCCACGCGCCTCCCTCTGCGCCCCCTCAGGATAACCTCAAGCCCCGATCAGCCGGGGGCCCGGCCGGGTCACTGGGTCAGCGCCCAGCCCCAGGATGCCGCGGCCCAGTCACTGGACAGGGCCCGTGGGAGGCGGCGCTGCCCTCGCCTCCCAGCCCCCCTGCACAAGCCTGACCTAGATTCCGCGCCCACATGCGTGCCGGGCAGAGCCACGGCCAGCCTGGCACCAAGACAGGGGCCGGATGCGGGGCCAAACGCGGCCACACAGTCGCTGGCCCGGTCCACCCGGGGCAACCCCCAACACCCCCAGCAGGGTCTGCGCGGAGCTGCCCGCCACTTGCCCCGTGGCAGGCCAGGCCAGGCCCCCAGCACCTGGGCGTCCCCTTCAGCCTCGCCAGCCTGTGCTGCACCAGCTTGGCGCCCGTGTGCCACCCAGGCATGGGGACAGGAAGCCACTTGGCCACTTGCATCGATTAAAAATACAAACATCCTTGAAATTAGAAGCAGGTGCACTCAAAGCCCTGCTTTTGGCTACCAGGCTCGCAGGCCTTGCACGCGTTCCCGGGCCAGAGGGGGCGCAGGCGGCATGCACCCGCCATCCCAGGCCAGGTTTGGCCACCTGTGTGGCCCTGGGCCATCTTCCCTTGCCCCTCCCCCTCCCACCTGTTCCACTGCCCGTCCCCCAACCGACAGCCAGCGGTTATTAGGCACCTGCTGTGTGCCAGGCTTCGCACTTGGGGCCAGGAAGCAATGGGCAAAGCAGAAGCAGCCTCCGCCGCCAGGCAGAGCAGGGGTGGGGGCGGGGCAGGGGCGGTGGTGTTGGCTGGGCCGCGCCCACCACAGCGAGCAGGGCTCTCGGCCCAGGACCCAGCTCAGGGCACAAAGGGGCCGAGGGGAGGTGGTGTGAACACAGATCCGGGAGATGGGGTTGTGAACATACAGCTGAGGGGTTATGAACACAGAGCTCGGGGAGGTGTGAATGCACAGCTGGGGGGGCTGTGAACACACAGCTCAGGGCGGTGGGGGGTTGTGAAAGCACAGCTGGGGGGTGTGAACACAGAGCCGGGGGAGGTGGGGGTGTATGAACACACAGCTCAGGGAGGGGGAGTTGTGAACACAGAGCTGGGGGAGTGTGAACACAGAGCTCGAGGAGGTGTGTGAACACACAGCTCAGGGGGGTGGGGTGTGAATGCACAGCTGGAGGTGTGAACACAGAGTCTGGGGAGGTGGGGGTGTGAACGCACAGCTGGGGGGGGTGAACACAGAGCTGGGGGTGTGTGAACACAGAGCCCAAGGAGGTGGGGGGGTGTGAATGCACAGCTCAGGGGTTGAGGTGTGAATGCACAGCTGGGGGGTGTGAACACAGAGCTCGGGGAGGTGTGAATGCACAGCTGGGGGGGCTGTGAACACAGAGCCGGGGGAGGTGGGGGGGTATGAACACACAGCTCAGGGAGGGGGAGTTGTGAACACAGAGCTGGGGGGGTGTGAACACAGAGCCCAGGGAGGTAGGGGGTGTGAACGCACAGCTGGGGGTGTGTGAACACAGAGCTCGAGGAGGTGGTGAGGTGTGACACAGAGCCTGGGGAGGTGGGGGGTGTGTGAATGCACAGCTTGGGGGTGTGAACACAGAGCCCGGGGAGGTGGGGGGGGGTGAACACAGAGCTGGGGGGGTGTGAACACAGAGCCGGGGGGGTGTGAACACAGAGCCCGGGGAGGTGGGGGGGTGTGAACACAGAGCTCGGGGAAGTGGGTGGGTGTGAATGCACAGCTAGGGGGTGTGAACACAGAGCTGGGGGGGTGTGAACACAGAGCCGGGGGAGGTGGGGGGGTATGAACACACAGCTCAGGGAGGGGGAGTTGTGAACACAGAGCTGGGGGGATGTGAACACAGAGCCCAGGGAGGTGGAGGGTGTGAACACAGAGCTGGGGTGGTGTGAACACAGAGCCCAGGGAGGTGGGGGTGTGAACGCACAGCTGGGGGGGGTGAACACAGAGCTGGGGGTGTGTGAACACACAGCTCAGGGAGGTGGGAGGTTGTGAAAGCACAGCTGGGGGGTGTGAACACAGAGCCGTGGGAGGTGGGGGGGTGTGAATGCACAGCTCAGGGGGGTGGGGTGTGAATGCACAGCTGGGGGTGTGTGAACACAGAGCTCGGGGAGGTGGGGGTGTGTGAATGCATAGCTGGGGGGCTGTGAACACAGAGCCAGGGGAGGTGGGGGGTGTGTGAACGCACAGCTGGGGGAGGGGAGAGTGTGAATACACAACTCGGCGGGGGGTGCTGAATACAGAGCTCGGGGCCAGGGCACCTGGAAACCGTTTTCCCTCAAGACAAGACAGAGACCCCAAGATCCTACTCGACCAGGGGGCCCACCCACCAGACAGCCGTGGGTTCAGTGCCTGGTGGGATGTGGAGGGGTCCCTCCGGCGGCCCCAGGCAGAGGGCACGAGCGGTCAGTCTGGGCACCCGTGTCCATGAGCCTCCTGCTCCGCGTCCCCGAGGCCCCAGCCCCGGCCCGCCACCTTTCCTTCACTCTCAGGCGCCCGAAGATGACAGACCTTGGGTGGTGACGGGGCACGTCCCCTGCCCCATGGTGACTGCCACACGGGTCCCCTCGACACGCACTTTCACCCGCAGCCTGGGGGGAGCCAAGCCCTGGAGGACACAGCACTGGGAGCCCGGGCACCATGCCCTTGGCCACCTGCCCTCCCCTGTACACTCTGCACCCCCAGCTCCCCCAGCGGATGAGTGGACCCAGCAGCCATCAAGTGCTACACATGCAAATGTTTATTTTCTCTTCAGGGCAAGAAAAGAAGCAAGAGGGTCGGCCTATGGGGCAGGTGAGTCACTGGGGTGTCCAGCAAAGGGCGGGGAGCAGCGCCCAGCACCCTGTGGGCAGGACGGAAACGGCCCCGCCACACCCACCCCTGCAGGCGCCGGTGCCCCTTGACATGGGGTGAGCGCTGGTCAGCCTCTGGGCAGTCACTTCGAGGAAAGCTGGCCCCTCCAGGGAGTCCTCACTGACCACCTGCAGTTCCTCGGTGCCCCTCAGGAGCGGAAGACCATCCTGCAGGCTCACCCCCCCACCCATCTCAGCAGACCTCAGTTCCCCCGGGAGCCTCATTCATTCGGGCGACACGGAGAGAAGCCGTTGGCAGCTGGAAATGGAAGCAGAGGGGACAGGAACGCTGTATCACAGCCCACGGGGCTGCGGAGGTGCGCAGGCCTCCCAAACCCCTGGTCCCTCACAGCCCCCACCCCACCGCCGGACGTGCCCCCAACCCCGGAGTGGGCAGGCAGGCAGGAGCCCCAGCAAATCGGGGGCAGGCCGGCCCAGAGCAGGTCCCCAGGGCCAGACCGCATTCCCGTCCCCGATGGATGGAGCCACCAGCCAGTCAGTCCAGGCTTTCTTCCAAGCGTGGCCGTCCCCATGCAGCCCACCATGAGAGAGCCATGAATGCCCCAACCCCAGGCCACCCTGGGTAAGGACTCGCCAGTGTAACGACCATCAGGGCAGGACCGAAAGCCACTGCAGCCACACATGGGTGCCTGAGGACAGGAGAGGCCAGCCCGGGGGGTTTGGGGGACGGCTCCCCACTCCTTAGGAAAGGACGGCGGCCCAGGACCCAGGCTAGCCAGGTGACCCAAAGCAGAGGCCCAGGGAAGGTGTCGTACACCCCCGTGGTGTCCCAAGAGTGGGAGCAAACCCCGAGTTCCCTTCCCTTCTGGGAGCCTGCGTGGCTCTGGGACCGGCTCTCGGCCCACCCAGCACAGCCCTGCCCCGGCCCCGGAATGGGTGGGAGGGGTCCTACCCCAGCCAAGGGCTGGTCCTCTGGGGACAGGGGAGTGTACAAGCGCAAGGCACTCCTCCCACCAAGACCCCTGGAGAAGCCAAGGTCAGAGGAAGGCCCGGCTCCCGAGTCCCAGGAGGGGAGGCACCTGAGGTGGCGGCAGCGTCCAGCCTGGGTCCCCTACGTGGGCCAGTGCCCTGTCCTGCCATCTTCCCTCCCGCCCTCTGGGGCCAGGGGACGGTCACGAATAGTCCGGGCTGCACAGGAGGCTGCTGGGGAGCTGCCTGGGGGTTTCCGTGAGGCCGAGCGGCTCCAGCGACCTTATGTGTCTCCAGGAGCAGGGCCCAATGGTGACGGCTGAGTCACCGCCGGGGCTTTTTAAGGCACAGCTGAGTGCAGGGGGCAATTTAGGTCTCTTTTAGGAGACGTGAGAGCACGTGGCAGAGGACGCGAGGTCAGGGCTGAGCACACAGCCACGTGCCCCCCACGGGACTCCCCCCAGATCCTGCAGGCACGGGGGCCGCAGCTGCAGCTGGCGCCTCAGCAGGACCGGAGCGGGCGTCCCGGAGGCAGGGTGCACGACGCGCTTGCCGACCCGGCAGGGCCAGGTGGGCCTCTTGCTGCACGACTGGGGGTGTCGTGTCCCAGAGACGGACTGTGGCCCTTTGAAGGTCTTCCTAGGAGGGACGGCCTGGCAGCCCCCATCCCGCTCCTGTCCTCCTGTCCCGGGCAGCTGGCGGAGAAGACCAAAGGCCAGCAGGGCTCTGGAGCTGTGGCCTGACGTGCCATCTGGTCCTGGCAGCTTGGTGACCCCAACTGCAGCTACAGACCCAGGGGGTGGGGGCTGCTGGGCTCCCTGTGCCCCACGTCTTCACGTGGCTGTGCTGACTCTCCCTGGGCCTTTGTCGGTCCCTGTCCATCTGCCTGACTGTCTGCTGTCCTGAGAAAAGCCCCCCAGGATCAGACACTGCCCAGAGCCTGTCCTGCCTGGCCCCTCGGCCGTCCAGCTCAAGCCGGCAGGTCTCTGCAGAGCAGCCCCTGCAAGCGGGGCCGGGGAAGGACTCCCCAGGCAAGGCCATCAGAAGCCATGGGCGGGAGGAAGGGGGCAGCCCCCGGGAGATGGCCACCTTGCCACTCTGACAGCCCCCAAGGGCCCCACCTCACTCTGGGCCCCGCTTCCCAAGGTGCACCCAGTACCCGCCAACTCAGCCTGCAATGATGCTGTCTCCTTACAGACACAGAATATAACTCCAAGCCCAAAATAACCCCACGATGAGCCACGTGCCGAGCTCCCACCGGAGAATGTGGCTGAGTTGAGCACAGCTGCAGAGTTGCTTTAAAAATACTCTAAACATGCACACGCACACCCAAACACACACACAAACCCGCTTCGAGGATGCCTGCCCCGCCCACGGCAGGTAGGCGGTGAGGGTGAGGGCATAGGGGGGAGGGGGACCCTGCCCTCCCCACCCCAGCGGCTGACAGAAGGCCCCAGGCAGTGGTGCAGGCGGAGGCGCAGACGGGCCACCCCGAAAGTGCTCTCCCACCCCTGACTGCGGCAAAGTCCTCCAAAGGCTGACCCCCAGCCTCCCCAACCCTGCCCCCAAGACCTCCTGGGACGTGCTCCCCCAGCATGGGGGGCAGTGCTGGACGAGCTCTCCTCTTCCAGAAGGTGGGGCTACCCAGGCCTCCACCCACCCCCACCCGCCCCGGTCCCCTCTTGGGCCCTCCGCCCCTCTCTGGTGTCCTGTGCTCCCCCCACCAACCAGACGTGCAGCCAATGCCTGCCACACCCGAGGGCGGCATAGGTGGGCCTGTCGGGTGGCCGTCCTCCGGCTCCGCTGAACGGGTGGGGGGCCTCTTGCGGGCCAGGTGCACATCAGTCCAGGGCAGGTGCAGGAGGCGCTTACTGGGTCTCTGGCAGTTCCAGGTGCCCACTGGCCAGACCCAGAGCCGCTGGCACCCGGTTCCAGGTGCCCACTGGCCCGTCCTGGGACAGGCCGGCTCCCTGCATCCCACGCCACCAGGGGCTGTACCTGAGACATCAGGTCCAGCGGCTCTTCTTCAGCCACTGAGAATCCAGCAGGGCCCAGACGCTGCAGAGGCCAATTGGACCCCATGAATGGCTGGAGAAGCCCACCGGAGCCCAAATCCTCCCCTCCCCAAACTCGGGGCTTTTTCCAAGAGGGGAGCTCCAAGGGCCCTACTGAGCCCCACACCCCAGGATCCCGACCCCAGGATCCCCAGGAAGGCTGGGGCCGGCCATCAGGCCACACCCTGCCAGTAAAGGGGCCCAGCCCATACAGGGCACCGCTGGTCCAGCCCCTAAAGAATGAGAGGGCCAGGACTTGGACACGCAGAGCCTGCACAGAATAACCCCTCATCGCAGCCACCCCCGGGGACAGCAACACAGGCCACACCAGGCTGGACAGGTGAGGGCGACGAGGACAGGCCACGGTGACATCCATTTGCTCAGTCCCTCGGGACGCAGCTCCACCCAGAGGGGCACAGGCTGGCTTTGTTCTGGGGAAGCAGACCCCCTGCCCACCCCTCCACCCCCAAGGCCACCAAGGCAAACGGAGCTCCGCTGGAGCCCCGGCCCTCGCCGCCCGCTGGTTGGGAAATTCCACTTTGCCAATCCCGCTGCAGCCTGAGAAGTGGGCCACGGCCTGGCCTGGAAAGCGGTTGCTCGGAAACGCTCCACGGTCACGGGATCTGCGTCTGCGGCAGGTGGCCTGCAGGGAGCTGCGCGCAGCAGAGGTGCCCTGGCCCGCAGCCCCGTCCCCGGGGTGCGCCCACCCGCCTGGGCCTGGGGAGGGGCTCCCCAACGGTCCCCTCCCTGCGCCCCTGGGGGAGCAGGCCCGGGCAGCCCCAGAAGTCCTGCCCACCCAGGGATGGGGCCTCCCCTCACTACCCCTCCCCACTTGAGAAATGCAGGAAGGGCTTTCTCAGCGGCCCCCGCCCCATTGTGGGCCACAGCCCTGGGGACACCGGGAGCTGCAGCAGCCCACGCCAGCTCGGGGGCGCCACATCCGGGGGGGGGGTGCCCGCTGCGGGGGTTGGCGAGAGTGGGGCGACGGCATCCCTGGGGGCAGCATGCACGGGCACGAGGACCCCGGAAGGACGGCAGGACCTGGACCCCTGGGCACGGCTCTCCTCAGAGGGGAGGACGGAGCTTGGGGAGTGGACAGAAGGGCGGTGCAGGGGGGGGAGGGTCCTGTCCGTGCCAGGAGGAGCGGCCCTGAGCCCCCCACCGCAGCCAGCATGCCCGGGCCCCACGACCCCTTCCACGAAGCGAAGCGGAACCAGCGCCCCTTGAGCGCCTGCTGTGTGCACAGACAGCCCTAGCTAACCGGACGCCGAGGGTCTCGCCTGCTCCTTGCCTGCCGCCGCAGGACCCCGGCAGGTCACCCCACCCAGCCTCCATGTAAATGGGGCGACGGCAGGACCAAGGCTTCCGGGCCTGGGAGTAACACGCACAAGGGGGTCTCCCAAGACCCAGACCGATGGGCGAGGCCCCCAGGAAGGGAGGCCTGTTCCCGCTTCTGGCTGGGGAGGCCTGGCCAAGCCTCCCCCACCGGGAATTATCTAGGCACCTCTCCAGGCCCACCTGCTGCTCTCCTGGGCAGCGAGGGGAGAGCGGGGGCAGTGCCACGGTCCGCCTTGGCCAGCCCTGTCCCCGGGGCTCACTGTAGGTCGGCGCTGCTGCCTCTGGGCTGAGATTAAATCCGCCCCCCCAGGCTGATCTCCCGGGCACAGGGTGGGCCGCATGGGCAGCTGGGGATCCCGGCCCAGGCACTGCTCCGGGAAGCCCCGGTTTGCTCCCTGAAGGGTCCGGTCCAGCACCCAGGCCCAGCCATCCCCTGGGCTCACCTCTCCTTTTGTAAACCAGGGCGGGCACGGTGCCCGTGAGGAGACAGTGACACAGGCCCCCACCAGTCCCCGGGGGCGCCCCCTCCCGGCAGGGGAGCCATGCTGTACCTGTGCTGCCGGGGGTGGGGTGGGGGGGCCTGCTCAGCCCACCCTCCATAGGCCGCTGGGAACACAGGCCCCACGGCACGGGTTTGGCATTTGTGGAGGGTGACAAAGTCCAGGGGCTCCGAACCTGTGTTCCGTCTGAACGACGCTTGTGCACAGCGTGCCGGATGCCAGAGCCTCCCCATAGCCTGGGCCTGAGTCGTCACCTCCCAGCAGCCCTGGTGCGCGGCGAGGGGGCGGGGCGGGGGGCCCAGAGCCCACGGACGCAGGAGGCGGAGGCCCACCGCCCACCGCATCGCTGCTGCGCCCCGCGATGCCGACCCAGCCCCTCGGGGAGGGGTCCGACCCACGGCCACACGGGCACTCTGCTCCCAAGTGCAGGCGACCCTCTCCGGGCAGCCCCCACACGGGGTGAGGGGCCGTGGCCGTCCATACCACAGACCCGCAGGGCTGCCCACGGCCCTTCTCACGAGGGGTGTCGGGGTAGCAGCCCTGGGGGTGAGCTGTGGCCCGAGGAGCCGGTTCCCGCGGCTGGAGAGAGGCTACCGGGCAGGGGGAGGGGCTTCCGGGGAGGCAGGAGTTCACTGGGCTTCCCAGCGGCCGGCATTGCCCCCGAATCCATCTTCATTAGCCACTTTCTTGGTGGCAGCTCCTGGCCTGTCGCGCAGGTTGCAACCCTTGGCGACGCTCCCCCAAGTGACTGTGTGGGATGAGGCAGCACCGCCGAGCACACGCAGCTCTAGGCTGCAGACCCACAGTTAGTCAGGAGCCGGGGCAGGGCCGCCTCCCGGCCCCCGTCCAGAGATGGCGGGGCCTGGGGGATCGAGAGGCCCCTTGGCCCCTCGGCGCTGTGGAGGCCAAGAGAGGCCTCCCTCCCGGACCACCGGGCCCCGTCCGCTGCCCCCTGCCTGGCACCCTGGGTCCTGCTTCCAGGGGCCGAGCCACAGGAGCCCACGTGCCCTCAGGGCGAGCAAAGAAGCTCCAGGTCTGGTGGAGCGATCACCACCTTCCAGCGTGTCCCTCACCCTGGCTACAGGTTGACGGGCGCAGCCCACCATCGCCAGCACCCCTTGTGACAGGTGGGAACGCTGAGGCTCGGGGAGACCGGCGTCTGGCCCAGGAACCCACAGCCCAGGAAGCGGCAGCCCGGGAGCCTGGGTGGGTGGGACGCGTGGCTCAAGACCAGGCTTGTGAATTTGCCCCTTTGCCGTTTTCTGAAGGCTGCAGGGGGCCTCCTGGAGGCCCCTGTCCTCGCTGCTCAGAGAGGCAACTGGAGGCTCTTGGAAAAGTGGGCCCTTTGGTAACTGGCCCAGAGCAACGCCCTGCGCTGAAAGGCCACCTAGGAAGGAAGCGACGCTCGAGGAAACAGAACGTCTCCGGGAGCAGGAGGGCCCCCACCATCATTCTGCAGGTGGAGAACCAGGCCCTGGTGGGTGGGGCTCCCGGCATCGGCCGCCTGGCAGCTCAGCCACAGGGAGGGGAGGACCACCTCCAACCAGCCTCGGGGTGCCGGCGCTGCTGGGCGGGTGCTGTGGGCTCCCTTGGGGGCCCTGGTGGAGGCTGAGCTCCGCTGAGCTTTGGGTGCAGAGAAGCGGCCTTGCTCACCCACGCCCCAGGGCCCTCGGGGCCGGCAGCCGCTGCTCAGCGCTCGGAAGCCGGGGGGCTGGGCGCTGGCGGTTCTCCAGGGAAGAGCAGCGGGCAGAGCCAAGCTCTGCGGAACGGCGGGGAACAGGCTGAGGGGAGCTCGGGGAACGGGAGAGGGGCGAGGGGCAGCGGTGGTCCCCACAGGCGGGGGCGGAGGGCAGAGCACCACACACAGCCTCTCCTTTACTGCTCTGCAGGCTACTATCCGCCCATTTCACAGGTGAAGACAGTGAGGCTGAACCCGCGCCCAAGGCCACATGGGAGCCGGTGGAAGAACAGGAGCCAAGCCACATCTGCCCCTCCCACCCCCGCATCCCGCCCATCCTGGGAGGGCCAGCCCCGAGCAGAGGGTGCCCCCCCCCCAGGAAGCGCAGAGCCACCTGCAGACCTGGTCTCCACCCACCCCTCACCTGGAATCCTGTTTAAGACGCGTATTTCTACTAAAGGAGCCCCCGCCTCTCTCAAATATGTTTTTTCACGCTCCCAGGTAATGCCTAAAGCCCGCTACATACCATTCTGGGGCCGCTCAGAGCCGTGCTGGGGCCAGGAGGGCCTGGTCAGAGCAGCCAACGATGCGCTGGAGCTGGCGGGCTGCTCCTGGCCCAGAGACGCACTGGAGCCCCCAGACCGCCAGCCACAGAGGTCAGCTTTGGATGAGGGGCCTCTGGGAGACCCTGCCTGCCCTCCCCAGCAGGGGCGCTATGAGCAGCGGGCCTGCGGGATCTGGGAGCAGCCATTCACCGAGAGGGGGTGAGGGCCCTGCCCAGGACCCACCTGGCCGCCACATCCCCCGGGAGGCCAGGACCGCCAGGGCCCCCTTCCCTCCTCCCCCAGGAGCCTCGGCAGCCCCAGGAAGCAGCAGGCAGGGCTCCACCCTAGGCAGCTCTGCTCGTGCTGTCAGGGAATTCCATGCCAGCCCATCCTCAGCCCATGGGGCCCAGAGGGGTGAGATACGGGCCCTGCCTCTGGCTCACAGGTGTTCACAGTGGGTGCAGCGGGCAGACAACACAACCATTGTAGTGAGCTGAATGGTGGCCCCCAAAAGATGCGGCTACATCCCAGAACTTATTTGGAAAAAGGTCTTTGTAGATGTAATCAAGTTAAGGATCTTGAGATGAGGCCATCCTGGATTACTCAAAGGAGCCCTAAATCCAGTGACAAGTGTCCTCACAAGAAGAGGGGCGACAGGACACACGGGGGACCAGCCCATGTGAAGACGGAGACACAGGCTTCAGTCAAGGAAGCCTGGGGCCGCCAGGAGCTGAACGAGGCAGGAAGGACCCTCCCCTGCAGGTTTCAGAGAGAGCGCGGTCCTGCCGACACCTTGACCTCAGACCTCCAGCCTCCAGATGTGAGAGAGTAAATGTCTGTAGTCTTGTAGTTTTAAGTCCTCTAGTTTGTGGTCATTTGTTCCAGAAACCCCAGGACACTCGTGCCGCCCTCTCGAGTTGGCCGCAGGGCACGTGGGTTCAGGAAGCAGAGTGCCTTCCTGATGAGGTGGGTGTCTCTGCTCGGGTCTGGCTGCCCAGGAGGCCACCAGGACGAGGACCACAGAGAGGCCTCAGGCCCAGGAGCCACCCCATGTGGGCAGGGAGCTCCATTAAAGAAGCACTTGGTCATAACTCCCCGGAGGAGGGCAGGGAGGGCCGGGAGGACAGACGCCTCGGTGACAGACCCAAGGTCCCACAGCAGTGAGGGGACCAAGGGAGGCGAGGCGGGGGAACCGGGCTCCTCGCTCAGGTCCGAGGCCCCCTGGACTCTGCCTCCCTGCGGGACAGGGCAGGGACATTTCAGAGACTGCCCCCTGCCCCCACCTCCCTGCCCTCCTGGCTCCTGGGGTCGGGGGTTCGGTCCTAAGTGAAGCCCCAGGGAAAGCCCCCACGCCCCCGGACCCGCCTTTGGTCCCCGGATCCCTGCATCACACCTGTAGCGCCGGCCCGTGTCTCTCCCAGCTCCCCGCACCAACCCGGCCGCTGGGTCCCATCAGCCAGTGGGACGCGCCCCCCTCTGAGTACAGGTGGAAAGTGGGAGCCCCAAAGTGCCGGCCACGCACCCTCTTCCCCAGGGGGCCCGGCAGTGAGCGTGTGCGCACGAGGTCCGGGGTCCGCACATCTCCGAGAGCCCCGCGGGGGAGGAGGCGATGACGTGAACGCTGACCCCACGGGATGCAGGCGAGGTGACCGTTTCGCAGCCTCTTCCCCCACACACGCTCCGGGCTGTGAGTGGACGGCCCGACCCGGGGCCTCCCCAGGGCCAGCTTGTTTGTCATTGAGCCTGAGGCTCCTGGAGCCCCCGGCCCGCCCCGTCTGAAGCGGATCCGTGGGGGTGGAGACCCTGAGATCAACGCTCCAGAGGCTGCTAGGAGCAGAGAGTGGGGAAGAAGAGCCGGGGGGGTGCGCAGAACAGGAGCGGGGTGGGGCCCCCCCAGACCACTCTGCCCCAGAGGGACACACATACAGAGGGCTGCAGGGGCCGGAGGCTGGAGGAGACCCAAGCCAGATCAGCCCCAGGGAGCGAGCGCCACCGGCCCTGGGCCCCTCTCCACAGCCTGGGCTGGGCTGGACGGCCAGGCAGCCTCCTTTGTCCCTTTGTGCCCGGCAGCAGAAGGGAGAAAAGCTCCGCTCTCGGCTGACGGGCGGCTGCGCTGGAGACGTCTCCCAGGAGCCCTTCCTACCCAAGCCGTGGATGCGGGCCTGTTACACAACAGACCCAAGAATAATCCGAGGGGCGGGCAGTGCAGGGGAGAAGGCCGTCCAGCCTCCTAGGACCCCTCAAGCTATGGTGGGCCATGGGGCCAGGCAGGTAGGTCCTGCCTGGGGCCTGGGGCCTGGCTCTGTCCGGAGGTCCCGGGGGCACCTCGGGGCACGCCCACCCCCGGCACCTGGGAGACCAGACCTGACTCCCGCCCCCGGCTGTTGCGAGCGGCAGGCAGAGCCCGGAAGACCCATCTGTGCCCTGTGGCCTTTGGGGTCAAAAGCCCCAGCTAGCCCACAAGGAAGCTGCATTTTCAGTGGCCCCTGATGGCTGTCCCTTCCCAGTGACCCCCCCACCACACAGGGCCTGGGGGCTCCAGTGGACATGGGTGCGGGACAGGGGAGGGGACAGCGGGCCCAGCAGTGACAGCAGTGGAGCAGGTGGCAGGCAACCCGTGGGTCTCCAAACCGGACTCCCTTCCGGGGAGCGGGGACCAGGGCGCCGGGCGGGCACGACGGTTAGCAGCTAATGAAGTCGGCCTATTAGACGCAGGGTGACAGAGTATATACAAATGGGCCCATATCTCTCCATCTACTGCAGACATTAAAAATTAAAATCCAATTACAACTCGTATTGTCAAACCTGGCTGCTGCTCTTACGGCAGCCCGTGTGCCAGGCGGGGTGATTATGTAAGCTGAGCTCTCAGCTACACAGGGTGAGGGCCTCGGGGAACCCCCAAGAGGGTCTGCAGGGGTCTCTCCACCCACAAGTCCCTCGGGCACCTATGGGACCCCGCAGACCTGGCCCAAGCGCCGGCTGAGGGGGTCCCTGGCCGGCCACCCACAGGAGGGGCCACTACCAGCCTGCTGGACATCCTCCCAGGGCCCCCAGCTGCCCCTCAAAAGCAGCATCCGTGGCTGGGTGTCAGGCATGACCCCTGGACACCCCAGCCCAGCCTCGGGTTCACTGCACACCCTGGACGCACCACATCCAAGGCATCAAGGCCACCGGACCCCCCCCCCATTCTGGGAAGCCCCAGGCGCGGCACACACCGCCGGGCCCGACAAAGGGCCAGCCCTCTCCCACCGCGGGCACAGGGCCGCGGCCTCTGGTCAGGCGCAGGCCAGGCGGGGCCGCCGAGCGGTCGGGCCTCTGGAAAGGGGGCCGTGGGGACCCCTCAGACACGGCCAATGGCACATGCTCCGCCTGCCTCCCCACCCTTTCTGGAACCCCCAGACCCTCCCCACAGGGCCACACAGAGGATGTGGCTATGGGTTAAGTACGGAGGAAATATGACAGGGTCGGGGGGCTGCTGGGGGTCTTTAGAGCCAATTTCTCCCATTATCCCGGGGTCCTGCCCCCACCACCCAGGAGAGGAGACGACAAACTCTGACCTGCCAGAACTCCCCTCTGGGGCTGCCACTCTCGGACTGAGCTGTGGGCTCAGAGGACCCCGGCAGATCACAAATGGGGTCCCCGTGACAGAAGCATTGGGGCACCAAGTGCCAGGGGAGCCGAGTGTCACCTCTCAGAGGTCAGGCACAGAGGGACAGAGAGGACACAGACTGGCACATTTTCATGGGTGGGGGGTGGAGAAGGCCAAGGGGGAAAGGCCAGCCTCAGCAGGGCATCCGTGGTCACTCTGTCCACCTCAACAGCCGCCGGGCAGGATGGGGGCTGGGGAGTCTCCTGCCGCCTTGGCATCGTCCCTCTGGCAGTTCCGGAAGTGTCCACGTGCCCTCAAGGACGCCCGCCCCACAGCTCCGCTTGCAGGCACAGAGCCCCAGGAGGGCTTCCTGCTTCCCGGCCCCACCAGCACCTGCAGACAACCTGGGCAGAGCTGCCCCGGAGCCTGCTGGGTCCCGCCTGAAGCGGCAGCGCCCGCGCGCCCGCACGCCTGCCTGCCAGTGCTGGGAGAGGCTGGCCCAAGGCCAGAAGCGGCACCTGCAGCCCAGGGAGATGTGCCAGGCCCCTCTCTGTGCAGCGTTCCCCCAGCCCCGCGCCGCAGACCCAAATGGCAGTGCACCACCTACAACCAGTGAGGGGGCGGGGTGCCCTGGCCTGGGCTCAGCAGGGCTCAGTCTCAGCTCTGGGGCCCCGGGGAGACATCCGTCCTCGACCAGGGCAGGAAAGTTCGCAGGGGCGGCCCCCAGATGCCTCAGCCCGCCCCGGAGGCCTCCGAAAGAACCCGGACCCCTCACCTGCCCCGCGCCATCCGACACCCACACCCCGGCCGGAGCCCTCCAACATGGTGGGGCCCCCCTCCGGGGTCTGGACCTGCGAAGCATTTCGGCCCACCCGGCGGCCGCGGCGGCCGGCACGAGGGGCGCAGCGCGCGCCCCTCCCCGCGCCGGCCGGGCCCGCCGCCCAGGGCAGCGGCGCCCCCGCGCGTCCACCGAGCCCCAGGCGTAGCAACAGGAGCGGCGCGGCACCTACTGTGCTTCCGCGGGGCGGCTCCCGTGTCCATTGTCTCCGCGGCGGCGGCGGGGGCGGCCGGGGTAGGGGCGCCGTCAGCGGCTGGCCCCGGGCTCGGGCTCGGGCCGGGGCTCGGGCTCGGGCGGCATCGCCCCGCCGGCTCGGAAGCCCGCGGCGGGCTGTGCGCGCGGCGGGCTCGGCGCGCTGACACTACGCCCCGTGGAGGCGCCGCGCGCGGAGAGCGCTGTCACTCGTGCCGCCCGCACCACACCCCCTGCCCGCCCCGCGCGGGGAGGGGGCCGGGGGCGCGGGCTCGCGGCCGGCGCAGAGCCGCGGGCGTGGGACGCGGAGCCCAGGCGCACGCTGGGGCCAGCCGGCCCGCCCCGCGCCCGCGGCCAAAGTACTTGCCCCGCAGAGACGGGCCCGCAGCCTCCCCGCACCCGCCACTTCCCCCTCCAATCCCCTCTCGGGTTGGCCCAGGCCGCGGGACCGGGAAGGGGGCGGGGCCGAGAACCGCTTCGCCCTCCAGAGGCTGGGCACTTGCACAGCGGGCGGCTCGGCTCCTTGAGACGGGTGTTTGCCAGGCACCGCCCCCCACGCTCCCAAACCACCGCCACCCTGGTGCTTGAAGCGAGGGGCCTGGACCACCCCTCCCCCAGGATGTAAGGTGGCACGTGCAGAAACCTGCACCAGCGTCTGGAGCTGGTGGGGGAGGGGTGGCAGCCCAGCCCGGGAGCGGCTCCTCTTCAGGACACCGGGTACCGCTCAGCTCACACCAGGGGGCAGACGACCCTGGGTTGGGGGAGGGGCGCTTAGCGCTGCTGTCTTGGAAACTTGTGACCCCCGAGTCTGGAGAGAGCGTCGAGACCTGAGGCAGTAGTGAGAGCTGCCCGCCCCCTTGTCTCCCCAAACGGGCCCCCGCGCGACGGCCGCGCCAGCCCCAGCACGCTCGCCCGGTTCTCACCGCTCGAGGTCCCGGAGGGCCCTCCAAGCAGCGACAGAGCCGAGGTCTGGACCCTGGGGACCCTCGTTCGTGGGACCTCCCGGCCAGATCAGGCTTCTGGGAGCCCCCTACAGCCTGCCTTTCTTTCCCTTCTGCTGAAGTGGAGGAGGGGCAGGAGAGGCAGCTCAGGAGAACAGGTCCGGCCAAGCATCCGTGTCCAGAGAGGCCGAGATCCCACCCGCTGGGCCTGGTCTGGTGACAACAGGAGATGAGATGCAAGCTCATGTCCCAGCTCCCTGCGGACCCACGAGTAGCCAGCTAAACCCCTCCCCTCTCTGGGCCTCAGTTTCCCCAGGTATAAGACCTGCTGGTTTCTAAGGTTCTTTCCAGATTGCTGCAGCCCAGAGGAGTTCCTGACTTTCCCCGAGCCACACAGCAGATTGCTTGGCTGTGCCACAGACCCCAGGGTGGGCCTGAGGTCCCTCTCAGGGCCAAAGCTGACTCACGAGAGACAGCATCTTGGCATCTGCCAGGACCAGCTGAACTCCCGAGGCTTCCTGCTTCCCAGCTACGCTGGACAAGGGCTGGGCTCCAATTCCCAGTGCAGCCCTGCACACCTGCATTGGAAACTGTGCTCAGGTGTGTGTTTGGGGATGCTTCGTTGGGCTGAGGCTGACCTGGCTCTGGCAGCCCCCGCTCAGGGAGGCATCAGGCACTCCCACCGGACTGTGAAGTGGAGGCAAAGACCCCATCAACATTTCCGTGAGGGGCTGTCAGAGCAATGCATCCAGAGCTGCAGAGGCAGCAATTAGGGCATCCCTCCACCTTCAGGACCAGCACGGTGGCTCCGGGCTGCTTCCTGTCCTGGAATACCATCTCCAGCGGCTTCTCTGCCCACCCCCCAGGTCAGGGCCTGATGCCCAGGCCGGGCCAGGGCCACCCACTCCTCTCCCTCCTCCCCAGCCCCACCTGGACGGTGCCCAGGACCCGGGATGGCTGAGAAGGTGGAGTATGGAGACGCCCAGAAACGCGCAGGGGGCTCAGTGGGGCGCGAGCGAAGGCAGGGTAAGAGTGAAGGAGCCCCCGCAGGTCCTGGGGAGCCAGGCCCGGCCGGGACAGGACCCCCACCGGGACGCCCCGCGGCATTCACACCAGTGGGGGCTCACAGCAGGGCCTGGCGAGCAGGGCTGGGGGCTTCCTTCTGCTCTCTGCCCACGCCCAGCCCTCCAAGGCTTTCCTGAGTGACAGCTGGGCTGGGTGCGGGCAGGTGGGGAAAATCCCTGGGCACCCCGGGCGGGCAGCACCTCCTACCTGCACACCTGCACACCTTTCTGAGGCAGCATGGGGCCCTGCGGGGGGGGGGGAGTGCCTCCTCTCGCGGGGGCAGAGATGCCGGTCCTGGGCACAGGGAGATTCCAGCAGCCCACAGGGATGTGCCCTCTGTGCCCAGGGGACACGGCTGAGAGCCCAAGAGCCAGGGACAGACAGACACTCAGACACTCACACCCAGAGACAGAGACGGGGAAACCAAGGGCAACGACCAGACAGGGAACCCGGGCTTGCTGCTGCACGACACCAAAACTGAAATGCAAATCAGAAACCTCGGAATAAATCTCCATTCCGCGCCAGAGACTCCAAGAATCCCCGGAAGGAGGCCACAGGACCTCTGGGCAGGCGGGGCTCAGGGCCTCCAGACAAGGAGGCTGCACGCGGTGTGTGGTGTGTGCACGTGCCTACCACGCCCACCAGGTCCTCCGGGGGCAGCTTCAGCAGCCAGGGCAGACAGCCTGCCCCCCGCCCCGCCCAGCATCGCCCCCGCTGAGAGCCACCCCGGCCACCCTTCCTTACCTGTATCTCCCAGACGGGCTGCTATCCGGCCTCCCCTTCACCCCCTCTGACCTCTGGACCTCCCTCTGAGGCACCCTACCCGTGCTGCTCCTACACAGGCCTGAGAGTGCTACTCCGGTTCGAAACCCTCAGGGACTCTGCTCTCCCGTCACTCGACAGAGATCCCTCGGCCCGGGTACCCAGGGGGCCCCACCCACTGGCCTCTGCCCCTCCCACTTGGCTCCCAAGGACTGGAGTGAGGCCCCCTCCTCCAGGAAGCCTTCCCCGGTTCCGTCATTCCACGCACCACGCCCCCTCTGAGACTGCATCACAGAACTTCCCTTGAGATGTCACAGGGGCCTTGCCCTTGTTTCGAGTCTGTCTCCAGCAAGACGATCCCCAAACACACCAGCTAGCCTGGCAGCTAGCCTCGGGCGTGTCTGCTTGCCAGATTGACCTGCTGCCCCGTGTACCCAGAGACCATCCCGACGGGCAGCGTTGCCCGGCTCTGGGTGTAACAGGTGGCCCCAGCGAGAGCCCGGCTCAGAAACCTTTCTGCAGCTGGAGGTCACCAGCAAGCACATGGGGCCCAGAGACACACACACAGGCAGCAAAAGGCACAGTGAGTGCCGTGGGCAGAAGAGGGCATGCGCACCAGATCAATAAGCTTAATCGGGTGAATGTGCAATTCTCGCCCGCTAAATTTAGAAAGCGTGTTTCAGTTTTCACCAGCAGCTGGTCTGAAGACGTCTAGTTCTCAATCAGAACTCAGAACAAACTGAGCTCTCCCGTCTCCTGCTTCCTGCATACGGAGCCCGGGACAGCCCTGGCCAGGCTAGTGTTAGTCTGGGTGGCCGCCAGGCATCTCCGTAGGCACAGGAGGAGGGCTGGCCCACCTGCCCAAGCCCCCAGGGCACTTTGCTGCACCAAGGTGGTGCCGACGGGGGGGCATGTCTGATGGGCCAGAGGTCTTTGTGGGCACTGCCAGCCCTTAGGAATCATTCATTCCTGACCCTACTTTTCCCTTGAGGGGGAAGCTGAGGTGCAGAGAGAGGAAGGCACCTGCCCCAGGCCCCCCGAGACCAGATATCCTGCCCCCAAAGGACCTCTTTCATTGGCAGGGGTGGGCACTTCCATGTGGGTCTGGCAGGACGAGGATGGGGCCCGTGAGCTGGGTCAGGACCGAGGGGGCCTGGTCAAGGCCACGTCTAATACGGCCATCCACAGGGCAAGAGCCTCAGCTCTCCCAGGCCAGCCTGGACCCCTGGGTCAGGCAGTGCAGCCACATCTGAGTGCAAGAGGTAGACCGTGTGGGCAACCCCCCGGGGGCGCTCGCGTCCTGGGACCCGCAGGGCAGGTGCCTGTGGACGGGGAGGGTGGGGGGCTGGAGGGCAGGTGGGTGGGAGTGTGGGGGGCTGCTCCCATCACGAGAGCCAAGGCCAGCTGGGGAGAAAAGAGTCGGCAGCCGCAGCTCACGGCCAACGTGGATGTGGAGGCCAGCGGGCCGGGGAGGAGGGGCCCGGGGCTGCGGTGGGGGGCAGGGAGGAGGGCAGAGTCCTTGACCTGCCCAAACTGGGGGTGGCTGGAGGTGCCCCCTCGTGGCCCTGGGCGGGGGCAGGACAGGATGGAGAAGCACAGCTCCCTCCCTGCGGCCACCCCAACGCTCAGTGCCCACCACTGCCTTCTCCCCTAGCTGGGGGCCACTGGCCTGGGGGGAGCAGGGAAGGACCTGGGTGACAGGGAGGGACGTGCATGGGGGAGGGGAGTGTGCCTTGGAGAGTGGGAGGGAGCACGAGAGAGGGGCTGGCCAGAGCACAGAGACCCTCCCCAGGGCCACCCCAGGGCATCTCTGGACCAGGGGACGCTGGGCCCTGCCCCCTCTTCTCACCCCATGCCCAAACCCCTGGCCTACTGCACCTGCCACTGTTATAAACCAACTGTGGCTCTCACGCAGCAGCCAGCCCGTCTGCTGGGTGATGGCCCCGTTCGTTCATTCATTCATTCATTCATTCATTCATTCACCTTTTTGTTCTTTCATTCCTGCAACCACTGACAAACGCTCTCTGTGAGTCCCCGGGGTGCCCGGCTGGGTGGCTAGGAATTCACTGCACCCCCATCCCAAGAGCCCTGCCCTGGAGGCCAACGCCCACTGACCAGCAGGAGACGACCAACTCGCCAGTTTAAGAAAACCGTCACAGCCGCACTAGACGGCTTCCTGGCACAGCAGGAGGGGTCCTCGGATGGGAGGGACTGCGCAGAGGGCTGGGGGGCGGCGAGGCAGGAAGGGGATGCGGGGGCCAGATCACAGAGGGTCTTAGAGACCAAAGTGAGGAGGCGTTCTCGGGTCAGGTCCAGAAGATCATCAAGACAGACGGCTGGGGGCGCGGGGAGAGGAGGGGGGGGATAGGGGCCGTGGGAAGCAGGCAGCCTGGCTGCAGACCTTCCTCAGCGGGGCCGGGACACCCAGGTGGCTCAGACGGGCAGGGCCGTAGAGGTGGAGGAAAATGCGGGGACCCGAGACACTGGCGGGCAGGACTTGGGCTCTGGGGCGGGTGCTGTCCACTCAGACTGGAAAGCTGGGGAGGCTCTGACGTCCCGTTCTCATGCTGATGAGTTTGAGACTCAGGCAGAACCGTCCGGCCGGCCTTGGGAGGTCTAAGGTGCACTCAGCCAGGAGTGGGGCCCGGGCACCGCGAACGGGGTCACCCCAGTGGGCCTCAAGCCTCTGGGGCGGGGGACCATGCTCAGAGAGGAGGGGGCCCAAGCTGGGCCAAGTGATGCCCGGCTGCTGCCCCAGTGCACCCCTCGTGTCTGGCTCGAAAGAAAGCAGACCCCAAAGCCCCTCATGCAGGGCCTGCTCCGGTCCAGCACCCCGTGCCGGCACACGCTGAGGGCTGGCCGTCCCCAGTCCACAGGGCTGCCCAGCCCAGAGGGAGGGCAGGGGCTCTGGGCTCTGGGCTCCGGGGGGAGTCCTGGCACAGAACCCTGGGAGGGGCCGAGCAGGACTTCACGCCCCCCTCGCCCACATCCCGCCCAAGGGGTGTCCTTCCCGGCCCCAACCCCTCCTCCCCCAGCCAGGCTCAGGAGAGGCCGTGCCCTGGGCAGCCCCGCGTCCCCAGGCCCCAGTCTGCAGGTGCGGGGCAGCAGGGCACTGGGAATGGCCGGCCGGCCCAGCCCGCGGGGTCACCCCACCCCCAGCTCTCCCGAGCGCCAGGGCCTGCGGGCCACCGGGTGGCTCAGCTCAGGGAGCTGCTGCCCCCGGGCTAGATGGAGGAGAGGGGCCCTTGCTTCCTCCAGGCCAAAGGGGAGACTCCCAGTGCCTCACGCCGGGCACCGCAGGAGCCCCCAAGGTTGGGCCACACCAGGCCCGGGCTGGGCCTCCGGTAGCAGCGGGCCTGACCCCCAAAGACTCCAGAAACCCAGGCTCCGCTGTCAAAACACAGCAGTGCCAGGGCAGAGTCAGCCCCCACACGAGCCCCATCGGTGAGCGGCTGTTCCCAGCGCTGCCCTGCCCAGGCTCCATGTACCAGGAGGTTCTGCCACCCAGGGACCCCTTTCGGGGCCCAGGCCCCTTCCACAGTCCCTGCAGAGAGCCCCCCCCACCCCGCCACCCCTAACATCCCTCACCTTACAAACCCAAAGCAGCTTCTGCTAAGCTTGCTGCTGGCCCGGCCGGCTTCCTCCGGCCAGGCTGGCTGGGTAGGGTGGTTGGAGGGCCAGCCCCCAGCACTGGTCAGCTCAGAGGAGTCCCAGATCCAGTGCATTGGGCCCCCTGCTCCCCTGGCCCAGGACCAGGTTTCCTCCTGCAGGAAGCAGCACCCGGGCCCCCAGCTGCAGCTGCAGCCTGTCCACTGGCCCCAGCCATCCTGAGGACCAGCCCCCAGCTCCATCCCCAGCTTCTAACTGCAGCAGCCCCTTCCCTACACTCTGATGTGGAGCCCAGAGGTCCGTCCCCCTTTCCCAGGCTGCCCTGGGCTGCCTGTTCCCCTGCAGACTGGGCAGGATGGTCTGGGGCCCTCCTGCCCATCTGCCATCAAAGCCAGGTCTCTGTCCCAGGGCCCAGCCCAGTTCTAACGCATGCCGGATAGTTAAGAGCTGCAAGCCCCGCACTTCTCAGAAGAAATCTTCCCTGTGCAGCGAGCTCTGGGCATGGGGGAACCCCCCACGCCACCCCCGTGTGTGGAGGCTCGGGCATCCCTGTGCGCCCAGTCCCAGGGTAGATGCCCAAGGACAAAAACAACTCATGGCTTCATCCACACCACCTGCCCAGGATTCGTGACAAGGAACATCAGTGCATGTGGCACCAGGGAGAGGGGCCTGCTGGATCCCAGAGAGGGGACCGGACCAGAAAGGTTCTGTCCCCCGTCCCCTTGGCTAGGAAACCCCGCAGTCAAGTGCTTCTCTGCTTGCTTGGGTGGGGTGTTTCCTGGAAGAAAGACCCTCTCCACACTCTCCAGGACTGGAGGGTCAAATTGGCCAGCTGACCCTTTGGGCTGCCTGTTAGAACTGCGCATAAACTGAGAGTTAATAGGCCACGGAAGAGCACCCGAGGGGAGCAGATGAACTCACAGCCCTTGGACTTAGTAACTTGGACTTTATCTACTCAGAGGCAGGGTTTGGTTCTGCTCTTCCAAACCAGGCTGCATTCTGTATCCGTGAGGATTAGGACCCTCGGTGCAAGGCGAGCGCGTCCCTGCCCAGAGGCCCCCAGGGGTGTCCAGAGAATGAAGGAGCCCAAAGCTGCTACCGTCCAGGAAGCCGTGATGGCTTTTCCCAGGCGCAGATCGCCCTGAAGGTGAGTCCCCGTGTCCTGCCTCCTCCGGAAAGGCCTCTGACCCCTCAGCAGGTGGGGCTGATTCTGGAAAAGCAGCGGGGGAGGCCGGCTCAAGTGCACCAGACACCGAGGCTGCCCAGGAAGATGAAGGCGGGAGCTTCAAAGAGCTTGGCGAACATCAGATGCCAAGGCCGCCGTGCTTCCAAGGAGACAACCAGACGCACAGACCGAGACGCAAGCACGAGTCTACCCTGCCACATCATCCGTAACAGCCAGTGCGCACGAGGCTCCTGAATGCTTGGCAACGCCCGAGGGGCCGCAGGCTCCAGGGCTACCCTGGCGGCGCAGTGGTTGAGAGTCCGCCTGCCGATGCGGGGGACGCGGGTTCGTGCCCCGGTCCGGGAAGATCCCACGTGCCGCGGAGCGGCTGGGCCCGTGAGCCGTGGCCGCTGAGCCTGCGCGTCCGGAGCCTGTGCTCCGCAACGGGAGAGGCCACAGCGGTGAGAGGCGCGCGTACCGCAAAAAAAAAAAAAAAAAAAAGCAGGCTCCAGAAGAAGACGCCAAGGTTAGAAGGGAGCCGAGCAGGTCTAAGCCCCCAGGGCCGGGCTTGTGGCAGTGGGTGGGGGCGGGGGGCGGTGGGGACAGAGAGACGCAGCTGGTAACCTGGAGCTGTTAGAAACCCACGCACACACGGGCTCAAGGAAGGTGGTGTACTCTGTACTTTCCAAAGCATCTCCTCGGAGCAAGTCCTGCCTCCACAGCCAGGAAGACAGAAAACACAGGCAAGGCCAACGTAGAGCTGGTGCGAAGTCCCAGATCAAGCAACGGATCCGAACACACTGTGAAGCGCCCAGAGCTTGCACTCCTGCCGTCTGGACTTACACGAGTCCCCTCCCCTAGCCTCATGGCCCAGAGGCTACAGCCGCCCAGCCCCTCCAGCCCCAGGCCAATAAGGACTCAGACTCAGACACACGGTCCAGCATCCCAGCGCTGTAAGACCCAGTGTGGTGAGGGGCCAGACCCAGGCCCCAGGCACCTCCCACATCACCCCCAAATCCATAGCCTCAGGGCAGTTCATTTGCATTCTCCCATCCTTCGGCCTGTTGAATGGGATTAAGTAGCTCCAAATGAACCCCGTTACCAGGGACGCAGGAGAACGGGGTGAGAAGATGCGCAGTGGTGGTGTGGCCGCGTCCGCTGCCCCGTGGGCCTGGTCCCCACGCTGTCCGCCAGGCCCAGCAGGAGCTGGCTCCTCTCCAGAGTGCACGGGCTCTGCTCTGGGCCGAGGGCCCAAGGCCGAGATGAGAGCCACAGCGCCACGGGAACACCAGCCACACTCACTGCCTGGGCTGGAGCAGGGCTTGCCCCCATCGTGGGCACCGTGGACGCACGTAGCCCCGAGTAACGTCACTGGTGCCACCTGCACCCAGCCCCAGAGCCCAAGTAGCCAGGGCTCCAGAGCAGCCCCGGGGCCCACGCCTCCCGGGCACCGCTCTGACGGTGGCCCCCCCCCCCATTCTGGCGTCTGGGGACAGAGCTGGCTTCAGCCAGGGCAGGCACTGCGGCACAGAGGAGCCTGGACATGCTTCAGTCCAACGCGAGGAGGAGCCTTCTGACCGCAGGGAGACCAAGCGTCCCCAGGCGGCCTCCAGCACACACCGGCCCAAGCGCCTCCCCCGCCCTCGTGGCTGGGAAACCTCCCTTGCTCACAGGGGCTGCCTCAGGAGCCTTCTGGAAGGACCTCCAGGGCCAGATCAGGCATCCCCCCCCAGGCCTGCCCTCCGCCCCGCACCCAGCAGAGGACCTAGCCTGACGGCAGCATCAGCAAGCCAGGCATTGGGGGGGACAGGGAGCTGGGGAGGGGGAGGGGGAGCAGGGGGAGGGGTCGGTAGTTTGAGGGTCGAGCCCCCTTCCCTCGACATCCTAGCCCCTCCGCACGCCCAGAACTTCAGGCTCCATCTGTCCCGCTCCCCAGAGTAGCGGCCCGGTGGCCTCCCCTCCCCTCTGCTCCCCCATTCCAACTACCCCCTCCTCTGGCATCCATTCCAGACTGAGCTGAAAAGCAGGGCCCCGAGCCCAGGCAGGGGACTGAGCGCCTCTGAGCAGACACCGCCCCCGCCCCTCAGGCAGAAGAGACCTGTCCTGTCCGGGCGCATCCGGGGAATGTTGGAGGAACCAGTCGCGGCCAGCTCGGGGCCCACGGGGAGCACACGCTTCGCCTTCACCGCACATTCCTGGGGCCTCGGCCGCCCAGGAAGAGCAGGTCTCCTTGCGTGAGCACATGCGCACACACACGCACACCCCCCCCACTGAGGTGCAGACCTGTCATCGCGGCCACAAGCCTGGTGCTAGCTGGGCGCCACGCAGCCCCTCACCCGGGACCATCCCCGGAGAGCTGAGTCAGGGTCCCACGAGCGGCTGTGTCCGCCAAGGAGGTGTCACAAGGAACCCCCTGCCCGCCCCGCCCCCCCCCCCCCAGCCAGAGGTGGACCTGCCGCTCAGCAGAGGGCCCAGCAAACCAGCCAGAAGTTCGCAGCCCCTGGGGTCTCCTACTCCAGGTGGGCGAGATCCCAGAGCCCTTCTGACCGTCCCCAGGCACCCGGCCCAACCACACACCTGAGGAGGAAACACTGCCGAGATGCCAGAGACAGGTCTGCACCCACCAAAGTGCTGGGCCGCCCCCCCCGCTCAACCCATCCCCTCTCCTAGGTGCGCCGAGCGCCCCCCTCTTGCTGCAGCTCTTGAGTCAGGGCTGGCAGGCCCAGGGCCAGTAGGGGGTACGCACACATTGCGGCGGCCTCAATTCCAACTCAGCCCGACACGCTGGACTCTCGGGGCAGAAAGCAGCCAGGTGCCCTGGACGGGGAGGGGATAAGCCCCCCACCTCCCGCAGGCCCAGGCCCAGCCTGGTATGTAAGTCTGCCCTGCGGTGTGGGCATGGTCTCTCTGGCTGGACGTGGAGCCTGGGCTGCCCGGGGAGAACCAGGGCACCGCCAGGCACCCACCCTCCCCTCAGGCAGGGGCTCTCGCACCTGGCCAGGTCCACCTGCGCACCTGTGTGATTCCAACAGTTGGGAGTCGAGACGCAGCAAACAAATGTCGGGTGTTGGACGTGAGAAGCACGGTGAGCCGGGGGTTGCTGGGGGTGGGGGCGTGGCCCCAGGGCAGGCGGGGTGGCCCCAGGGCAGGCGGGATGTCCCCCTCCCCAATCGGGAGGGTGGAGCGCATGACCGCACCCAGCTGCGCCCCTGAGGTCTGTGCACTTTCCCGTCTGGATACTATAGTCCCAAGGTTTTTAAAGTTGACAGAGAGAGAGAGAGAGAGAGCGGGCTCCTCGACCCACACAACCCGCTTCCAGAGGCCACAAGTGTCCCGGCCGACAGGCCACAGGACACGGAGGCCTGGAGGCGCCACACGCAGCCAAGAGACCGGCTGAGGCCCCCAAGCCAGCACAGGGCTCGCAGGGGTCTGACCAGGCCGGGCGGAGCCGCAGGGGAGCTGGCAGCCCCCAAGCTGCCTTCCCAATAAGTCTGCTTGTGCCTCTCCCCGTGTGCCAGGGGACGTTCCACTGCTGGCAGGCCATGGCAGCCCCCCATCCTGGAGGAGCAGGTGGGGCCCCTGTACCCCAGGTGGGACCAGGACGTCACGCCGCTGGGGCACTGAGCCCCGACGGCATCGCCGTCGACCCGGAGGCCTCACTCACCCACAGGCAGAATGTTCGTGCTCAGGAAAGGCCGTCTGCACCCCAGACCGGGGCCTGGGTCCTCGGGCGAGGGCACCATCGCGGAGGGGCCGGGGGCTCTCGGCAGCGGGGCGGCAGCTGAGAGGTGGGACTCGCCTGGATTACCAGCTGGGGCCGGCCATCTGAGGGAGGCAGGGCGAGGCTGCTCTGAGGTCCCCCTCTGCCCCGGGGCCCCAGCGTCCTCTGCCGGGATGGAGGCCGGGCCTGCGGCGCATCACTGCTAGAGAGGCAGGGGCCGCGGGGCTGGTGAGTGAGGCCTGTCCGGTGTCCAGGTTAGTGATGGGCCGGAGGGCAGGAGGAGGCTGCATTGCAGCCCAGCTCCGCTGCCCCCCCCCGCCATCCCCCAACAAGCAGCCCTCCAAGGTGGGGTGCAGGGCAGCCTGGCAGGGAGTCTGGCAGGAGGACGACCCCACCCGGGACACTGAGGCCTTGGGGGAGGAGGAGGTGCAGCCAGAGGGCAGGGGATCTTATCAATGGCTGCATCACCAAAGTGTTGACTCTCTGTGCTGGGACTTGTTCCACAGCTTGATAAATTTCAAAGGCAACACAGGAGTCATTTTACAGAGAGCGGCCAGCCCCCCTCTGCTGTGACGGTGCTGGATGCACTGCCCGGCCCTGGGCCACGCTGGGGCCCCACGGACCACAGGATTAGCCCAAGGCTCTGGTGGGCCCCTCAGCCCTTTCTCCAGCCCTCAGGTCCCACTGCACTGTCACCCCCAGGTCTGCAGTCTCAGGCCCTTCCAGCCACCACTCGGTCTGGGCAGTGGGTGGAGGCCACGCTGGCCTCCCAGGCAGCCGTTGGACCTGGGGCTGTCTGGCTGGGCTCCCCCACCGCCAGTGGGCCCAGGCCCCGCCCGGCCTCCGCGTGGCCTCCACAGAGGCTCAGTCCCACCCTGGCCTCTGCTCAGGACCCCCTGCTGCCCCTTTCCAGCTCCTCCCCAGCCAGCCCCCTCCTCGCTCCCCAGGCCAGCTCCTTCCAGAGACTTCCTCTGTGCCCACTCCCTCCTCTGAGCCTCCTCCCTGGGGGCCACAGAGAGCCCACAGAGGCCAGCATGGGAGGCCTTGGCCGCTGGGCTCTGGAGCTCTTCTGACGGACCCAGGACGGAGCTTCTGAGGCCTGGCCCTCGAACGGACATCGGGACTCCGGGCCCCCAGACACCCGGAGCCACGCTCTGCCCAGGTGGGAAAAACAGCGGGTGTGGGGGGCAGCGCCCCCTCCCAAGGGCCCCTCAGAGCCGCCCTACCTCGTGGCCCTTCTCCAGCCACCCGGAAAGGGGGGCCCCGTGGCAGTCTGCCCTTCCTTCACCCTGGCAGGCTTCAGGCCCCAAGCCCTCCACCTGGCCCGGCCCCCCAAGATCAGCAGCAGACCCGGAACCGGCTACCCCCCAGGGCCCGACAGCCAGGGTCCCCGTCCCAGCCTTGCCCATCCCCCTCCCTGCCCCCCCGGGAATCCCCCGGGGTCCCACGAGCACAGAGGGGATGCCACGCACCCCCCACTCGCCCTCCCAAGCCCGGCTGGGCCCGCACAGCCCTCCACAGGCCCACTCCCCTCCTGGGCGCCCCCTCGCCACCGCCCGGGCCCCCGGCTCACCTGCGGTGGCTCCCCCGAGCTGGCTGGACCACCACGGCCCCTTGGCCACACAACCCAAGAGGCCGGCGCCAGCTCTGGCCGCTGAGCCAGCTACTGCCAGGGCTCCGAGCAGGCCCCTCGCTTCCTGCCGCGGCGGGAGCCCAGGAGCTGTGCCCGGACATGTCTGCCAGAGCAGGGCCGGGCGTGGGGCTTGGGCTGGGCTGGCACAGTCGAGCCGAAGTAGGCCACGGCCCCCACCAGGAGCTGAGGCGAGGCCACGGAGGGCCGTGAGGTCAGCAGCTGGCGAGCTGAGGCCCCGACGGCACCGGTGCCCGCGAGCCCCGCGCCGCCCGGCCCCGCCTCCCGAGCCCCACCGGGCCCCTGACGGTGTCCCTCACTTCCAGCCACACTGGCCCCCGTGCGGAGGGGCTGAGGGTCAGGGGCGCTGCCCGGCCACCCCAGCTCGGCCCCTCCTCCTCTCACAGCTGACCCCCGGGCTAAGGAGGGGCACCGCCCCTCTCAGGCCTCCAGCCTCTGCTCAGACCCTGGCCCAGATGCCAGCGTCAGGCCTGGGAACTGGCTACTGCCCACGGGTGAGCGGTCCCGGTGACGTCATTCAGAGCCAGGCCGGGTCGGGGGGCACAGGGCCGAAAGGTTTACTGGACTCCTGCCCCTCAGAAGCCGGCCGTGTAATCAGGACCCTCGGCACAGGCCCGGATAGGCCAGAGGGTGGCCCGGCCGAGCCCAAGCGCCCAGGGGGCGACGCCCACACCCAGACGGGCAGATCCGCCTCCACAGCGTGGCCAGCGCCCAGCCTCGAGGCCCCGGGACGGAGTGGCTGCCATCTAGCAGTTCCCGGTGAGTCCACAGCGCCCACCCGCCCTGCCGTCGCCCACCGCGGGGGCCTAGGTGTCCCTCAGGCCCGGCCTCCCGGCCTGGCCACTGGCTACAGCTTCCATCCCAACTCGCCGGTGCCCCCTCACCGTGCTCCACAGAGCAGCGGGCTTGCAGTGAGGGTGCCACAGGGGCCACTGCGAGCCCCCCTCCGGCCACCCTCTGCCTCTCGCCTCCCGCCTTCTGTGTCAGAGCCCTGGAAGTGGAGCCGCCACATCCTGCCCTGGCAGCACTGGCATGGAAAGAATTCCAACCCCCCAACCCCAGCCCAGCTGGTGTGGCTGCACTGGGCCTGGCCCCCAATGTCCAGCCTTTCTCGACCCTCTGTCCAGGCCCCCCATGGTGTCCACCCCGGGCTGGACACCTGGCCCGAGGCCCCTCAGGGCTGACATGGCACGGTATCTGGGAATCAAAAGGAGAGGGCTTCCCTGGTGGCGCAGTGGTTGGGAGCCCGCCTGCCGATGCAGGGGACGCGGGTTCGTGCCCCGGTCCGGGAGGATCCCGCGTGCCGCGGAGCGGCTGTGCCTGTGAGCCGTGGCCGCTGAGCCTGCGTGTCTGGAGCCTGTGCTTCGCAATGGGAGAAGCCACGACAGTGAGAGGCCCGCATATCACAAAAAAAAAAAAAAAAAAAAAAAAAGGATGGCCCGTCTGCTGCCCAGGCCCCCCACCCCAGCCTTGCCCATCCCCCTCCCCGCTCCCCGAAAGCTGCCTGCAGAGTCTCCTCCCCAGGTGGGACCCTCACTGCCCAAAGCCTCCCCCGAAGCCCCCTCCCACACAGAGCCTGCTTATTTCCGCATGCCTGCCACCCCAGCACAGCCTCCAGGCTGGGAGTGGGGTCCAAGGTGGAGGAGCCCTGATGACGGGGTGACAGGTCAGGGCTCCCCTGTGGCCTGCGAGTCTGGAACTGGACCCTCCACCAGGAGCCACCTGCTGCCAGAGCCTCCCCTGTGCCTCACCCTGGACCTAGCGGATGAGGACGCAGAGAATGGAGGCTCTGGCAGCCCGACAGGCTGACAAGCCCGGCCTCCCCCCTCGAGTGGGTCAAGCCAGCCAGAGCCCAGCGCAGAGGCTGTCACCCAGGGCCCGCCAGGCCGCACATGGCAGCAGCCCTGACCACGAGGCCCGGCGGGAGTGACTGGGTGATGTAGCCACACGTCTGGGTCCGGGGGCTTCATGGAGCAGGACCCTTGCCCGGGGACAGGAGGGAAGGGCTTTAGTTGAGGGCAAGTCCTGGGTAAGAGCAGGGAGCACTCAGCCAGGGCACGTGTGTGCAGCCTGGGACCCAGCCGCTCTGCTCCAGAGAAAGAACCCCTCCAGTCCCCAAGGGATTGTGTGGGGGGGGCGGATATCCAGGGCAGCCCTGTCAGGTCAGGGAGCTGGAGGCCCCAGGGTGGGGGACACACACTTGGAACAACACGGCATTAGAAGGAGGAAGAAAGAGTGTCTCGCGGGAGAGAGATGCGTCTTGAGAGCACAGTGCCGAGCCAAGAAAGCAGAGATCAGGATGGGGCAGACGACCAGGACCACGCCACGGAGCACTGCTTCCCGAAGTGTGGCCCACGGAACCCCAGGGGTCCCCAAAAGCTTTGGGGGCCCACGAGTTCTGAACTATTTTCATGATTCCACTCTCCCTCCCCGTGCTGACGTTTGCACAACAGTGGGTAACACTCCGCACCGATCAAGGCTGCGGGACCACAGCCGCACCACCTCCTGCATCACTGCGCGCTCAGGATTAAACAAAGAAAACGCCGTGTCCCTGAGCCCGTCCTCGACAGAGCAGTAAGAACGACAAATCTGATTAAAGCCCACCTCTGGTTTCGCATCTTTCTAGTATTCTGTTCGAGACCACGGGGAAGGGCTCCCGAGTACACACAAAGCTGGTCACGGACACAGCCCACAGACACCATTTTTTACCTGAAAGAACAGCTGGCAAACTGGCTATGCCATATGGGTGTGCAGACATCTGGCAGTTTTGAAGTGTCCTCAAAAACAAGTGAAGTAAGCGTGCCACTTCTAAAGAAAATAAATAAAACGACAGGATCTGTCGCCAACGATCAAAGCCACAGCTTACGTGAACATCAGCATTTGGAAGAACTTGAATCCACCACTGTGAGTTTGACAGCTTCCAGACAGTGAAGGCTTTTTCTCATGAGGGCGGTGGTGTTAACGTGCTCTAATGAAACGTGTCAACATTTGGAAAATCCACCGAACTCAGCAAACCAGTATTTCCCAGATGACCAAGACAGGCTAATCCAAAATCACTCACAGGTGAAGATCCTTTCCAGGCAAAAACCAGACCAATGGGTGTTAGTGTAACAGAGCCCCTGATGGCCGTTGATAGGGATGCAACTTTCACATCTCAGCTCCCTTAAAGAAGCTCTCATTGGTTCAGTTTTGGCAGAGCATCCGAGAATATCCACCGTTACCTGAGTCTGGCAGATTTCCCCGCAGCCTTCAGCACAACGCACTGGGACAGATGGGATGCTGTGTTCTCTACCCAAACACGACAGAGATTGGCAACAATGTAAAAAAATGTCACTCTTCTCACTGAATTTTTTGTTTGGAAAAAAGTTATTTTCATAAAATATTATTTATATTAACGTGTAATTAGTTGATTGTTATTTTTAGTAAGGCCTCATCCATAACACTTTTTTTTTTTTTTTTGGTACACGGGCCTCTCACTGTTGCGGCCTCTCCCGTTGCGGAGCACAGGCTCCAGACGCGCAGGCTCAGCGGCCATGGCTCACGGGCCCAGCCGCTCCGCGGCATGTGGGATCCTCCCGGACCGGGGCACGAACACGCGTCCCCTGCATCGGCAGGCAGACTCTCAACCACTGCGCCACCAGGGAAGCCCCATAACTATTTTTTAAATGATCACTTTTACTTTCTATCGTGGTAACTGTCAGGTGATCATAACCAGGGGTGTGGTGGGCGAGACTGACCAACCACCTCTCGGGGGAGGAAAGCCCTGAGGATGGTGTTTGCTGATGCCCATGGTGTCAGCACACCCACCGCAGCCGATTTCAAGCTATGACCGTGAGATTACTGAGCGCGGAGTCGGCAAGAAATGGGCGACATTCCATCCCCTGGGATTTCCAGTCTTCATATGGAACAGACACAAACCCTCTCTAGACAAGAACATGGGTAATAGTAAGATGTGAACAATTAGGAAGTGCTAAGTTTTGCGTGTTGATTGCTTGTGCTTTTATAGAACTTAGATGGTTTTTACATCATTTGATTTTAACAATGGCTATGTTTAACAACCAGCTCACAGAATTACTGGAGATCTCCCAGCCGGCTCCCGCCAGCTCTCTCTCCACCGGACACAAAGCTCTTCGGGGTCCCCAACAATTGTTCAGAATGGAAAGGGCTCCACAGACCAAGACCTTTGCACCACTAACATTGATATGGATCAAAAATAATCGCAACACAAAATGTGGAAGCAACCTGAGTGTCCATCATGTCCGTAACAGATGAACGGATAAAAAAGATGTGGTACATACATACAATGGAATATTATTCGGCCATAACAAAGAATGAAATAACGCCATTTGCAGCAACATGGATGGACCTAGAGATGATCATACTAAGTGAAGGAAGTCAGAGAGAGAAAGACAAATACTCTATGATATCACTTATATGTGGAATCTAAAAAAAATACAACAAACTAGTGAATATAAGAAAAAAGCAGCAGACACACGGATATAGAGAACAAACTAGCGGTTACCGGTAGGGGGAGGGGTACTATGGGGATGGGGGATCGGGAGGTACAAACTATTGGGGGTAAGACTGACTACAAGGACGTACTGCACAACACGGGGAATATAGTCAATATCTTGTAATAACTGGAAATGGAGTACCTTTAAAATTGTATTTAAAAAAACTTTTAAGGTAAGTGCAACAAAACACAGTGTGCATTCTGAAAAATAACTAAAACAAAAGGTGCACACTGAACACCCATCAGAGTGCGTCCCAAGAAGGGGCTGGGTGGGGTGAACGCAATCAGTCAACCATGCACCAGTCAAGAGCAGGGCCGGGAGGCAAAGAGGAGTGGACCCCAGAGCCCTCTGTGCCCGAGGCCTGCAGAAGAGATTGCTGTGGAAGCCGGCGTCTCTAGGTCAGAACTTGCTTTGAAGCCTCTGCCTCTTCGTAGCCACGAAACTCTCCCTGAGCTTTGGTTTCCTGGCCCGTAAAGCAGGTGCACAGAGAGCCCTTCCCCAACAGGAGATGGCAGGCGCCGTGTCCACCAGCCAGGTCTGGAGGAGCCCAGCCTGGCACATGGGCACAGACCCTTCTGTGTCTTCACGCTCTGGGACCCCTGCCTCTGGGGGCGCTTCCCCCACCCCTGCGCCAGAAGCACCCCCCACAGGAGCCGGGCTGCAATCACTGGGGTCCACCCTGTGAACAGAGATAGGAGCCCCCCCAGCCTCCCAGCAGCTCCAGCCCCTCTGTCCTGCCTGAGCCCCACCCTCTCCACGAGAGCATCACTGCCAACTTCCGTGCTCTGTGAGAATCTGCAAAGTGTGGCGAGGTCAGTCTCCACGTCACAGTGGGGAAGGGTGCTAAATGGGTCAAACTGCCCCCGGGGGCCAGAGGAAGGGCCCCAAAAGGGACAGCAGAGGTCCTGCCTGGACCACCTCCATCAGACGCCAGCTCCCCGCGGCCCCGAATGGAATCCTGAGTCTTTGGGCGGGACGGTGTCTGTTGAGTGGAAGAGGTAAGTCAAGGCTTGGGGTAGGGGGCGGGGAGGAGGGAGGCACAGGGCACGTCCCTGCGTCCCTGCGTCCTCAACCCAAGGACACAGAGCTCCTGACCAGAGCCCCAGGGGCGGCTGGGGGGGTCCTGCACCCACCCTCACCCCACAGTAGTACCCAGGCTGGCAGGGAGGAAGGTCTCGCTCACCACAAAGGTCCAGTGTCGGGGAGGGTCCGAAGGGGCTCAGGGGGGAGCCATCTGTGGGAGGGGGCGCCTCAGGCAGAAGGGGCAGCAAGTGCAAAGGCCCCGCAGCCAGAAGGGCCCGTCTGGCCCTGGGGCCCAGGGCTGGCTTGGAGTGCCCAGTTCCAGTCCAGCTTCCTCAGACAGAAGCCTCCTCCGTCCCCCAGGGGAGCTGAGGGGAGCACTTCCGGGCTCCTCCCTGCTCTGCCGTCCCCAGGGCCGTGCCCCTGACCCCATTCCTCCCTCGCCGTCCTCACGCCCCCGGGGGAGGCCGGCTGTGGCCCCCACGCCCCCCTGCCGGCCTCCAGCCGCGTCCCCCGCTCTCGGCCAGAGGCCGGCACCTGCTCGCCCCTCCGTCTTCCCCTGGATGTCTGTTGTCTCTTGAAATTCAGCGGGAAACCCAAGGCCGGGCAGACAGGACAGACCCCCGGACCAGCCCCGAGATGGGGTGGCCGCTGCAGACCCCTTCTCGGGGGAAGGCGAGGACCACGGTCTGGGGGGCCTGGCACCGGGGGCGCCAGGACCCCCAACAGGAGCGGATCCCATGGCGGGGAGAGTGGAGGGGGACCCGGAGGGAGTACCCCGTCTGAGAAGTTTTGTGTCTGGAGGGGCCGCAGTGGGGGGGGCGGGGAGGGGGACTGGTGTTTGGATGAAGCGGGAGCACAGGGGACGCTGAGGTCACACTCGGCACCCAGTGAGGGCGCCGGCCACAGCTGCCACACCCGGGGGAGAAAAGTAATAGACGCGCCCTGGGGCCCCCTCTCAGCCCTGGCCTCCGGGGACGGGGCAGGGGGCGGGCGGGGGAACCCCGACCTCTGGCCTCCACCAGACCGGGAGCCACTGTCTCCACACAGCGCCTCGCGGGAGAAGCCCCAGGCCACGCCGAGCCAGGCTCCTGCGCTTCTGCCTCGGGGAGCCCCTGTGCCGCACGCTTGCAGCCCCCAGGCCCTGGTTGCTTCCCAACTCTCACGTCTGAAGTGAGGAGGCTGTGGGCCTTCCATAGCATCAGCTCTTCTACTTTGAAAGTAAACACCCCGAGGCTGCAGAGGGGCCATAAGAAGCACTGGCCGTGGGCAGCTACCTGTCTCTGTGAATCAGGACAAACCCCCCCAAAACCCAAAGTCAGAACCCTGTGGACGCTGAGGTGCAAGCCAGGGCACGGTGGTTCCTTCCAGCCCGGGCCGGCGGGGCGCCGGCAGGGCAGGCCGTGGCCTCGGGTTCCGGGCGAGCACAAGCCGTGGACAGTGCCCGCCACGCACTGGGGCCTGTCCACTCGCTCTGGCCTCGGAGCTCGGTCCACACAGACACCCCGAGCGCTGCCGCACGCCAGGCGCCCGCTGGGAACAGACAAGGGAGCCAGACAGGAGACGCCCTCGGGGACTCTTGTCACCGTCACCCGAGTCCACAGACCAAGCACTGCTGCTGCTGAGAAGACCAAGCACTGCTGCTGCTGAGATGCTTGCAAACCTCTGAGGCCCTACCACCCATGGCCCCCACGCCGCCTCCCAGCAAACCCCGAGCCGCTCAGCCCCCGGGGCCCACCCGTGAGAGGAGTCACAGCGAGCCTCAGGCTGGCCCACGCCGTCCGCGCCGCACACGCGTGGGTCCCGGGGGCTCCCTGGCCCAGGATGTAAGACCCTCTATCCTCCATTTGGCAGGTGAGGACCTGCCCGAGGTCACACCTCCAGCACAGAGGTGGCAGACCCCGTGGCCGCCCCCATTAAGAGGATGCCGTCATGGGGACAGTGACATGGGGGGAGGGTGTCTCCAGAGAACGTCCAGTGCAGCCCCCTCCACGAAGAGCCCACAAGCAGGCCTGACCTCCCTGTGCCCGTCCGCACGCAGAGCCCCGAGTGGATGCCCTTCCCTGGGCTGGAGTGAGGCGAGCATGTGGGTGACCTGCGCCAGCCGCTCTCAACACCCCTGCGCGGCCAGCAGCCTCTCTCAGGCCGCCCTGGCTTTGCCTGGTGCCCACAAATCCTCACTCTTCTGGGTGCCCCACCCCACGGGGTCCTGGCTTCTCCCCCCTCCCTCCAGCCCCAGGGGACGCGGGGAGGATAGTCTCTGGTCTGGGTGGAGCCCTCCCTCTCCTGCCAGTGCAAAGCCGCCGCCTCCTCCAGGAAGTCCTCCCAGATCACCTTTTCCTTGGGCCCTTAGTGTCCAGGCCTTAGTTACCAACCAGCTCAGCCCCAGATGATGATTGCACTCACACCACCCCCACCCACCCACCCTGGCATCAGGCAAAGCCGTTAGGATCCAGATGTGGGACCAGACAGACCTGGGATTCACCCTGCGCCCGCTTTGGACCAGGCATGGCCTCTCTGACCTCTGACTCTTAGCTCTGCCACATGGATGGCATGTGGATGGTGCCGCTTCCCTCCTTGGCCCCTCAGGCTCCAGATTCCTGTCCCGCCCCCTTGAAGCTCTGACAGTGGCCCACAGCCACGGAGTCCCAGCACACTGTTGGGCCAGGAATCATGCCTGCCTGTCCCAGGCCAGCACAGGGACAACCGGCCCTGGCCACCGGCAGAGTCCCTGGCCAGCCCCTGTGCCCTGAAACTGCGTGACACTACTTCCCAGACCAGCCCAAGCCCCAGGCAGCCCCTGTCCTGCCCCACCTAACAAGCCCCTGGCAGGGCACCGCTCTGGGTCCACCCCTGCACTGGGGGAGGCCTCTGCCCAAGGGGTTGGTGGGAGTCCCAGCTCCGTTCTGGGGGGCCGCCCACCTATGCCCACGGCCCCTCCCACCCCAGGCGGCCCGAGCTCACCCTGTGCCCACTGCACCCCCACCCCACACACCTCGGGGCCAGCTCCGGGCGTGAGGTGTGTTCCCAGACCTCCCAGCCACGGCCACCACCGCCAGCCGGAGGAGCCTGTTCTCCAGGTTTGTCCCGAGGGAGTGCTGAACTCTAAAGGTCAGTGGGGGGCAGAAGGCTCTTCCCCAGCCTCTCTGCCCGCCGAGGCGCTGGCTGCAGGGAAGGGGAGAAACAGGCTAGTCCGGCCCCAGGCCTGGGGCCGGAACTGCAGCTGCCCACCCCCTACGCCCCACGGAGGGCAGCAGCACCCACCTCTGCTCCACACCCCGAAGGCGCCTGCCCAGTCATGGATGCAGGCCCGCAGCAAGGCTGGCGCCCAGCAACCCGTGTCTCTCCACCCCCATCACCCGGTGGGCATCTCGGCCTCAGCGGCCCCTCTGCCATTCTCTGACAGTGAGAAACACCCCCTCCTCCTTATAGGATGGGGATACAGGGGTCCAGTGAAGGCTCTGCCTGGGAGCACCCCACCCCACAGTCCCAGGGCAGGGGTGCACCCAGCCCGTGTCCGGCCGGCCTCGGATGACCCTGAGCCCTGGGATTGGGCGGGAGGGCTCACACAGTGAGACCGCCTTGGCTAGAATCAGGGGCCTCGAGCCGACCCACCTTGCCCCTCCTTCCTTCTCCCGACAGGTGTTCCCAAGACAGGCTCGACGGCACAGGAGCCACCCAAGCAAGAAGCCCGTGTTGGGTGAAGCCGGCCCCCCAGGAAAGGGACACAGACCAGCTGGCCACTGGCTTGCCCACCAGTCTGCTGGGTGGGGCTGTGGGAGGGTCGGAGATGAGCTGGGGAGCTGGGAGAGTGCGGGGAGCAGCAGGGCCAGGCTCCGCCCGCCAGCCAGGCTCAGTGAACGTCCTGGAGTCGGGACCAACCTGACAATGGGAGGAAGTGAATGAACTTGGTGGTGATGTAATGGTGAAGAACACTTGTATTCTACTACAAGTGAGTCAGTCACTACAGGGATGCTGCCTGCGTGAATTCTACATAATGGCCCATCTGGGGGAACCCTGTTTCCCAGGTAATGAGCCTTAAGCTAAAATACCTCTGTTTAGCCCACAGGAAACATCCTGACCAGGCCCACGTGTGATGACTGCAGGAGGAAGAAATTCACACGCCCCCTCGGGAGGCTGACCAGAACCAGGAACTGTCTGACTTCACTCCCTCCCCTTTTAGTACAAAAGGAGCCTGAATTCTAACTCAGGCACAATGGTTCTTTGGAGCAAGAGCCCACCATCTTCTTGGTCTGCTGGCTTTCTAAATAAAGTCATTATTCCCTCTCCCAACAACTCATCTCTCTATCATTGGTCTGTTGTGCGGTGAGCAGTACAAGCTTAGACTCAGCCTGCGTTTGCTGATGCGCGCAGAGCACACGCTTAATAAACATCAGCTCATTATATCGGCGTCTCCATTCCCGAGACCAGAAAACTGAGGCCCGGAGGTCAGACAGTGCGTGTGAGAGGTCCCAGTGGATGAGGTCACACAGCCGAGGTCACACCAGGTTCCTGGCTCGGCACGCTCGGTTTGTACACAGCAGTGGACGTCAGGGCCCCACGCTGGGGCTGGACCCCGGTCAGATACCTCTGCCCAGCGCGAGTGGCCACTTCCCCGAAGTCCACACCGCTCTTCCCTTTCCTGTCCCAGGAGCCAGGTCAGAAGTCACGCGGTGAGGCCCCCAGCAAGAGCCCTCGTCCCTCCAGCCCATCTGGAATCCCAGAGCCCGAGAACACAGCGGGCAGCGCACAGGGCTCGCGCTCACCTGGCTGCCAGGGGACCCGGAGAGCTGACTTCTGATGCGGCAGGGACTCCTGTCTGTCCCTCCCACCCGCCTTCCCTCTGAAGCCACCTCGTCTCCCTCCCTGGCCATGTGGCCAGCTCTGCACCCGGCGAGTCGGCACTCTGTTCTCCTTTGGTTCTGATCCAGATTCACTCTTTGGGGTGAAACTCACTCCCCAATCCATAATTCTACCCGCTAACGTGGTGGAGCAGATGGGCCCACGGCACCATCTGCTGGCCATTCTGGGCTCTGACCCCAACTCAAGTCACAGTAGGGGCCCTGGGGCACCAGCAGCAACCCCAAACAACCAGCCCCACAGCAAGTGAGGACACTGGGGAGATCTGAACCCAGCTGGACCCCAGGCTGCACATCCCCAAGAACAGACCCTCGGTAACACTGTTTCTGGCCTTGCCCTGCCCGGTACAGCTGTGCTGGTTAGAAGACTGGGAAGATGCAGTTCTGGGCAGGGAGCCAGGACCAGCCAGTGGGAGGTGCCCTGGGCAGGCCCCACCCCTCAGGCTTCCCTAAGGAGCCAGCCAGTGACCCTGAGAAAGGGGACAAGACCTCTTCCAGATCTGACTTGGTGCCAGTGGACACTGAGTCCATCTGTGCAAGCCCATAGACCAGGGGGTCTCAGGGGCCAGTCTGTTAGTTGGCCAGAAACTTGTGAGGCCTCAGTGTCTCCACCTGGCCCCCACCTGAGGGCCCACCCCTGGCTGCAAACCAAAGCAACAGGTGGCCTCTGCGACTAGGAAACTGGGTACACAGACAGGGGAACCGCTCCAAAGGAACACGGGGGCTTCGGTAACAGGAGGCACTGCGGGGCCACGCAGGTCCTGCCCCTTCCCTCTAAAAGGTGCCTGCCTGCCCCTGGTGGAAGCCCAACAAGCTCTGAGCCTGTCCCCAAGGCCTGGTTCTGTGTCGCTGAGCTGTGCCAGCCTGTGCACGTACCCACAGCTGACGCCCAGATATGGGAGCAGAAGTGAGGCCAAGAGCTGCAGCCTGTTTCAACCCACGCCCTCCCAGCCAAAGTCAGGGGGGCCCCGTGGCTCCCCCGCCCCCTCAGCCCACTTGCCTTCTTTCTCTCCTGCTGGGCCCACGGCTCCCCTTAGTGCCCACAGGACAGGGCCCTCTGGTCTGTCTGGGGTACCCCTGCACCCCCTCCACTGGGGCACAGATACAGATGTCATGACCTGCTCCAGACCGAGCCCTCAGGGCACCCCCCCACTGCCCTCCCCCCAGGCCCCTCCCCCACTGCCCTCCCCCCAGGCCCCTCCCCCGGCCCTGGGCTGCAGCTCAAGTCCAGCCGTGGCCTGTGCCTGGGCGCCGGGCTCTCCTAGCTCTGTCCCCTCTTGTGCATGGCCTTCCAAGTTCCCCAGGCCCTCTTCGGTCCCTCCTCTTGAGAGCAGCTGGGAGGGGTCGGGGTCTGCACTTGTGGGGCCTGGGCAGCCGCCAGTAGAAACACCGCGGTTCAAGAATCAGGGCTCCCTACCCCGCCCCAGGCCGCAGAGCACCTTTCCCGGGTCCGCAGTGGAGGTCGCGGGTTTGAGAACACAGGAGGTGCCAGCGCCCCGCGGAGGGCACTGCACGGAGGGAGATGAGCGCCCTCCTTACTTCCAGCCCCAGGGGGCGGGCAAGTGCCTCCTCACTAGGCGTCGGCACGGGCCCTCTAGCTCTGACGCCTCTCGCAGTACCTGGGGGCTGTCCCCGAGGCCGCTCGCCACCCTGCGCCACTCAACCCCCCACCCCGCGTACCCGCCCCCTCCCGCCCTGCGCCCGCTCCTCTTCCGGGCCGCGTTCGCCCCGTACGGACCGCGCACGGAACCCACGGCCCTACCACGCGCTGGCCCCCGTCAGCCCCGCCCCGCCGCAGGCCCCGCCCCGGGACGCGCGCGCGCCGTGACGCACAAGGTCTGTGACGCACAAGATCTGCGCCGGACGCCGAGTCCAGCGCCGTCATGAGGCGTCGCAGCGTGGGCGTGGCTATCCGCTTACCCCCAGCCCCAGGTTACCACGATCTCCCCGGTCGCCAAGTTCTCCCCGGTCTCCACGGACCTCGCGGCCCCGCGACCCTAGGCCATGGCCCCCGCGGCCGCCAGCCCCCCGGAGGTAGTCCGTGCGGCGCAGAAGGACGACTACTACCGTGGCAGGCTGCGGAGCGCGGCGGGCGGCGCCCTGCACAGCCTCGCGGGTGAGCCCCCGCGGGGTCGCGGGGGCCGTTGGGGCGCGAAGCGGGCCGACGAGCCTCAGGCCCTCCGGTCAGCCCTCCGCAGGCTCGGCCAGGCCCTGCTCGCCCCACCAAGACCTGAGCCGAAGGAAGGAGCGAGCGCCCCGGGCTTTGCCCCCTGCTGCCGGGGGGCGGGGGTGGGGGCCAGGCACCAGGCGTGGAAGAGTCCACGGCTCTGGGGACACGGGGAGTCTCCCGTGGAGCAGCGGCGTCGGAGCCCAGTGGAGGGGCAAGAGCGTGAGGTGGATTCCAGACGACAGCGGGCTCCTTTTCGGAGCAGCCGAAGCGAAGCTGGGCCGTAGATTCGGGCGGGTAGCCATGGGCAGGTTTTGAGCAGGAGAGGGACACGACACGATCAGAGCAAATGGCCCGTCTATTCGTTTTGCTAACACATTCACTTACTCTGTGCCAGACACTGCTCTCCGTGCTTCAGAACGTTAACTCATTTTTTTTCTCGACACATCCCTGTGAGTGGGACCTGTTGCTAGTCCCTTTCTTAGAGACAGGGAAGCGGGGATTCCAGAGAGATCTTGTAACTTCCTGAGGTGTGAGGAGCTGGGATTTGATGCTGGATGGGTGGTCTCGGGTTGAGCTCCTGGTCACTCTACTACACTGTCCTCGTGGCCCTTCTGGGCTCTAGAGCAGTTGCCCAGGCGGGTCCTGGATGGGGAGGTGGCTGCAGGTTGGTAAGTTCTCAGGTACTCAGTGGCCCAGACGAGGCAGGTATAGATGGAGCAGAGTGGACAGCACAGGAGGCCAGGGAGAGAACAGAGTGTGGTTTAGGACAGTCTCGGCCGCGTGGAAGGGTAACGGGGCTGGGCCTTGGCAGCAGGAAGGAGGCTTGTTCCTAATCCTTATGCTGCACCACCCTCACCCCAACCCCTCAGAAGTGATGTGGTTCCTCCTCTCAGGTGCGAAGAAGTGGCTGGAGTGGAGGAGAGAGATTGAGCTGGTGTCGGATGTCGCCTACTTTGGCCTCACTACACTGGCAGGTAGCAGCCCCTGGCAGGACCTCAAGGCCCACAACACACGCCGAGCCCAGAGGACAGGAGAGGGGCTGCCAGCAGAGTGAGAAGCTTCTGGAGGTGCTTCTCAGTGTCCCCCGAGCTGGGCCGCATGCAGCCTCAGGGAAGGAGGGGACCCCGAACCCTTTCCCTAGGTGGAAGGCCAGGCCCTGAGCCCAGGCCGGGGCCTCTGGGAGCTCTGAAGTACCCGTCAAGTCTGTCTGGGACCGTTTCTCCGTGGCTGAACCCATGGCCCGAGAGGGGTCCCAGCACTGAGCCCTGTCACAGGGCCTGGGCTGTGAGCATCGTAGGGACCCGGTAGAGAGAAGGAAGTCGCTGGCAGGTCCCTGCCTGTCCCTCTCACCGGTCCCTCTCCCCACAGGCTACCAGACCCTCGGGGAGGAGTATGTCAGCATCGTGCAGGTGGACCCGACCCAGGGCCGAGTGCCCTCGAGGTTGCGCCGCGGGGTGCTGGTGGCGCTGCACACCGTCCTGCCCTACTTGCTGGACCAGGCCCTGCTCCACGTGGAGCACGAGCTGCAGGCCGATGGCGGCAGCGCCCGGGGCCCGTCGGGGGCCAGGCGCTGGATGCGCCAGCGCTCGGCCGCCCTGACGGAGCAGCAGCAGGGGGCGCTCCTGCGCGCTGTGTCGGTGCTCAGGCAGGGCCTCAGCTGCCTCCAGCGCCTCCACGTCGCCTGGTTCTACATCCATGGCACCTTCTACCACCTGGCCAAGAGGTTCACAGGCACCACCTACGTGAGTCACAGGTGCCGCCTGGGCCCGCTCTTCTGCAGGGAACTGCTCTTCAGGGCCTCTGTCTCCGAGCACAGCCACAGGGCCGGAGCTGCAGTCCTCCACTGGAAACGTGGGTCTTGTCAGGTCCCATTTTGCTGAAAGACCTGCACAAGTCTGGTTTCCATAAACCCTGAGGGCAGGGCAAGTCTGTCTTCCTGCCGCCAGCACGTGTGGCCGCCCCGCTCTGTACCCTGAGCACAGGCCTGGGGCCCCGGCTCCTGGGCCCCATGCCCACCCTTCCAGGCTGCCCAGACAGAGGGTCAGGTGTAGGGACATCCTGATGGTGACCCACAGGGACCCTGTTGCCACCAGCATCCCCGCTAGCCTCCCCTGGGCTCTGCCCGCCACAGGCACTTGGACCCTCCTCAGTCTCAGCTGACGCCCTTGCTCCCAGGTTCATCCGGAGGGCCTTCCCTTGGGCCCCCTGCCTCCAGGGTCTCCGGGCTTCCTTGGCAGTGCTGTCCCGGCACGTGCATGCCCCCTCCTCAGCCCCGCCCCAGTCCTCACCACGCTTGCTCTACCGGTTAGGGAGGGTGTTTGCTAAGCTGCCGCCACAGAGGGGCCTGGAAGCATGGGCTCAACCCAGTCAGGGCACTGGGGGCTGCCACGGGGCTCTTCCTACGCAGGCACCCAGGGCCCTGCCTCTTGGGCTCCAGCCTCTGGCCAGTCTGGCTGACCTGACTGTCCCCATTCCCTGGGGGGAAGGAGACAGAAGCAGGGGGCAAGCAGCTTTCCCTTGGGGGACGTGGCCGGAGTCCCAGCTGCAGAACATCACCTGGGTGGTCTGGGGCCTTTGCTAGAAGCGGGAGCTTCTGTTCCTCCCATGGGGCTGAGTAGCGGGTCTGCCACGCTTGGCGCCCCTCCCATCCCACTGGGCGCCCCTGCTCAGGCTTCTTTGCCAGTTCTTTTTCTATGAGGCTTGGAGGCCTGGTCGTCCCCCCCTCTCCCCGCGACACCTTGCCTGCAGCCTAGTGACTGCAGGCTTCGAGGTTCGTGGCTGTCCTCGCTCAGTGCTGGGCTCCCGCGGGGGGTGAGGCCCTGAGCTGTCCAGCTGTGCCCCACCGGCTGCTGCCCAGCACAGAGCCTGCCAGGTGCTCCTGCCCCATCCCGCAGCCAGAGGGCAGGCCTTGGCTTCGTCCCACAGGGGAGGCCTGGCCCCTGGGCCACTCAGTGCCTCGTGCCAACGGATCATGTGACTGTACCCCCCCCCCGGGTCCCTGACAGCTCCGTGTCCACCACCCGCTCGAAGAGGACCCTCGGGCCCGTGCCAGCTACAGGCTGCTGGGGCTCGTGTCCCTGCTGCACCTGGCACTGGCCGCAGGCCTGCAGCTCTACGGCTTCCGGCAGAGGCAGCGCGCCCAGAGGGAATGGAGGCTGCAGCGTGGCCTGTCCCACCGCAGGTGCGCAGGGCTGTGCCAGGGCGGGGGCTACCCAGCGCCACACGGAACTCAGGCTCAGTTCTGTCTCGTCGTCCCCCCTCTCTTGCCAGGAGCTACGCAGAGGAGAGAGCAGTTTCCAGAACCTCGCTCTGCACCCTGTGCCTGGAGGAGCGCAGGTACTCGACGGCCACGCCCTGCGGCCACCTGTTCTGCTGGGGCTGCATCACCCACTGGGCCGACACCAAGGTGGGCGTCCTGAACATAGGCCCCCGGGCCACCCCTGCTGCACTGGGCCCGCTGCCTGCCTCCACAGCCGTGCTAGTTCGGGGTGGGGGGCGGGGGGGGGGGTCCTGTTTTTAAAAGCCCCCAGCTGGGCTGGAGGCAGGGAGCTGCGGTGGCCGGAAGCCCGCTGTGGCGGCTCCACTCCCAAAAGGCAGGCCCCAGCCACCCACCTGGGGACCCTCGGAGCGAGAGCCGCATGCTCGGCCTTGAGATCTCAGGGTGTGGGGTCCAGGAGGCCAGAGCAGGGAGCTCTGCCACCTCTTACCCCTGCGCTGGCTTCAGGAAGGGGCCGGTCCCAGACCCCTGTGTACCTCTGCCCCGTCTCTCCTTGGGGCCTGAGGCCAAGCCCGCCTCGTTACTGGGATGTCCCGTCCACACACTGCCCAAGGAGCCTTCCTCAGGGTATGGAGGGCGCGGGTGGCTGCAGCCTCCTCCGTGGGGCCCAGGCAGCTCCGCGAGGCCCTAGGGCACACGCGTGCCTGGCAGGCAAGGGGCTGACCTTCCTGGTCCAGGAGGGACCCGGCCCTGAGGGTGGGGACGGGGGACCCGTGAGCTTACACCCAGAAACCCCCGAGAGGCTCAGGTCAGCCACGGTCGTTCCGCGGCCAAGCGCCCTCCCTCGTCCCAAGTCACCCGTGGCCTGGCCATCTCCTCGCTGGTCACCGTCCCTGCTCTGCACCCCAACTGGCTGCATTATGTCAAAAAAGGTTTTTTTTGTCTTAATAGAGATGTGTGTACATCTGTGTTTTACTGGAGATGCCAGTGGGGGAGGGACCCCCGGGGTTGTATGGGTCACAACCCCTGACCTTCCTCCTCCCCCCACAGATGGAGTGTCCCCTCTGCAGGGAGAAGTTCCTCCCCCAGAAGCTGGTCTACCTGCGGCACTACCGCTGACCCGACGAAGGGAGGAGCCCAGGAGTCTTGCCTGACGTCAGGAGGAAGTTTATTTTCAAGGTTGACAAGTTGACTTTACTTGCACAGAAATCGTGAAACTCTCAAGTTTTTTATCCTTTGTCACATAAGGTACCGTGCCAGCCATCAGGGAGGACAGGCGCTGGACCTGGACCTGGCCGTGAAATGGCTTCAGGGCAGGTTGGGCAGGGCCTGCAGGGCTGCCAGCCAGATAGCCCAGCACTTAAACAGAACTTTCCTCCCTTCTCCAAACCGGTCATTTGTATCCAACGCCAGGCACACAGCGAGGGCGGGGCCTGGCGGGCCGGGACCGAGCGGTGTGCCTTCCCAGCGAGGTCAGTCTTCCAGCCCAAATGATCCACGAGTCTTAGCCCTTGTCACTGGAGCTGGCTTTTGGGGCAAGGGGACACAGCCCTTCCCGGAAAGGACCGAGATTGCCCCCTAACACATTTGGCAGGTGCCTTGTAATGAATGTCAAGTTTGTTTCCCGTTTTAGAAAGTGGAGAGCTTCCCTGGTGACGCAGTGATTAAGAATCCGCCTGCCAATGCAGGGCACATGGGTTCAAGCCCTGGTCCGGGAAGATCCCACATGCCGCGGAGCAACTAAGCCCGTGCACCCCAGCTACTGAGCCTGCCCTCTAGAGCCCGTGAGCCACGACTACCGAGCCCACATGCCACAACTACTGAAGCCCACGCGCCTAGAGCCCTTGCTCCACGAGAAGCCACCACAATGAGAAGCCCACGCGCCGCAACGAAGAGTAGCCCCTGCTCGCCGCAATTAGAGAAAGCGTGCGCGCAGCAACAAAGACCCAACGCAGCCAAAAATTTTAAAAAAAATTAAATAAATAAAAAGAAAATGGAAGTGTGCGTCCTGGCCTCGCAACACGAGCGGTCACCTCCTGCTTGGAGCATCTGGCAGGCCCCAGCCAGCCTAACCCACTGAGGCCACCGGTCTCCAAAGCTGGTGGTGGGCTGGCTTGCCTATACCGGCTCACGCCTGTGTCCAACACACTTCCTGCCACCATTTTTATTTTCAGGTTTTTAGATCTACCTAAGCTGTGCAGAGACAGGACTTCACCATAGGCATCCTTATACCACCAGTTCCACAGAAGCGCTGGGGTGTTACTGCCGTGAGGTGAATGGAAGCCCGCGTGCAAGGGGCCTCCCGGGGCCCCCGCAGGCCGCTTCTCCCTCCATGTGACTCTGCGGGCACCGTGATGCAGGAACCCAGACTCCTCAGTGAGCAGAGGTCAGCCCCAGAGGCAGGCCGTGACCGTGGGCCCTGCTCCAGACAGGCAGGAGCCCCAGGGGAGGCTCCACGGTTCCCCAAACCCCTTACTTACACTCACCAAGTGCCTGCAATTTCTCGTATTTCAGGGCTGTGCATTTACCATGAAAAAGTATGGAAAACAAAAGTTATAGAATTTGGACACCTCAGGTACCACAATGTGGTAATAAAAGTACCAATTTGGACATCGTTTACACATGAAGTTAAAATGCAGGATCAGGTACACAAATGGTCTTCATACGGCCTCTTAAAAGCAAGAGGAGCTCAATTTCAGCTATGCAACAACTGGCAAAAGAAAAGCCAGGCGGTAAACACTCGATGTCTGAAACCCGCAGGCAGATGGAAACGGCGCTTGCGGTAGGGAGTGGGAACAGACCACCGGTGTGGCTGGTCAGCAGCACGGCCCGCCCTCCAGGCCCTCGGTGCTGGAGGCGTAGCGGGTCACGTGAAGACTACAGGAGAGCAGGGACGTCGTCTTTAATGAAGTTGGAATTAAAAAGTCACTCGGTGAAATGTTTGAGTACTGGTTTTTATCACATCAAAAAAGTTGACATGCAGGTCAGAGCTGTTTCCCCGTAGAAAGTGGGAAGCCGTGTGTTAAAAGCCACAGAACTGGCTGCTCCTGCCAGGTGTCTCTGAAAAGGGGCTGCTGCATCAAAACACGTTTAAGTTAAAACAACCCTTCACGTATCAAAGAAATGTGTCAAAATAATCTCAAACAATTAAAATATATATATTTATAATTCCAGGCCCTCAGAAGCAATCATGGTAGTTAAGAACGAAGTTTTGAGTCATGATAGAGGCCAACTCAACACATCTCTAGCGAGATGAAATTCGGAAACCGGCATTAGAGCCCGGAGTTGCTGCAGAATCTCCTCCACGCGCCGGGCGGACGGGCGAGCGTCCTCCGGGGCCACGGTGAGCGTCCTGGGAGGCAGCAGCTGGCAGCGTCCTGGCTCCTTCCGCGGACCCGGCCCCCGCCCCCGCCCCCCAGCCCACACGGCTGTCCGCCCGGCCTGCACTCCGCAAGGCCAGCGTCCGGACGCCTGACCGGCACTGGAAAATAAATCAACGCGATTCGGTTTAAATGCCAGTTTCTTCAAGAACCTGATATTTCAGTTACAAATAATTGAAGCTCCTTTTTAAAAAGAAAATAACTCCCTCGTAATCAACTACTTTATGTGAGGAAAGAAGACGGCGTCACAGCAACTTGTGGCCGTCCGGGGCCCGCGGAGGGCGGCCGCGTCTAGCTGGCGAACGTCTTGCCCGCGTCCTCCTTCCCCTTGTACGTCCTCTTGCCGTGCGTGAACGGGATGTACCGGTACTTGATCATGTGCTGGGGACAGGCAGACGCGTCTCAGCACGGCTTCCCCGTGACCCATCTTCCCTCCAACTCTGAGCCCCACCTTCTTTCTCCACGTACCGGGCGTGGAGCCAGAGCTCCGGCGGACACCCTCGTCCCCCCACTGCCCAGCGGAGCCGCCCGAGCTGCTGGAAACCCTGAGGGTGTGGGATGGGCTTCGTGATGCCCCGTGTGCTACTGGGCCGGGGACGCAGAATGGGTGGCACCCGGGCCCAGGTGGTTGGGTCGGGGGAGAGGCCAGGATGAAGCCGCACCGCCCCGTCTGGCCAGGCCCGTTCTAGGGTGATGTTGGCAGAACACACCCTCTGGCAGGTCCTGGGCCCCGACTGTCCCGCGGTATGATGTGCCAGACCTGAGGGTGTTAACTGGCTGTGCTGTGCTGGCGGGGAGCGGGCACCACACCCATCAGACCTGCAGGGAGAGCAGGGTCCACACGGCCCTCCCGTGTCTCAGGCCCGAGCCGGCTCTCCCAAAGCTACCAGTACCTGGTGGCACTGTCTCACGGTGCAGAACCATCTGGGTTTTTACCTTTATTTGCCTCTTCATCGTGATACAGAAAAGCATGATGAAGTACATCACCAGGATGGGCCAGAACACCGGGACGTTGAATGCCTCAAAGAAGGTGCAGACCATGGCCACCAGGATGCCCTTGGTCGCTGCGTGCCTAACGGAAGGAGAGAAGGTCAGTGCTGGACGGCGGCCCCGAGGAGGGTGTGGGTCTCCACTTGCGGAGCGCGGTGGGCACTGCGTGTGGCGTGTCTGACGTACTACGTGTGACCACGGACACGGCGTTCTTAGTCCCTTGAACACTCGAAGTTTTCTGAAATTACACAAAGTGTAAAACAGCAGTGGGGGCCCTGGCACTGCCCAGGCCGGCAGCTGGGGGATACAGGTGCCCCCCCATGTGCTGTTGGGGCCCACGTCTAGAAATCCAGTCCGAGCCTCAAGGCTTGAGTCCCACACGCCCAGCAGGCCGTCCCCCAGTGGCCGAGCGGTGTCCCCGGGGAAGCAGGTGGAGTCGGGCCTCAGGGCCGCCCTCCCTCCGGCTCAGGGCCCAACCCATCAGGGTCACAGCCCTACTTAAAATCCCCCTTGGTCCCCCTTTCCTCGGGGGGCGGCAGGACCCGGCCTTGCCCACTGCCACCCCCCCGCCCGCGCGCGCGCGCGCGCACGCACGCACGCACACACACACACACACACACACACACACACACACACACCCCACCACCCCCCCACCACCCCCACCATCCCCCACACACACACACACCCGCAGCCCCGGGCCCAGCGTTTCACACTCATCCCACAGGGACTCACCGAGCACCCACACGGCCAGCCCTGCACCAGGACGACGGGCTGAGGGCGGCAGCTCTTTGCCTTCACTTTTGTGACAACACAGGACAGACACGTTCACAGACCACCCCCCCACACACACACCACTAAGGGGTCACCTCCATCCTCCTGTTACATTCATCCTTGTCACAACGTCACACACACGTGACTGCCTCCAGGAGGCCTGGGGACGCCCAGGCCAGCCCGAGGACCGAGTGGGGAGAGAGCTGGTCCCCCTTCAGGCCACCGGGAGGGGCGCCGTGCACAAAGCAGCGTCCCCCCGAGGCTGAGTGTGCCACATACCCGGGACCCGCCTCCCCAGAAGCAGCCTCTTTTCTGCGGCGTCGAGGTGCAGCGGTGTTACCTTGGGAGGGGGGTGGGCACTGCAAGGCCCCGAGACGCCCCTCCACGCCCAGCGGGCACGCTTCACGTTCTGGGTGAGTCAACGTTCAAAACGAGGAAACGACAGACTGGCATTCCTCCAAGGAGTCTAAGCTGCTGGCTCGCTGGGACCGAAGCGCCTGCCCCCGTCTCACGGCCACGTGCGGGGACGAGCGTCCTTCACAACCACCGTTAGGAAATGACTCACCAAAACTTAAACTCTGGGAGCCTTCGAATGAAGGGCCGGAACTCCTCATTCTGTTTGGTTGGTAACGAGGGGCCGTCGTCTGAAAGGCACAATGTCACCCGGAGGTGAGGCAGGCAGTGCACCTTGCCGTTTCCACCGCTGCCCTTTTACGGTTCCCTAGAGCATGTGAACCAGCAGGCCTGATACGTGACATACAGATTTACATCCTTTAACCGGACATAAAATGGGGACCTTCAGTTGATTTAGAAACGATTCACTGCTTTAAAAGATCTGTATTAGAATTTCTTTTTAAGACCACTTTAAGGGATCACGTAAAAATTCAACCACACGCCGATTTTCAGGAACGCATCAACTGTACAACACGAGGTACAGGGAGGATGAAAGTCCACAGCCCATGAGAGCACAGAGGCGGGAGCTGTGAATCCACTCTCAGGGGCGCTGGGCTCAGGACGGCCACCCTCTGCAGTGAGCCGCGAGCCGGGCCTCGGGCTGAGGCCCCCAAGCTGCCTCCCAGCCCACGCGGGAAGGTGCCCTCCCCAGTTAACAGATGGAGAAACTGAGGCCTACTGAAAGGGCCTCTTGTTTCCTAATCCCCCCAATGCAGCACCAAATGAAAGCGTTGTTTCCTTTGCTATTTTCATCAAATACTCCACAGAAAAAATACACAGGCTCCGATGGTGATGGGAACAGGCTGCATAAAGTGCGCCTCTGTCCTTAACAACTGTGCCTCTGACTCTGTGGGCTCCACAGGAGCTGCGTCGGGTTTTCCCAACAGTGGCTGCAACGTGCCGGAATGGAGGCCTCAGCATCCGGTCGTGAGCCATCCCTGCCCTCAGCTGGCCCAGCAGATGTGTGCCAAGGCCCCCACCTGGCCCAGGTACGCCACGAGGAGCCAGAGCCACGAACCTTCCAACCCATCGTCCTCAGGGGACATCGGGGGGCCAGTGGCCTCAGTCAGCCACGTGGAGCCGCCGTGGAAGCCCGCTTTTGTGAGAAAGGGACCTACCAGGCAAGCACGGAGGGGACGTGGATGGGCCCGCTACCCAGGAAGCAGGCCCTGGCTCCCCCCGCCCCCACGGGACCTCGGCCAGGTTCCACAGCCCGACGGCTCACTTTCCTCACTTGCCAAACGGGGGTGACAGGAGCGCCTGCCTCCTGTGACTGTCACAAGGGCTTAGCAAGTCGTCCCACAAACTTGCCAGGATCACAGAAGTTGCAGGTACATTTTAAGCACCCAGAGAACAGTCCCCCAAATTTAGATTTCAAATGTTTCCAGAGAAACTGGAGCAATCCTGGGAAGTATAGAAAGACCAGAACTCTCCCCAAACAGAGCAAAGTGGACGGTCTCTACTCTACCTGAATCTTCCATTAAGGAGGGATCCACTTTTGGAGACAGGAAAGCTATGAAGAGATTTAGATGGTAGATTCCCAAGGCGTAGGTCACGATGTACCAACCCTGGAAGAGAAGGAGAAACGGTCAGTGAGGCCACCCTGAACCCATTCCCTATCTGGACTGAACCAGGACACGGAGTCCTAAGAAGTGACCAAAGTGCAGTGAGCGTCCACGCTGACAGTTTATCTTAAACTGCACCGTGGGTCTTGAAAGTGGATAAGCCAAGGTCCACACGGCGAACGTTTGCAAGGGTCCAGTCAGGTGCAACCAGAACGTAAAGCCATCAGCCCCCCGCGGAAGGCAGCAGAAACGGGGGTGCTTCAACAAAGCCTCACGCCCAAGCTGCACACCCAGGCCACAAGCCCTGCCCTCGGCCAGCGGCGCCTAACCCAGACGCAGGCTCCGGACCAGCCTGAGACACTGGGGCTCGAGCTCCTCCCGGCGGGCGGTTCACGCCACCACGCGCTGTGCCAGGAATGTTCCTAACGTTTGCCCGGAAGAAATCCAGAGCTGGAAAATCAGGAAACCAAGCACAAGTCAGCAAAGTGTCGTGGAGCCAAACCACCCTCAGGCGGTACAGAGAAGGGGGCACACGTGCCACGTGAGTCTCTCTTACAGGAAAGACTTCATCCAGTCAGAACCAGAGCTGCACTGCAGGACCAACCGAAAAAGCCTAAACACTGTCACACAAACAAGATGAGCCCCTTCTGCCTTAAAACGTTTTCAAGTCAAACAAAAAGCGAAATGTGAAGAGTTAACAGCTGCAGGTTTACACAGCTCCTCATGGTGCGCTGAGTCTGAAGGGACGCCAAGGCGGGTAGAGACTCGGCTCAGAGCACAGGAGGACCAGCCTGTATGAGACGCGCCCGCCCCCGCCCAAATCCCCCAAGTCAAGGTTTCTAGGTCATTCTTTCCATTGAGAATAGACCAAGGTCCAGTTTCTTAAAAACATTAGACCCAATCACAGCAAAGGGAACATCAGCTGTGGACACCCAGTGCAGACCGCGCCCTGCTGCAGGGCTAGACCGGGGCCCCGCCGCCTTCGCACGGAGCCGGGGCTACGCTTCCTGGTAGGAACGCAGACACAATACCATCCAAGGACAGGTCTCTACACTTAGCTTAGATGAGAATTCCCCACAGCACTGGACGCAGCATAGCACCCAGTAGGTGAAGTATCCATCTACGCACACACGTATTCCTAAACCTTGGGAAACACCGGGAAGGAGGGTGTTTGCTTTCAAGGAGGGGGAGAAAATGCCTCAGCCTCCTTCCTCTGGACAAGGGGGACCCACGGGAGCGCGAGCTGCCCTCCTCTCAGGGTCCACAGGGCACTCCTGTCCAGAGCCTGGCGCTCACCAGAGGTGCAGGGAGGGCGTCTGTGCCCTGTAGCCGCTGTGCCACCCTCGGCCTCCCCACCCGGCCCTCCTCGGACACCAGCATGGCTCACGGCGCCCAGTCCAGGTGGCTTTGTCCCTAGAGGCCCCAGCCCCCGTAAGTCCCGCCCGACGCAGGGTCAAGGAGCGCCAGAGGGTCCCCTGTGCAGACCAGGACACTGGAGAGCGCTGTCACCTCACCAGGCCCGGCTGACACCAAGACTGTCCTGGGAAGCCCAGCAACAGAATACGAGGAACTTAGAACGGGATGTCAACAGCCACCCTTTAAAGACAGTCACCGGAGTCTTTCTTATGCTTGATACGTAACTGAAAAATGACCTTTCGAGACCCTTTTCTTCACCATAAACCCACCTAATCCAGAGACAGGAGGAAAAACAACACCCCAGCCAACACCACAGTGCGGTGACTCGTCACCGCCACCCCCCACCGACCTGCAGCAGGTAAACTCGGATCATGTAAACGAAGCTCAGGCCCAGCGTCACCACCCATCGCACAGCCGTGTATGGCGTAGACTTGTCCAGCCAGGACTGATAGATCTGGAAAGAGAGCGGCCCAAGTTACAGAGACCCTGCAATTCCTTCTGCAGAGCACACTTCCTGCCAGCGTTTGTTTGCCTCAGATTTTAAGTCAATGGCACTAAGCGGTGACTACAATTAATCTAAGATTTGCAGTGCTTCCGGAGGCAAGTCCACCCCTCAGGCAAAAATACTACAGAACCATCTCTCGCAGCACGTGGTCCTCCAGCATCAGCCCGAGGGGCCATCGTGGGGAGACTGAACTTCAACCCCAGAGAGGATGGGACAGAGAAAGGAGAATGTCACCACCCTGCATGTGGGCCTCCACCCGGGGTCCTGTCCCAAAGCCCGCTTGCCCCGGAGCCGGTGCCAGCCCGCCCAGGAGCCACAGAGCTGACTGCCTTAATCCTCAGATTCACGTGAGTGCACGTGTGCCTACATACACACCTACGTGTGCGTGTAATTAATATACACGTGTGTAGTCTGAATTTGAGATTTTAATCATGAAAGATTTCAACTATTCGTGAGAGAGAATATGAGCCTACATGTACCTATCACCTGGCTTCAATAATTATGAACTTTTCCAGGTGCTATTTTTTAATTTTATAAATCAATACAGTTTTAGTTTTGAACCAAACTGTGCGATTCTTCGCAGTTAGACTGAGTCAGACTCCTTCCTCCAGAACTCACAGGCCTCGCTGCAGCCCCAAGGGGTATTCCCGCCGCAGAGCGCAGGCCTGGGCCACGGGGGCCGAGGGGCCGCGGACATGGGTGTCTGGACGAGGGGACAGCAAGAGCAGAGCAGGGGCCGCCAGGTCCATCCCGCCCAGGAGCTAAGAATGGTTTTCACATTTTAAAAGTTGTTGGAAAAAAACACAGAAGACAAGTACATGGCCTGAACCTCAGGAGACCCAGCAAGCACCCTCACGGCAATGGGAAAAGCTTCCGAGAGGGTGAACGAGAGACCCAGGGAGGGGCCGCCCACCCTGCGGGGGCTGCCAGCACACTTACGCCCCAGGGAAACGTCACCAGGGTCAAGTCTCATTTAAATGTTTCCGCGAGTCAGTGACCCGAAAACCAACCTGTCCAAGCCTTGTGAAGAATCTGTACACCACAGAAGGCTTCCCATGGACGGAATCTCCCACACTGTCACCTTCGGACATGCTGTACACGAGAAAAATACAACATACTTTTAAATTAAGTAACAAGTGCTCAAGGGCTGGATCGTGGTGCCCTATCTTCATCAACACCCTCCAGCAGGTTTCCTCAGTATTTCACGGGTTCATCCACGCCGTGGCTTCCTTCTGTGTGTCTTTACCACCAGTCACCCAGAAAAAAGAAACCAGCCAGAGACACGCTTTGGTGGAGAGCCAGGAAGGCATGTGACATGCAAAGCAGCAGCACTGGGTGGACTTTCGTTCCTGCTAATGTCACCTGGCTCACACTCCTCCGGCAGGTCCCCAGGAGCCGCCCTCGCTGACGGCCAAGTCCTGTGGCCCTGCTTCTGTGTCCACCTCCCGGGGTCGGCCCCCAGCACCTCCTCCTGCTGCTCCCTGGGCTCCCCTCGGTGCCCCCACCTCTCCAGGCCCTGCCCGCGGTGCCAGCTGCGCACCTCCAGGTCCTCCCAGAGCCGGTACCCCCCACTCCATGACCAGGATCCTCAGGTGATCAGCCGTCTGCGTCCCAGTTCCTTATCTGTGCGTGGAGGTAATCCTATCCGCTCCTGACCATTTCAACATGCCGTGCGATTCCACGCGCCTCTAGCCTGCGAGAACCCAGGTCACTAAGGGAAGCCAAGGGCATCGTCACCCCTATTCCACAACAGAGGATCAAGCCCCAAATAGTTTAAGCCACTTCTCAAAGTCAAGAGTAGCTCTGACCTCAGCTCCTGCAGCCCAGCACGCTCCCGCCTGAACCTCGGGGCCAGAGGATGCAGAGGACGGAGGGCCCTGCCAGCCTGAAGCTGGTGATGTCGCCGGGGCAAAGCTCTCGCTGCCCGCAAACTGATGGGCGGCTCCTTCCGATCTGGCACCACGGCAGGGCTGGGGACCAGAAGCGGACTCCAGCTCGGAGTCTGTTTCCAGGGCCCCTGAGTGGCACGGCTGTGCGGCCTCAGTTTCCTCATCGGGGAGATGGCACCTGCTGGCACAGCAGCCCTTCCCATTCAGACAGAAAACCACGGCTCCCGACGGCCCGAGCTGCCCCATCGCCCGGCCTGCGCACAGCGCGGCTGGGGCCTGAATCCACGCCCGCCGACACGTCCTCGCCACGTGCACTGAGCAAGTCAGCAGACTCATGATGCGATCGCAGGTCCCAAGTGGAACAACGTGCCCCTTACAGCTGACCCTCGAAGAAAGCAGAGTTAGGGGCGCCGGCCCCCAGCAGTCGACAAGCCGAGTATGACTTTACCGTCGGCCTCTGGATCCACAGTTCAGCCAGCCACGGACTGTGCAGTACCGCAGTACTTTTCTCGTGCAAAAAATCCACACGTGAGTGGACCCACGCAGTCCAAACCTCTGTTGTCCAAGGGTCAGCTGTACAACTCAGGTGTTAAAATAACCTGAGTGGTCCCACCAGACACGTCATCACATCTGTGCTGAAGAGTCTGTCCTTCAGTGACCCCATTTCCTGGAGCCACCGTGTGGAGGGGGCCGACTAGGCTAGCGGGTGCAGGAGCAGCAGGAGTGCCACGGAGGAGACTGAGAAGTGCCCTTTGCTCTCAGGGGAGCCGAGGCTGAACTGCACAGGTGAATCGTGGCTCCCAGTCCTGTCTTTTAAGGAGGTATGTCTCTACGTTCAACTGGGAAAAACTCCATTTTTTCAAAGGGGCTACATTAGCACTTGTCACCTAGGACAGCCTGCCACCCTCTTTAGGCCAAAGCCAGGCCAGCAGAAAGCTACATCAGTAACATCGTTTATCCTTCGGTTCCATACAAATTACCCCTTATTCTGTTTTTTATGACCAAAGTGTTTACCTTTAAAACCCTTCTACTTGAGCTGAAGCATTAAGTTGAACATTAGAAAAACCTGGCTATTCCTTTACGTGCCCTAAGTAGAAATGACTGCTTTTAAGTCTCCTTCTTTCAACTGAACGTGTGGAAAATCTTCCCAAAACAAAACAGCCAACTTCAGATCACCTGGAAAACGACAAACGTGGTAACACACGGCTCCACGCCGCGGCTGAGCTTGCCGACAGTGACGTCAAGAACGTGAACTTTGGAGTCAAACGGCCTGTCTATGGCGTGACCCGCAGGCCACCTCGGCCGGCCCCACTCCGATCTGTAAAGGGCCCCTGTGGGAGTGAGCGGCCAGCCGTGTTAGCACCAGCAGCAGGCCTGGCCGTAGGGCGGCCGAGGGACGGAGGGAGGGAGGGAGGCAGCGGGCGGGTCTCCCTCAGACACGTCAGACCTGTCCCGAGGGGCAACCCTCGCACAGCTGGGCGTCTGCGGCCCTCTTCCCTCTGCTGTTGCAAGACCGCCTCCTCGAGAGAGGCCCCCTGCGACTGTCCAACAGGTGCCGGTTCCTCACATCACGTCACCCTGTTTTATTTTGTGTGACGATCGTTTCTGCTCGCTTTCCGCTTTCTCTCTCTATTGCCTCCTACTAGAACCCAAGCTTCCTAAGGGGGAGCCTTGTCTGTCCACTGCCAGCCCCACGGCCCACAGGGCCCGACACAGAGCTTGCAGTGGGTGAGTTCTCTGTTGGATGTCACTGCTTCAGGCTCAGCCTCAAGAAAACAAAGGCAAAAATAAGACAAAGCCATTCCAAGCAGAGACCAGGAGTATCACGTCTGGAGAGTGCGTACAGAGTTCCGGAGCCACCACTGCACCTGTGTGTGGAGCGGACCTCCCTCCCCAGATGGCCCCGTCACACGCAGAGGACAGTCCCGCCCGGCGCACGGTCACCCATTCCTCCCGGGTCCCCAGCGTGGTCATTTCCCTCACTTCCACCCTCTGATGCTGTTCCCTCCGCTGAAATGCCCTTCCAGACCTCATCCACCCGAGCGCTCGGCCAAGCCCCGCCACCGGCTGCTCCCTCCCTTCCCGTGGTCACGGGAAGGCGTGACCACCTTCCTGTCTCCACCGGGCCCTGACCACACCGCACCTGCACCACCAGAACCGGGGGCCCCGGGGGTCCACCTTACACATCCCCAGAAGTGAGACCCACCCGACAGAGCAGCAGGCGCCCCGGGACGCTCCCAAGCCCAGGTGCCCAGGACAAGTTTCCGGAGGAAGCTCTGGGCCCAGCACGCGGGGCGCCGTCGGGCGGCTCGGCCCGAGCACTCGGAATCCTCGGTTCGCAGAATAGCCAGGACTCGACCTCAAGAGACCTAAGTCCAGCGCGACGCTTCCTACCCAAACCCCGCAGGCCGCCCTGGGTCGGCGAGGACACCGAGGCCCCACGGCCCGGGCCGGGCGGCCGACCCCTTCCAGGACGCGCCAGCGGGGGCCGGGAGCCGGTCATCGCGGCGACCCCAGGGGCCCCGTTCGGCCTCGGCCCCGCGCTCGGCCCGCAAGACCCCGGCCCCCGCCCGGCCCCAGCCCCGCTCCACCCCGCCCCGCCCCACCCGCCGGTACCTCGCGGTCCACTGCGGCCGAGCGCGGTCTCCCGAGGGCCGCGGGAAGGAGGACGCGGGTGGCGGCCGCGCCGGCGCTTCACTCGGTCCGGGTAGACGCAGCCGAGCGCTTCCGCTCCGTCCTGCGCGGCACCGCCTCCCGGGCCTTCAAGATGGCCGCCGGGGCGGGGCCGAGAGCCTCCAACCATTTCCGCTTCCGGTGCGGGCGCCCAGGCCGTTGGCGGGGCGGTCGCGTCGGCGGAAGGGATGTCAGCAGCGGAAATTCGCCGCGTTGCGCAAGCGCAGTCGCGTCCTCTGGCTCCGGGCCCAGAGAGCTCCGCTCCAGAGATTGGTAACGCCCAGAGACTGAGCCCGAGGCCACGCCCCCTCGCGACCAACGAGCCAATGGAGGAGTGCTATGGGTTGCTAAGGGAAACTCTAGAGGAAAGATGGCGTCTGCCCGTGATGGGTGCGCGAGCTCCCGTCTGGCGCGCCGAGACCTCCCGGCTCGGCCACCGCGGGACGGTAACACCCGACTGCGCCCTACCGGGCCTTGGTCCGGATGGGAGGGAGGCGGGCAGGTCCGGGAGCTCGCTGCGCGTCCCCGCACCCGCACTTTCACTTCAGGAAGTCCAGAACCCGCGGCCCCCAAGCCCAGCGGGGCTCCCCACGCGAGCCTCCCCCGAGCCCAGCCCGCAACCCCCGGAAGCCTTGTCGACCCCGATTTGGGAGGGACGCGCCTTCGCGTGTCCCGGTGCCCTCGGGACGGGCGGGGTCCCAGAGTAGCAGAACCGGCCGTGTCTTGGCGACCCAGCCGGCAGGAACCGAGTCGGCCCTTGGTGTCCCTGCGTCCTCGCAGGGGTCGCCTCCTCTGACTGCGCCTCCCAACGTCCCCGACGCGCGGTCAGAGGAGGTTTGATAGGACCTGTTCATAGAATGAAAAAAACGGGGCTGTAGAGATCCGAGTCCACACCTCTTAACTTCAGGTAGAACCCGAGCCTCGTTTATGGCAGATACCAGAGTCTGGCAACCCCAAGCTTCCCTAGAGCCGCTCGCCCCAAGTTGGCCTTGAAATAGGGGGGCTGGTGGGGAGGGGGCCCTGCCTCCTCCAGGAACTACTGGAGTTGGGGGATGGTGCACCCAGCAGCTGAGTGGCAAGAAGTGACGATGGGCAGGCCCTCCTTGGGTGCAAGTGTGGATTTTGTCCGGAGGGCACAGGAGGCCTCTGGGGGGGGATGAGGTCCCTACAGAGAGATGACCGGGACGGCTCCTCCCCTTGTGCCCTCACTTAACCCCAGCTGATTCGGCTCAGTTCAAATGTCCCCTCTCAGGAAGGCTCCCCACCCCCGCGCACCCATCCACCCTCCCACCAACACGCACGCTCCTCTCAAGGACCCTGCGCTCACTCCTAGCCTGCCTCCCCCCGGGCCTCTCTGCAGAGTAGGTGCTCAGCATGTCTGGTGCATAAACAGATGAACAGGGAGAGTGGTGACCCAAACTGAGCCTTTGGGGAGCAGTGGGCAGGGGAGTTCACTGGGGGTGCAGCCACAGACACCTGGAGAAGCCCCTGGGACGGCCCGCACCTCAGTGCTTGCTCGTCATCAGCCGGGTCACCTGTGTCTCTTGCTCACCTGTGCACCCTCCTTTCAACATTCAGGTTACGGAGTCTACGTTTACCCGAATTCTTTCTTTCGATATGAAGGAGAATGGAGAGGAAGCAGGAAACATGGTAAGGATGGGCTGTGGCCTCTTCTTGCAGCCATGCTGCTGATGGCCTGTGTCCCTGCCGATATAGGGGCCACACAGGTGCTGGCCACACCGGGCCCTCAGCACTCACTAGTGCCCGTGAGGGGCCATCCTGCAGCGCTGGAGGCCTGGACAGCTCCCTTGGTGCTGATGAAATCTGCTTTTCTTTTTTTTCTGATGATAAAGAGACTACCTGATTTGTAGAAAATCTAAGCAGCAGAGGAGAGCAAGTATCAAGTGAAAGTCCCCTGGAGTCCCCCCCAGAGGCAGGCCTGAACTTTCCAAAGTTGACACTCACGGTTTTATGCCTATTTGGGGTTGTGTCTGCTCACAACCTCTGCCTGTTTTTCTACTGGACGATTGATCTTTCAGTATTTTCACATCTGTTGGCTGCCAGGATTTTCTGTATTTTGAACCTTTTGACTTTTATTGATTTTTCTTGTAACGTTTTTGCCCCACGGATGTTTCTCACTTTTGTGCTGAAATCTCTGATGCTCTTCCTGGCCTGGACAGAGTGGTTCCTCCTTTTGGAAATGTACGCTTCAGTGTCACCCTAAGACCACAGACTCTCTCTCTCTCTCCCCTTCTGCCATTGCACTGACAGAGGCGAGGTGGCCGTCGAGTCCCCTCTGAGGAGGTCTAGGGGCGGGGTCCTTGCACTTTTGAGGGTCAGGACAGCAGGACGACGCTCAGTCATGTTTCACGGACGTTCTTGTTGGTGGACATGTGTGGGTGAGCCTGCAGAGAGCACGTGCTGAATGAGAGATGGACTCAAACGCAGAGACTTTCATGGCTCCGCTCTCGTCCCTAAGAAACGAGCCTGGCCACCCGCATGCCCCAGCCGTCACTCCCAGCCACTGCCTGACAGCACGATGGCTTTCACCAGGTCAGGGCAAACTTCTGCTTAAAGACGGGAGTTATTACGAAGGCGAGTTTGTAGACGGAGAGATCACGGGAGAGGCCTGCCGGCACCGGGCCCTGACAGTTTAGCTGGCCCGACACTTTCCTCCTAAACCAACCCTGGTGTGAGCTGGCCCCTCCCTTCCGGGTTCTGTAACCTGGGGACCCCTGGTTTCCCTAAGGTGTCTTGTAATGGCCTCGTGCCAGCCTGGGGCAGGGTGGCCACGCTGCTGCCCGCAGAACCTCAGACCCCCACCGGCAAGCGGGTGTTGGATTCTTAGCGGAGAGAAGCCTCACCCCACGGACTCTGGCCTGGCGGGGGCCTTTGCCCCCAGCGCACAGATGCCCCAGAGAGGGTCCCCTCGCGATGGAGTCTGCACGCACACTGCTGGGAGGGAGGGATCCCACTTCCCTCGTTCAGGGTGAGCAGTGAGACAGAGGGGCACCGTGTTCTGCTACCACTGCCCGGGGGTCGGGCAGGAACTACCGGTTATCCCGCGGGACTCGGGAAACGAGTCTAGCCCTCCTGGTCACCGCTTCCGCCTCCCGTCCACACCAGGGAACACCCACACCAGACAGTTTGTTTTGGGAGAACCCCAAGGACATGGTGTCATGAAGTACAAAGCCGGCGGACGTTACGAAGGGGAGCCCTTCCGCGGCCTGAGAGAAGGTCGGGGGTCCGCGGGAAGGCGTGAGGCCTCAGCGTCGGGGTGGACACTGTGGGGCCCGGACCCCAGCCCTCCCCGGATACTGACTCGGGGCCTGGACGGACCCAGGCGCGAGTGTGCTCCCCGGTCCGGTGCGGTTCTGAGCGCAGGGCTCACAGCGAGCCCCTCAAGCCCGGTGACTCAGGTCCCCGCTCAGCCATCGCGCTCGATCCCGTGTCAGCGCTCTGGCCTGGGCTCGGCCGGGTGGGTCTCCTGGCCTCGCTGAGCGTCGCTGTGGGTCCTCTTGACCCTCGGCTCAGTCACCTCCTCCACGTCCTGTGGGACCCAGCGAGTCGGGAGGCCACATCCCGGGGAGCAGCAGGCAGAGCCCCGGGGTCACCGGAGTGAGCGGAGCAGTCCCAGTCCCCGTCCCCGACAACACGCCCGGCCTGGCCGCAGCTCTGTCCCCCTCCAAGGCCTCCCGTGAGGTGTCAGGACGCCCTCCCCTTCCCGAGTGTCCAGGCCCCGAGACTCCGTGTCCTCACGAGCACTTCCTGCGGCCTTTGGGCCCTTTGAGTAGGTGGTAGAGGCTCTGCACGACCGCCGGGCCCCAGCGTGACCTCGCGCCTGCGCGCTGGCCCGGACTGTGCGGCAGCGCCACCCCAGCCGGGCGGCAGAGCGTTTCAGTCTCCGATGCTGGGGGGTCCGGTGCCCCCACCCTCGCTCGGGACCTCGAGGGCTGGACCCAGAGCCTCTCCGGCTGCGTGTGGCTGCCAGGCCGCCCCAGATCGGATTGCGGAGCCGAGGGACCCCCATGGGGCCCGGCTACAGGGGGTGCTGACCCCGCCCTCCTTCTAGACGCCCCCTCCCCCAGCGGAGGCACGAGGTGACCCTCGACTCTCGCCCGCCTCCAGGACAGGGGCACCTAGTGGACGCAGATGGACCAGTGTCCTGGGGGTCGTTTCACGACAGCAAGCGGCACGGCCAAGGGCGGGTGGTCTTCCAGTGAGTCCGCCGTCCTGTGGGCCGTACCCCCATCGAACACCCAGCCCTGAAAGTACGGTCTGTGATTTTTTCATATGGTCCTGCAGTTTCTCCCTCAGTTACTGATGTTGGTTCTGTGTGTATTTAGTAGAAAGAACACCCATCCCCCTCCTCCAATGAAACACCAGGTGGGAAGGTCGGGTGGGTGCGAGGGTGGAGCGGGGCCGAGTCGGGTGGCACCGGCGGGCTCTCTGCTTCGGGCCCGGTGCTGGGCGTCTTTCACACTCTGGGCAGTTTTCGTGCAAAATCCTGCCCTTGGGATTTGCAGCCCCCCCCCCCCATTTCCTTCCCATTATCCTCTCCAAACCTTCACACCTGGGGCCCAGCAAGCGGGGCCTCCCATCACTGCACCCCACCGGGCGCCGAGGCCACCTGCCCCTCTGGCCGGGCCCTGGCAAGGCCGCAGCTTGCGCCATCTGTTCCGGGCCTATTTTTGCCTTGGTCCCGGGGGTGCGTGCTGAGCCCCAGTCGGAGGAGCCGGTGTGCGTCACACAGCCACCTGGCCCTTCCCAGCCTGAGAGCAGCCTCCGCGTCTGTCCCTCAGGAACGGAGATGAGTACGAGGGCGACTGGGTCCAGGACCAGCGCCAGGGCCACGGGACGCTGCGCCGTGCGGACGGCTCCATCTATGAGGTACAGACCCGCCGGCCGGGCGTCCTCTACCCCTGGTGCCGCCCGGGGCGCAGCCCAGGTGCTGCCCTCTGACCCTGCGAGGTAGGGTCGGCCACCGTTCCCGTCCCGTCTGGTCCCTGAAACCCCCGACGCAGCGCTCTCTCCTGGGGGAACGGCCTGGTGAAGCCTTTTGAGAGGAGATGCCCGTGGGGTCCCAGGGCCCTCGACAAGCTGGGGACGCCGGCGGGGGCCCCTCCCGCTCCTCGTGAGCGGGGCTCTGCGCCCCACGCCCCTTCGTCGTGGCAGCTGCTTCTCTCGGGTTGATGGGGGGTTTTAGGTGCCACGAGACCAAGAGATGCAGGCCCATGGGAAGACCTCGGGCCCCCAGACGCCATCGTCCTTGTGCTTCCTGCACGCCGGCCTGTGGGCCTGGCCGGCCCTGCAGAGATGCAGCCAGGGGCCAGCGAATGCCGCGTGAGCCAGGTCTGAAGGATGGGAAGGGCGTTGCAGGCAGCGGAAGGGCGAGGCTGGCCTCCGAGGCAGGAAGAAGCCTGCGTGGCCAGAGCAGGGGTCAGGGGAGGCCAGGCAGGAGGTCCGGGCAGCCCCACGCGTAGGCCCTGGAGCCACGAGGGGTTGGAGTTTTATCCAACACATCACAGAAAGTGCTGGAAGGAGTTGGTGACCTGATCCCTGTGTTTGGAAGGTTTCTCTTGCTTTCACTCATGGAGAGAGGTGATGGTGGCCTGCATGGGGTGTAGAACCAGATTTGGGGTGGTTTGGAGGTACAGACACTGGACTGGTTGACAAGAGCGGAAGCGAAGATGTCCCTGCATTTTTGGCCCAAGCGTCGGATGGATGGCGGTGATGCCTGAACCAGAATCCACCGGAAGACAGAAGTCACACCAGTAATTGAACGTGAAAGTATTAACTAGTGAAAGACAGCAAAATACTCAAAGGGGTAAACGCAGGAATATGGCAAAAGCAAATGCGAAAGTGGCCCCAGGAGGCGCCCCCAAAGATGGGGTGTGGGGACCGGCCTGGTTGCATCCTCGGGCCTGAGCGCGCGAGGCTGACGCCGTGGGAGATGTGACTCACGGCACGTGGTAGCTTTGGGAGTGACTGAGCTGCCACTGAGCTCGGCCGTGATGCGCCAGCTGAATCTGGGCCTCGGGAGCCCAGGCTTGCACGTGGCTGGGGACGGCGGCCGCGAGGCCCTTGGTGTCCTGGACGGGAGCTCAGGTCTGCACTCAGCTCCAGCTTCGTCCTGAGAGTCTCTCACTTCTCACAGCCTCAGGGCTGAAACAATTTGATTGTGTGGGTTGAAGAATTAAGCTGTCAGCTGAATTCATATCTTTGCCAAGTCTCTCATGTGAAAGTTAGAGTGGAGATTGGGAAAGAAGTCCTGGGAGATGAGGGAAAGCCCAGCCCCTCCGGAGACTCAGACCCTGCAGACAGAGGGTGTGGCCGCAGCCCGCTGGGTTGGAGAAGCTTCCCTGGGCGTCGGCTGCCAGCCAGGCCATGTGTGCAGGAAACCTTGGGACACAGAGGAACTCGCCCAGGACAAACCCCTGTGCCTGAGGGGTTAGGAGTGGGCACCCTGGAGCCCGAGGGAAGCCTCTTCCCCGCAGGGTCCCTGCAGCGCGCAGTACAGCACCAGCTGGCAAAGCGACACGTTTCAGGGTCTAGCTCCCGGAGCACAGAGTTGGCAGGAAGGGTCGTTGTGGGGCCGAGAGGCAGTAAACTGGTAACTGGCCAGGGCCATTCCTGAGATGAAGTGGCCTGCTGGGGAGCGAGGAGTCTTGCCCTGGCTGCGAGCCCCCCACCCCACCCCCGGCATGCTCACCTTGCCTACTTGTAAAATGCAGAGCTCTGCTTAGGCGACACCACCTCCCAGGCCGCTCCTGACACCACAAGCCCTGGTCTGGGCAGCCAGCCACTCCCGGGGTGCCGCCTGGGCCGCTGCGGTTGGCAGTTTGCTCCAGAGCCCATTTGCAGATGCCACTGTGCCCCGGCCAGAACTCTGCTGCTTCTCCCCAAGGGGGACGTCTGTCCATCCTCCTGGGGCCAAGCTTTAGGGCTCCCCCGGGCAGCCACAGTCACTGGCCTGAATTCTCCAGAGCTGCCACGGAAGAGAGAAATGCAGGGGGACCCGGGAGGATCTTCCTCGCTCGGAACCCCCAACAGTGTCCACACCTCGTGGACTGGGGGCGCGGGGGCGCGGTTCCAGTGCCCGGCACTGCCCTCTGGCTCCCCGACTCTCTCGACCACCATTCCAAAGCCGAGGAGGCCTCCCAAACCAGGGGGCGGCCGAGCCCTTGCCTTCTTCCAGGGAATCCCGGAACCCTCCGCCCCCACCCTCCACCCCCCGTGCGCGTCCCCCAGAGGCGGTTTGGGCGCCTCCAGGGCGGCCTGGGCACTGGGGGCCCTGCTCGGCCGCCCGGCAAGCCGCTGCTCAGCCGGGGGGCTGGGGGTTCCCCGCCGCCATCCACCAGGGGGCAGCCGGGCCCTGCCGACCGCCGGGCTCTGCCGACCGCCGGGCCCTGCAGGGGGCTCCTCCACTGGCTGCGGAGCTAGAGCCGCTGCCCTCCAAGCGGATACCCGGTGGACGCCGGCCTGGACGTCAGGCGGGGACTGGCAGGGTGCGAGGGGCCGGCAGCTTCGTCCCCCCGGCGCTTTGCAGGTGAACGAGGGTCCTTCCGCAGGGTTCAGACTGTCCGTCTGCGTCCCCGCTGCTCGGCGATGGCCCGGCCACTCAGACGAGCTGCCCGCGCGACCCAGACCCTGAGCAGCACCGGACACGCAGCCCCGCGGTCGGGAAGCGCTGCCCCACCCACAGTCGCAGCCATGACCGTGTCCTGAGGGCCCCGGGAGGACACCCAGGCCCTGAATCCCCGCGTCCCAAACAGCTTCCCAACGGTGTGGACACAGGGGCTGCCAGCTCTCAGCGCCCGCCTCTCCGTGCTGTGGGGATGTCTCGTGCGCCTGACCTCTAACCTGTGACCTCTGGGCATGAAGGGTCACCTGGGAGACATGGAGCCGCCAGAGGGAGTTGGCATGTCTCCCATGAGGGTACAGCTGTCCCCAAGCTTTCACTAGGCAAATAGCTTTCTCTAGTTTTTAACTTTATTGCAAAATACACGTACCATAAAATTTACCACCTCATCCATTTGTAAGTGCACAGCTCGGTGGCATTAAGCACATTCGCACTGTTGTGCAGCCATCACCACCATCATTTCCAGAACTTTCTCTTTTTCCCAAACTGAAGCTCTGTCCACATTACACACTCACTCCCCACCCCTCCCCTGGCCCCTGGCCTCCTACTTTCTGTCTCTATGGATCTCCTCCAGGGACCTCATAGAAGTGGGATCATGTAGGATTTGTCCTTTCGTGTCTAGTTCATTCAACTCGGCATCGTGTCCTCTAGGTCCATCCACGTTGGAGCAAGTGTCAGGACCTCCTTCCTTTTTTTTTTTTTTTTTTTTTGCGGTACGCAGGCCTCTCACTGTCGTGGCCTCTCCCGTTGCGGAGCACAGGCTCCGGACGCGCAGGCTCAGTGGCCCTGGCTCAGGGGCCCAGCTGCCCCGCGGCACGTGGGATCTTCCCGGCCCGGGGCACGAACCCGCGTCCCCTGCTTCGGCAGGCGGACTCCCAACCACTGCGCCATCGGGGAAGCCCTTCCTTCCTTTCTAAGGCTCCTGCTCTGCCGTGTGGATATTCCTTCCACGCTGCGTCCGGCTGCTCGTCCATCGATAGACACTCGGTCTGTCTCCACCTCTTGGCGCCTGTGAGACGCTACTGTGAGCGCCATCCTGCTCCCAACTGGGAACAGCACAACTGCTGGGTCACATGGTGATTCTATTTTTAACTTTCTGAGGAACCTCCACACCATTTTCCATTTTCCATTCCCACCAGCAGCGCACCAGCGTTCCAATTTCTCCACATCCTCCCCCAACGCTTGTGTTTTCTGGGGAGTTTTTGCTTGTTTTTTTATTCATTTATTTATTTTTGGCTGCGTTGGGTCTTCGTTGCTGCGCGTGGGCTTTCTCTAGTTGCGGCGAGCGGGGGTTACTCTTTGTTGTGGCGCGTGGGCTTCTCATTGCGGTGGCTTCTCGTCGCGGAGCACGGGCTCTAGGTGTGCGGGCTTCAGTAGTTGTGGCTTGTGGACTCTAAAGTGCAGGCTCAGTAGTTGTGGCGCACGGGCTTAGTTGCTCCGCGGCATGTGGGATCTTCCTGGACTTCTAGGGCTCGAACCCATGTCCCCTGTGTTGGCAGGTGGATTAACCACTGCACCGCCAGGGAAGTCCCATGTTTTCTGCTTTTTAAATAACCACGGTGCCAATGAAGTGATTAAGAGGCGGGCACCAGGCAGTCCCTCGCAGAGCAGCGTCCTCCGGGGCCTCCTCCGTGGAGCCTGGGGATGGATCGTGGGCTGTGGAGGCGAGCACACACCTGGCCAAGGGGACAGAGGGCTGCTCTCCGGTGAGCCTCAGCCTCCGTGCGCATGGAACGTTCCTACCTGTGCGGCTGTGCCGCGGTGCCGCCAGCAGCTGCGCTTCCGCCCGTCCCGGGGCACCTCCGTGTGCATTGGCTGCGTTTCTCGTGTTGGCGTTTCTCTGCGTTTCCCAAAGGGAGGCCTGCGGGGCGGCCACCTGCTCTCCGCACAGAGCAGGTGGTCGGCCTCGTGCACCTCTTCACCTGCTGGTGGCTCCCAGCCGCCCTCTCCTCACCTGTGCATCTGCAGGAATGCCAGGGGCTCCGTGTCCCTGTGCCACTGTCCTGGCCGGGAGGTCACAGTCCAGGAATGGGGGCCTGACCGGGAGAAGCATCTGGGCCCACTGGAGCATCGTGGGAGGAGGGCCTGGGCTGCCAGCACTGCCCTGCGTTCCCGGTGGGGTTCTACGCAGACGGATGTCAGGACCCGGCGTGTGAAGGCAGCTTGTGTTTGCATCAGCAGAGCCTGTCACACTTTGAAATCCAAGGAACTTATGGCCGGGATCGTGGAGGTCAAAGACACTGTAGGGACCCTGCCGCTAGTTGGGAAGTGAGGGGCACTGTGTCTGCAGAGAATGATAGGCAGGGGCTACCAACACTCTGGCCCGTGTGGCCACTGCTGCCCCAGCAGGCCACCCCAAAAGCTGGAGACCCCGGCCCCCTGCAGCCACAGGACCTCTCCCTGGTCCAGGAGCCGTGGCCTCAGAAATTCCTCACCTGCTCCAGGAGGGAGTTTGGCGACAGTGGGAAGTCGCCTCCTCCGGATTGGATGCCATCAAAGCAGATGCTGTGGAGAGCCGGGCCCTGGCCCCTCCTGGTGTGGTCGGCCAAACCCTGGTGCCCTGGAGAGGACTGGAGGTGGGGAAGAGATGGATGGGCTGGGAAGGTGGGCTTCTGACTGGGGCGGAGATTCAGAGTGGGCCTGGGAGCGCCTGAAAGCGCAACAGGGCAACGCAGCCGCAGAAGCGATTCCAGGAAAAGCACCGTCACTTTCCCCAGGAAAGAAGAATAGCATCAATTAACTAGAAAGTGCTTCCGGAAATGAGAAGAGTCAAGTGTGTATCTCTCACAATTTATTCAAACTCGTGTGGTGGGGAAGGCACCCAAGGAGCCCCTCGTCCCACCCCGACTCTGTGCTCTGCAAAGAAAGGACCAGGGAAGGAGCTCTGAGCACATAGGTCCCCATTCTGGAGCTGAGAGGCCCTGGGGCTGCCTCAGCCACCGCCGGCCACGAGGTGCGCCCCACTGACCCCGCGGGGCCTCTCCTAACAGGGACCCCGTCCCCCCCGAGCTTTGTGTGCGGTGTGGCCCGGCCGTCCTGGCATCTCCCCGCACTGCGCCAGCCGCACACAGGGCCTCACCTGGACGGGGAGGAGAAGGAAGAGCTGGCAGGCGCCTCAGACGCGTTAACACGTGTTTGTTCATGCTCTGGTGCGTGTCAGCTGGCTGAGAAGAGGCAGGGTTTCAAAGGCATGATTTGCAACATTAATTAGATTCTACGCTGTTGGATGAGTTACACCGCTGGAGTGTATCGCGAATCTGTCCTGGGAAAGTTCTGTGTTGCAGCCTGAGCTGGGCGGTGGGGGGTGGGTCTCAGATTACGGGAGCGCGATTAAGTGGTCGGTCAACGCGTGGATGGCGAGGGCCGGGCAGCGACTTCGCGGGGAGCCTGACCCTGCTCACACCCAGCGGGCCGGGCCTCGTGGTCTGACGGGCACGTTCGCTGCCCGTCTGCTCTGCACGCTGCGGCCTGTGCGCCCGCAGGCCGTGCTGCGAGGCTCTGTGTGCTGGACCCGCCTGAGCCTGCTTCTGGCTCCCAGGCGACCCCGGGGCCTGCCTTCTTCCTGAAAGCCCGCGCTGCACCTTCGCAGAGGGCCAAGGGGCCGGGCAGGGCGCGCAGAGACGTGGGCTTCGACACAGTCGAGGGGCCCAGTGGCCATCGTGCTGTTTGGACAGTAGCCCGTGCTCATTCGAGCCCTAGTTGTCCCCATGGAGCCCTGCCCTGGGAAGCTCGTGCCCCCGAGCAGACAGACAGACAGACAGACAAGACGGGCCCACGACTGAGAGGGAAGGGAGAGGCCGCTGGGAGGGGCCCGCGGAGCGCCACAGAGCTCGGCCCTCTTTGGCGGGAGCGCTCGGAGTCACGTGATGGAGAAGCTCGGGCCGAGGCCGTGCCATGGGGGCGGACAGGCGAGTACACTGAGCTCCCGCCACCGCCCCGTGGCTGCAATCCCCGTCTCCCACCAGCCCCTGGGCGTCCAGCCCCGTCCACCCGCAGTGGCGGTGACCCCAGCACCGCTGCCCAGGACAGGAGGAGGCCTGCGCTCGTGCGGGCGGGCAGCACACCTGCCCCGGGCACAGAGCGGGTGCAGCTCCTGCTGGGGGCGGGGGGCCGGGGAGGCGGCCGGGCCCTGCAGGAGGGTGTGTGTCTCTGGGGGCGGCCACCCTTCCCCTGGGCCACCGGCCCACTGCCCAGGCACCCCAGCACGGAGCCTCAGAAGAGGGCATGAACCTCCACGTAAAAGGGCTTGGGGGGCGGGGCGGGGCGGGGTGATGAGTTCATTTGGCTTCTGAGGGGCTGCGCTCGACTGGCCGTGAGACCTGCTTCCCGAGTTGAAACCGGTTCCTTCTCAGGCCTGGGGATGGCGTCGTGAGGAAAGTAAAGGGTTCCAGCGACTCGTTCACCTGTGAACAGCACCGCTGCCCCCAGCAAACCGACTACTGGGGGCTCACGCTGGGAAAAGCTCTGACATCGATTTGCTCTACACAGCTTGGCGGTGGGGGGCTGTCCCCAGCCTGACTCAGGGACAAGGGCCCAGCTCGGCCCAGGAGCCTCCTGCTCTGCTCCCCCCCAGTCACGCCCGTCGCGGTCACTGAGCACTGCTGCCTCCACCGCACAGACGACAGACGCAGGTGCACACGCCCGCACGCACGTGCACACCTGTGCCCAGGACCCCTTCCTGGGAGCAGGCATCAAGGCCAGCAGACGCTGCTGCTTGGAGGCCGCACTGGCTCCAGGGATGGTCAGCTAGTGACTCCGGGGCTCCCCAGCCCCAGCCCAGGATGGCAGCACGGGGCCCACTGGCTTGGCTGCGGTCCCCCCTCTGGCATGACACCCGGGGCCTCACCCCCTCTTTGGCCTGGCACGCTGCCTGCAGACATGAGCCACGTCTTAGGGGACGTCGATAGACCGTCTGCGATGTCAGCCGTGCTGGCACCGAGCTTTCCGGGAACACAGCCCAAGTGTGGGCCCGGAGGGCTCAGCTCTCCGGGCCTGGGGGCTGGAGGGACGAGGCTGCCCTGCGGCTCCAGGCCTCCCGTGGGGGGCACAGCCACGCCTCTGCCCAACTGCCACCCGCAGCTGGCAGCCGGCCCCTGCTGCGGCCGCGAGCTGTTGCCTTGCCGCTTACTGCCAGGCGCCCACCAGGGAGCCACGGTTGTCTGGTGCCCCGGCTGGAGGGGGAGCCACGGCCAGGCCCCCCCCCCGTCACCTTGTAATGTGAGCGCGGTGACCGTGTGTTCCAAACAGCCGTGGAACCTGTTCCCCCAGATCTTGGGGTGTCTGAGCTCTTCAGGGACCGTTCCCACAGGCCCCACCTGCCAGACGGCCCCTGCCGAGGGCCTGAGAGGCTCCCGCCACCCGGAGCCGGGCCCCAGCTGCCGGGTGGCCTCGGGCCACTCGGAGGGCTGGGCGGGAAAGCAGGAGCCCAATCAACTTCTGCCAAAGAGTCAATAGAACCAAAACGTGCCCTCGGCTAATTCTTCTTCCAATAGGAGCCATTCATAGTTGAATAAAATACCATTAAGATCTTGAACTTTTCCACGAAAACAATTTTCCTGCTCTTTTCCACCATGCTTCCACTCTGTCGTGTGTATCGTTTACAAAGCAGGCTTATTATGGGGGTGGCGGAGTTGGGGTGTGCAGCGAGTTGGCACTGCCCCCAGGGTGCGGCTCCGTGGGTTCACAGTGTGATTTTTTTTTTTTTCACAGTGTGATTTTAATTGGCCTTTTTATTATCAAGGAGCGTGTCGGAACGCTCAGCACCTCGACCCCCGCAAGCCTCCGCCCGCTCGCCTGCAGTCGGCCTCCCGTGACTCTCTGCACAAATGCGGTATCTTTGTGTTAAAAGGGTTTCGTGCTAAAGAGTGTGCCCTTTGGAGCCGTATTTTCTTTGCATTTTGTATTCGGGCCATTGTCTCCAAACTTCCTGGCTTCTTAAAATTCAAAGGGCAGTGCCTTCTGCGGAGCAAATTGGTTTCCTGGCAGCCTGTGGTCCCCAGGGGCCCTCGGAGCCTGGGGGGGCCTGCCGGGCTGTGCAGCAGGGAGACCAGCCTGTCTGAGCCCGTGGTTCTCTCCGCAGGGACGGTGGCACACGGTGACGTGTTCAGTGGACAGGGCCACGTGGCCCACTGCTCCGGGGGCGTCTCCCGAGGGGTGTGGACCAACGGTCACCCCATGGGTAGGTGACCCCCGCCTTGCCACTGGCCCCGTGGGGTCCTCTTGTGGAGTCACGTCTGGGTCTGGCCGTGTCCTTTCTCGGGTGGCCCTGGGCAGTCTCGCGGGAGGTGTGGATCAAGCGGGGCTGGATGGAGTGGAACCTAGAATCCCCTCTTGGGAGAAACGTGCTCTGCTGTGGTTGCACAGGGCTCGTGACATGCAGAGAGGCCCCCGTCAGTCCCTGGACCCAAGTGGTCCTGCTTCAAGCAGGGCTCCCAGCCTCGGGGTCTCCCACTCACGGGGCTCTGGGCGTCTGGCCCCCCTGCACGGCCTCCCTCCAGCCCCGCACCCTGAGCTCGGCGCGCTGCAGCGTGCGCACAGGCGGCCTGTGGCCTGCAGAGACCCCCGCTGGCGCCTCACCCTCCCCGCGTTGCCCTGGGCGTGGGGGCTTCTGTTAGACTCCAGGGACTCGGCTCACCGATCAGAGCCTGGGTGCCAGGTCCACGGGTGCAGCCGCTCACTCAGAGCTGCGGGTGGACCCCGCTCGCCAGGCCAGCTCCCGGGCAGGCGGCCGCAGCCTCGTCCAGCACACATCAGGTCGCTGACTCAGACGCACGCAGTGCAGGGCCCGGGTCCGAGCGGTGGGTGGGAGGCCACGCGGGAACGTGCCCCGGGCGCTCTGGGCACTGCTGGGCCGTCACCTCAGCTCTGCCGTCCCCCTAACGTGATCGGGTCCGTTCTGAGACGACCCGCTTCCAACCACTGTAGCCGGCCCTCAGGACGGGGTTAAGGTCACGGCGTCAGTGACGGTCCCCCAGCCCTGACAGCTGTGCCCTGCGCCCCCGACCCCCGCAGCGCCCCTAAGGGGCGCGGCAGGCCTGAGCGGCTGCGCAGGGCATGCGGGATGCGGGATGCGGGATGCAGACCCGGGACGCTCACCGCCCGGACCCCACGGCCGCTGCGCTCCCTGCTCTCCCCAGCACGAGCCACAGGGATCGTGATTCGGGGTCCGGACGTGGTGGACGTGGCCCAGGGATCTTCCTTCACGTTGACCGTTCAGCTGCAGCGGGACGATGGGGAAGCTGCCGCGAGTAAGTGTCTCCAGGGAGGCGGCCCAGCTTTTCAGGAGGATAAGCAGGTGCCGGGTTCTGAAGGAGCGAAAACGCAGACAAGCTACCACAGGTGGCTTCTGGCCTCCCGGCTGCGCCCGGGTCCCCCAGTTCCCAGGCCCTCGCCGCCGGAGCCTCGGGAGGCGGCCGTGTGGTGCGCATGCGTGCGAGCTCGTGGGCCCCGTGTGTGCGTCGGCGTGCGTGTGCGTGAGCACGCAGGCGTTCCTCCCGGCGGTCACACGCCCAGAGGCAGAGGACAGAGGAGGCCGCGTGGGCGCTGGGCCAGCCGCTCAGCCCGGCAAGGGGAGGGTTTCTCAGGCTCCTCGTGGGGTAACCAAGGTGGACAGACGCCCATCCGTCTGGGCTGCGTTTAGATGCTCAGTCGGCCCTGCGTGAGCAGAGCAGACCCAGAGGGACGGGGCGGGAGCACCAGAGACAGACGTCCCTGTACGGTGGTCCAGCTTGGTTCCACGGCTCTGCGAAGGAAGCACGACGTGCAGCATAAATCAAGTATATTTAGTCACAATCGGCTTCTTTTAACAACTTTATTGCAGCATCATTTACATACCATAAAATTCATCTGTATTCAGTGATTTAATGATTGTTAGCACACTTGCAGGGTTGGGCAACCCTCGCTACACCCACTCCATTTCAGAACATTTCCTCCACCCCAGAAGGAGCCCTCATTCCCGCCCTGGGCCCACCCCGCCCCCAGGCGCCACAAGTGCCCTTCCTGGACACTGAGCGTGGGTGGGGTCTTAGCTGCGGGCGCGCCCTGCTTCTCACTCCCGCCGGGCACAGCCGCTCTCCTCCTTGGGGACCACTGGCCTCCCATCCTGCCCGCCCAGTGCTTCGCTCGCCTGCGTCCACGGGCGACAGTGCAGTCCCTGGCACTTGACTGCCGTGAACATTCATGTGCAGGTTTTTGTGTAAACGTGTTTCACTTCTCTCAGGTATATATTTATGAGTACAATTGTTGGGTCAATTGTTGGGTAGGTTTGTGTTTAAATTTTTCAAGAAACGGCCAAACTCTTTTCCAAAGTGGCTGCACCATTTTACCATCCCGTTAGCAATGTACGAAGGTTCTGATTTCTCCACGTCCTCGCCAAGGGAGTAGCCGTCCTGAGGATGTCAGGTGGCATCTCCTCATGGATTTTTGTTTTCTTTTTTTTTTTGGTTGTTTCTTGGGTTGTTTTTTTTTTTAATTTTTTGGCCGCGCCGCGCGGCACGCAGGATCCTAGTTCCGCGACCGGGGATCGAACCTGTGCCCCCTACGATGAAAGCACAGAGTCTTAACCCCTGGACCGCCAGAGAAGTCCCTCCTCATGGTTTTGATTTGCGTTTCCCTAAGGCTAACGATGTTGAGCAGCTTCTCGTGTGCTCATTGGCCATTTGTACGTCTTCTACAGAGAAATGTTTATTCATATATTTCACTTTCTTTTTGATTGTGTTGTTTGTCTTAGTTTTTAGTTATACAAGTTCTTTATGTATTCTGGATACAAGTCCTTTAGCAGATATATATTTGCAGATATTTTCTTTCAGTTTGTGGCTTATCTTTTTTTTTTTTTTTTTTTTTTTTTTTTTTAGCAGTACGCGGGCCTCTCACCGCTGTGGCCTCTCCCGTTGCGGAGAACAGGCTCTGGACGTGCAGGCTCAGCGGCCATGGCTCACGGGCCCAGCTGCTCTGTGGCACGTGGGGTCCTCCCGGACTGGGGCACGAACCCGTGTCCCCTGCATCGGCAGGCGGACTCTCAACCACTGCGCCACCAGGGAAGCCCTGTGGCTTATCTTTTAATCTTCTTAATGTTGTCTTTTGAAGGGAGGGCACAATTAAAAAAATTTTTTTTTAATTTAATTTATTTATTTATTTTTGGCTGCGTTGGGTCTTTGTTGCTGCGCGCGGGCTTCTCTCTAGTTGCAGCGAGAGGGGGCACCCCTCATTGTGGTGCGCAGGCTCCTCATCGTGGTGGCTTCTCTTGCAGAGCATGGGCTCTAGGCGCACGGGCTTCAGTAGTTGTGGCACGCAGGCTCAGTAGTTGTGGCTTGCGGGTTCTAGAGCGCAGTCTCCGTAGTCGTGACACACGGGCTTAGTTGCTCCACGGCATGTGGGATCTTCCCAGACCAGGGCTCAAACCTGTGTCCCCTGCATTGGCAGGTGGATTCTTAACCACCGCGCCACCAGGGAAGTCCCATTAATTCCTATTTTGATCTCATTATTTCCTTGCTTCTGCTTAGTTTGGATTTAATTTGCTCTCCTTTTTTAGTTTCCTAAGGTGGAAAGTTTCTAATGTTATTTCAGACCTTTCTTTTCTAATATAGAAGTTTATTGCTATAAATTTCCCCCTTCATACTGCTTTAGCTGCGTCCTACAAATTTTGATATGGTGTGCTTTCATTTGCATTCAATTCAAAATGTGTCCTGATTTTCCTTTTGAGTTCTTTCTGGACCCAAGAGTTATTTAGAAGTGTGTTGTTTCATTTCCAAGTGTTTGGGAATTTTCCAGAGATCTTTCTGTTATTGATTCTAACTTAATTCCACGTGGTTAGAGTCATACTTTGTATGTCTTGAATTCTTTTAAATATTTTGAGACCTGTTTTATGGCTCAGAAGAGTGTGAATTCTGCTTCTGAGTGGAATTTGGGTGGCATATTCTATAAATGTCAAGCAGGTGAATTTTGTTGACACTGCTGTCGAGTTTGCTATATCCTTGCTGATTTTCTGTCTGCTTGTTCCATCAGTTATTGACAGTGGTATGTTGAAATCTCTGATTATACTTGTGTTTTTGTCTATTTCTGCTTTCATTTCTATCAGTTTTAGCTTCATGTATTTTGAAGCTCTATTATTAGAAGCATAAACATTTAGGATTTTTATGTCGTTTAATTAACTGACTTCTACAATCCCAATCTTTATGCTATTGTTTTAGGAGTTTTACATTCATGTATCTAATAAACTTTATGATACATTGTTATTATTTTTGTTTAAACAGTCATTTATCTTTTAAAGAGTATTTAACAAACAGAAAAGGAAGTCTCACCTGTTCGTCTCATCTGCTGAGTTACCATTTCTGGTCCTCATTCCCTCCCATGGATCCAGATTTCCATCTGCCACCATTTTCCTTCTGCCCAAAGGACTTAACTTTTAACATTTCTTGTCATGTGTGTCTGCTGGTGATGAATTCTCTCAGCTTTCGTACATCTTGATTTTGCTTTCCTTTTTCATAGACACTGTTACTGCACATACAGGATTCTGGCTCCTCTTCCAGGTGAGCTTTGTGGTGTCACCTTGTCTGTGTTGTTTTCCCTGAAAGATCTGCTTTCATGTCCCTGTACAAACGTCCTTTTCCTCTGGCTGTTTTTCAGGTTTTCTCTTTTTCACTGGTTTGAATAATTTGATTGTGATGCAACATGGTGTAGTTGTCTTTGTGGTTCTTGTGCTTGGAATCTGTTGAGCTTCTTGGATCTGTGGGTTTATCATTTTCATCAAATTTGGGTATTTTCCAGCCATTATTTCTTCTGATAATTTTTCTGTGGTAGCCTCTGCCCCCACTTTGGGGACCCCAATTTTCCATGTATCAGGCTGCCCCCCCCCCCGTCCATGGATTCTCTTTCACACTCTCCCTCACTTCCTTTTTTCCTTTTTTTCTCACAGTGTCTCATTCTGGATCATTTCCATAGCTGTGTTTTCAAGTTCACGAATCTTTTTCTCTGCAGTATCTAATCTATTGTTGATCACATCCAGTGTGTTTTTTCATCTCATGGTTTTCACCTCTAGAATCAACTTTGTTCTTTTTTATTTTTATTTATTTATTTATTCATTTGTTTGGCCGTGCGGCATGCGGGATGTTAGTTCCCCCACCAGGGATCGAACCTGCATCCCCCTGCAGTGGAAGCACGGAGTCCTAACCACTGGACCGCCCGGGAAGCCCCAACTTTGTTCTCTTTTATATCTTCTGTATCTTTACTTAACTTTTGAACACACGAATACAATTATAATAATAACTTTCAAAAACGTCCTTTTCGGGACTTCCCTGGTGGCGCAGTAGTTAAGAATCCGCCTGCCAATGCAGGGGACATGGGTTCGAGCCCTGGTCTGGGAAGATCCCACATGCTGCAGAGCAACTAAGCCCATACGCCACAACTACTGAGCCTGCGCTCCAGAGCCCGTGAACCACGACTACTGAGCCCACGTGCCACAACTACTGAAACCCACGCGCCTGGATCCCGTGCTCTGCAACAAGAGAAGCCAGCGCAATGAGAAGCCCACGCACCACAACGAAGAGCAGCCGCCGCTCAACGCAACTAGAGAAAGCCCGCACGCAGCAACGAAGACGCAACGCAGCCAAAAATAAATTAATTAACTCAAAAAAAAAAAAAAACCTACTTAAAAAAAAAAAAAGATGTCCTTTTCCAGTGTGTCAGTTCTGGGTCGGTTTGATTGAGTTTCCTCCTTGTTATGGGCCATACTTTCCTGCCTTCTCTGCCTGGTAATCTTTGATTGGATGTCAGACCTTGTGAATTTTACCTTGGAGGCTAGAGACACCCGTGTCCCTGTAAACATTCTTGAGCTTTGTCCTGGGGTGCAGTTAGGTTGCTTGGAGACAGTTTAATCCTCTCAGATCTTGGTTTTAGGATTTGTTGGGTCTGGAGGGGGCCTCTCTAAGACCTGTCACCACCACCCCCGGCCCTTTACTGAGAATTCTGCTCGACGTGCCCTGACTTCTGAGTTCTCCGGCCTGGCCGACAGGACGAGCAGGCCTCCCATCCTGCTGGGGCCTCTCGTTCTCCCCTCATTCGTGCTCTGATCTGTGCTGCACTGACCCTGAGGTCCCCCTCTGCTCAGCTCCTGCGTGGGCCTGTCTACCAGCCTCTACCCGACCCCCTCTGTACCAGCCCCGCACGTCCTCTCAGGGCAGGAACTGGGCAACTGTGGAGTCCGTCGTGTGTTTCCCATCCTTCAGGAACCACTGTCCTTGGCTGACGTCCAAGGTCTTGAAAACCACAGTCCCATTCAGTTTCGTCTGCTCTTCGGTTGCTTCGACTAGGAGGGTCCGTGGGTCCCAGTTACGCCCTCTGGACCAGAACCAGAAGCCGATCAAACCACAGTTGTCTCTGCACTTGGCTCCTTTTCTCCCCAAGTCCACGACGCTCTGGTGTTTGCCCTGCGTGTCTCCTTCTCCGATCTCAGCAACTCGAGGCTGCATAGGGCCCTCACTGGCACTGGTCAGTGCTCGCCGTTGGCCCCGAGCCCCTGAGTGCGTGTGGCCGGGCCTGTGCCGGGCGCCTCGGGGGTGTAGGCGAGTGGGCGGAGCCCATAGCCCAGGCCGAGGAGGGAGACGGGTGGCCGTGTGCTCAGTCGGTCCCCTATGGCCCTGAGCCTGTAGCCGGTGAAGCCCCGAGGCCAGCCAGCAAGGAGAGGCCCTCCCAGAGCGTAGGGACCAGTCAGAGCCAGAGGCACAGAGGTGCCCTGCGGCCCGGAACTGGACTCGGGGTCGGGACTCCCAGGACGGGGTGGAGCGGGTAGGCAGAGGGTGGACAGTCAGCCGAGGGCCGAGCGGAGAGGAGGGACCAGGAGGGTGAGTGGAGGGGGAGGCGACCGTGCTCCCGGCCCCTGGCGGTGCCCTGCGTCTCCTGAGCACGATGCTGCAGGCACCCCTCACGGAGGCCGGGCTGGGGGGCCGGGGGGACCCAGGTGCTGCCGCCCCGCCCCCGCGGCCCTCGCCACCTCTCTCGCTCCTTCGGGGAGGAGAGGACCGCCGGGTGGTGGAGATCTCCACGGGCATCCGATACGTGCGGCTCCCGGCCTACTCGGGGGTCAGCTTTTTCAAAGTGGACGATGGTCACAGAGACCCATCCAGACCCTGTCGTGAGTAAGGGTGGCCCCGCGCGACACCCATGAGGGTGGCGAGGGGTCCCTCCTCGACTCTGCTCCCCCGAGCCCCTCCCGCACCCCTCCCGCTCCCACCAGGACACCGCGGGCACTGGGGTCACGACGCGCTCTGTCTGGCGGAGGGGGAACCGGCTCCAGGCGGAGGCCAGGGCTGCAGTGAGACACCCTGCCTGCCCCGCCTTCCTTCCCACCACCCTGGTCTCCGAGCGGCCACCTCAGCCCTTTCTCCTACCCGGACCGGCCCCTGGATCCCCGTGTCCCCGCAGCCAGGTGTCACCCAGCTCCGTGTCGAGCAGAGCCCAGCCCTGTCCTTCCGCCCCACAGCGGGTTCCAGTGCCTCTCCTACCCTCTGTCCGGCCCCAAGTCCAGGGGCCTGGAGCCCAGAGCTGCTCTGGAAAGTGCCGGCGCCAACGCCCCGCTCCCCGAGGGAGACCCCCGCGACCTGCCCGCCGAGTGGGGTTAACCAGGGGGTCAGCGGTGGGCAGCACAAGCTCAGGGGTGCATGGGGTGACAGCGGTGCCCCCGAACCTGGGCAGGAGGAAGTGGAGTTGATCCCTGAGAACGGTGGACCTGGGAGACACGGGACGTCCCGGGAAGACATCCCAGACAGCTCCGAGGGGCGGTCACCGTGGCGATGGGTTCAAGGGCAGGCCGCTGGGCGTGCTCGCCGTGCAGACCCAGGGCCCCCGGCGGGGCAGGGGCGGGGCGGGCTGGGATGAGTGGCCCGGGCCGCTGCACCGCTGTCCCGGGCTGTCCGCGAGCGCGGCCCTCGTTGCCGTGAACGCAGAGTGAAGTCGGTTTGTTCGTCCCCTGTGAGCCTGGCAGCGGGTGAGGCCCCCGGGCCGCCGGTCTCAGGGCTATTTCTGTTCATGGCTGTCCCTGGAGGGTGGCAAACCTACCAAGGCCACCGCCAGCAGGAGGCCTGTGTCGGCCTGGACGGGACACCGCGTAGGAGCCCTCCCCCAGGCCCCCCGGGTCACCCCCGGCTCTGTGGGGACCTTGCGGACCTGACGGTCACACGTGTTCACCTGGTTTTCCGACCGATTCCACCCTTCCTGGAGCACAGGGCGACAGCATCTCTGTGTGCGCTTGGCTCCCGGTCCTTCATGGAGATGTGGCTCCGGAGTCGGGCAGAGCCCGCGCCCCCCAGGCCCGGGCGGGGGAGACCTGCCTCCGTGGAGTGTGGGCCTAGCTTCGCCACGGGTCTTTTCTGGAATTACTCCCGGAAGCCGGTGTGGAGCTCGGGCTGAGTTGGTTTAATCACTACAGTTCACGCCCAGGGATCGAATCCTCCCGCAGAGCCAGGGCTCGCGCCTTCACCTTCGGGGAGAGAGAGCATGTGAGTTAACAGAGGGCGCGTCCCAGCCGAGCATCAGCTGATAGCTGCCGGGGGTCCCACCTGGTCCCCAGGGCCCTCGACGCTTCTGGGAGGGCTGCTCGGTAATTGGGGCCGGGGTGCCTGCCGGGCAGACTCACACACACTGCGGTTTGGGGCCCTCATGCTCTCCTCAGCCTCTTTTTTTTATTTTTAAATAAATATTTATTTATTTATCTATTTATCTATATTTTTTTTGGCTCCGTTGGGTCTTCGTCGCGGTGCGTGGGCTTCTCACTGCGGCGGCTTCTCTCGTTGTGGAGCACGGGCTCTAGGCATGCAGGCTTCAGTAGTTGTGGTGCACGGGCTCAGTAGTTGTGGCTCGCGGGCTCTAGAGCGCGGGTTCCATAGTTGTGGCGCACGGGCCGAGTTGCTCCGCGGCATGAGGGATCTTCCCGCACCAGGACTCGAACCCGTGTCCCCTGCACTGGCAGGCGGATTCTTAACCACTGCGCCACCAGGGAAGTCCCTCTCCTCAGCCTCTTGAAGGGGCCCCCATCCCTCCAGTTAGGATTCCAGCCCTGGGCGCGGCCAGGTGGGCACGGGGCACAGATTTGCTGTGTCCGGGGCCCGAGCCAGACAGGGTGGCCATGCGGTGCTAAGATGAGGCACGTCGTCCAGACCGAGCCCCGGTGCCTCCCTCACGGGGCAGGCGGGGCCAGCCTGGCCAGAGACCCCTCTCTGCTTCCGCCTCAGTTTATGGAAGCAAAATTAGCTGCCTTGTCGTCGGGGAATGTGCTCGTGTTTCCGTGTAAAAGCGCTCACTGGGCGCCAGGCCCTCCGCCGGGAGGGCTCTCGGAGCTGCCAGCAGGTCTCGGTGGGATGCGAGCCCCGCGTGGGCGAGGGTGGGCCTGCGGGCTGGACTCGGCGGGGCTAGGGCACCGGCGCTGAGCTGTAGAAAGTGCCCCATAGGGAAGCCGAGGGGCACAGAGCCGCTGGGTTCTGGCCGTCACCCTTCTGCATTCGGCGCGAGTCGGAGGGCCCTGGGTCCCCGGCAGGAGCATCTGGGGGCCGGCTGACCCTCCCTGGGCTTCAGTTTGCTCCTGTGCCAGGTAAGGTGGCCCCAGCGTCCACCGCCAGCACGGCTGACCGAGCCCCCGTGCCCCGCTCCGTCCCCGTCACGGGTCTGACCGGAACGTGCCCTCGAGAAGGGAGAGGGCCCACCGCCCAGAGGTCAGGGAGGCGGGCGCCCTCCTGCTCCTGCCCCTCCTATAGCACCGAGGCTTCCCATCGTGCAAGTGGGTTCACGCAGGACCCGTTCCCCGTGAAAGTCCCCCCCACAGACACGGCTGCGACAGAGCATCTCCCCCACGATGACACGCGGCCCGTCCTCGAGCCCCTCAGACGCGTCGCAGGGAGCCCGGCTCGGCCCAGGGTGGCGGACATGCTGCGTCTGTCTGTCCCCCGTCTGTTCCGTGGTGCACGCTCCGGCCCCGCCATGAGGAGGTGAGCGGTCAGCGCCAGTGAGGAAACGGCTTCAACTCGGGGGCCCCGCACCCTGTCAGCAGGAAGGCAGACCCTGGGCTGCAGGCCTGAGGGGCATCCAGTCAGACCTGGGACCCTGGTGGACAGAGCAAAGTCTCGGAGTGGCCACAGGGGCACGCGGGGCGGCTGGGCTAGGGAGGGAGCCAGCCTTTTCCTTTTTCTTTTTTTAACATTTATTGATTTGGCTGCACTGGGTCTTAGTTGCGGCATGCAGGATCTCTAGTTGCGGCATGCAGGATCGAGTTCCCTGACCAGGGATCGAACCCTGGCCCCCTGTACTGGGAGCGCAGCGTCTTAACCACTGGAGCACCAGGGAAGTCGCAAGCCTTTTCTAATTTGAATACAATGGCTTATTCTAGGACTATATGGGGGTAGATATCTTTAAGTTTTCTTTATCCCTCCTAAAAGAAAGCAGAGTGCGGAGTTCTGGGGCAGGCCCACGTGTACAGGGATCAAAACCAGGAGCCCTTTCCTCATAAGAGTGAACTTCTGTGTTCTCAGAACCAGAGAGAGGAAGCCCGCCCCTCTCACGCTCACCCCAGCACGGCTGTGGCCCTTCCTCGCTTGGCTCTCGGACCCAGACCTTCACCAAGGACCCGAGCCCTTTCTCCAGCCAGCGCAGGGCCCGGGGCTCTCGGGCGGCTGTCTCTGCCTGCGTGCTCACTTGCGCGAGGGCCGTGAGGGGCAGGACGCGGAGGCAGAAGGCGGCCCCTGCTGAGTCCAAGGGCAGGGGGGTCGCCGTGGGCCCTGGGAAGCCTGGGGAACGCGCCCTCGGGGCACCGGCCGCGGCCAGGCTCCCCACGCGGACAGGTCTCAAAGAGAGCCAGGGGGTTTCACATCGAAAGATAGTTCAGCGCAAGTCCTGAGATAAACTCGGGCCAGGAAATCTCTGAGGTGACGGTTTCTACCCAAGCGAATTACAGGGAGCCCCGCGCAGAGGAGTCCAGTGAAACTTCCGGCTTCCCTCTCGGCCCAGAGTCGCGGGCGCTATTGAATGGTTGCCATGGCCGTGTCGACACGTGCCACAGAGCCAGACACAGGACGGCTCTCGCCGACGCCTTGTCACTGGGCCCCTTGCCCTCACCGGGCAGCTCCACTGTGCTCACCCATCTCTCCAGCTGACGCTCAGGGCATGGAGCTCACACACGCGCCTGCTTCGTTTGGCTTCTTCCTGGGCAGACCACACGCTAACAGTGAGGCTTGGCTGCTTCTAACAACACAGTCGTGGCTTCAACTCCATCGATGTTTGCAGTTCACGTAAGTTCAGAGGCAAGGGTGACATCCTTCCTGATTGCCAGAGACTCTCACTTCCGTTTCCTATTCTGCTACTCTGTGCACCACCTCGTGGTCCTCGAGGGTTGCACAGCACCAGGCATCATGCCCCTATTCCAGCTAGCAGGAAGGGGGAAGCATAAGGAGCGAGGGGCCCTTCGCTTCTAAGAAGCTTCCCGGGGGTATCACTCCCGCTGAAGCTCACACCTCATTGGCCAGAGCTTGGTTACGTGACCACACCAGGCCATACGGAGACAAGCAACACAATTTGCCAGCTCGGACCAGGTTCTGCCATCAGAGAAGGAGGGGAGGATGGTCAACCAGCCATCTGCCAAGTGGTTTGGAAGCCCGAGTCAGAAACCGTGTCCTCACGCTGCACCACCGGCCCCTGCTGGGCGCCAGCTGAGCAGGAAACAGCCTGCGGGCAAGGATCCTGGCCTCCTGCCGCCTCCGTGCCGGAGCCCCTCCCCCCAACCCCGTCTCCTTTTAGGAAGCAGGCCCCGTCCGTGACCCCTGCCCGCCCTGCGACCTCACCCCGCAGCCCCGCAACAGGACTGTAAGGTCGTGATGAACGGGTTCGGTAAAACGGGCTGGTGGTGAAGATGCTGATTCTGCTGGGCCACCGGCGAGCGAGGGAGGCGACCCTGGTTGTGCCGTGAGGGTGTCGCAGCCCCGGGAGCTAATGAGGCCCCGCCAGGAGTGGGTGGCCCTCCGGATGGGGCAGGCCGGCCGGGGCCGAGGGCTGGGGGTCCAGAGCTGCCGCCCCCTGGCCCGGCCCTGCCCTCCTGCCATGGGCTTCACTCACCGACAGGAGGCAGTGCCCTGGGCCCTGAGCCGAGGCCCCGGTGGGTGAAGGCAGAGCTGGGGGCCGGGCCACGGGTCGGTCCAGCGGAGCGTGGCAGGTGGCACCTGCGGGCCCGCTCCTAGAGGTGGCGCTGGGCGTGGCAGGTGGTCGGCACCGGGTGCAGGTGGGGAGGCCACCCCCACCCCCGCCGCTGGAGCGCCAAGTCGGGTTCAAACCTCGGAGCACTTAGGGGTCTCCCGGAGGTTGGGGGTCGGGCTGCCCCAGGACAGGAGGGAGGGAAGGAGGCCCAGAGCAGAAGCGTCGCGGCTGAGGCTGACTTGAAGTTAGAGCACAGCCTGGTCGTCTTACAACTTGAAGGAATTTTCCAGTTCCAACCTGTTCTGAGACTCCTGCCCACAGCCCGGGGTGTGTGAGCACGGACCCCCGGCAGCCGGCAGCAGCTACAGGCGCCCAGCACCCCTGTGCCCCCACGCTCCGCCCCCAGACTTTCCTGGACAGGAGGGGGTGTGGCCTCTCAGTCACAGGTTCAGAACCTTCGGTGCCTGGAGCCGAGGCCTGTGCACAAAGGAGGGACCCCTGGGAGTCACCCCCACTCAGGGGTCTCAGCCCCCCTCCGCCCAGCCTCGCCCAGGCCTCCCAGCACCTACCCGGGGGCTCGGCCCTCACCCCACCCCCCGCCGGGGCCCGGTTCTCAAGGACGGCAGGTCAGCATCTTCCCTCCCGCATCTGGTGGGCAATTAAGAAAGTGGACCCTCTAAAAACTTGGCTTCTAATTATACAAATAAATAAAAGGAGGAGAGAAAATGCTTTCTCTTTCCCAAGGCCTAATGTCAGTGATATGTAATTCAAACTCTGTATTTTATTATTTTGTTGATATGAAATATCTCAGTTGTTCAATTGTTTTTAACTTTTGAATAGACGATTTGCTTTTCGTTGAGAAGAAAAGAGGATTTCGTCTATGTGGACTATTGCCAGATATTCTAAACCCTATTTTGGTTAAATTATAGCACCCAGATTTTAGTAACAAAGCCCATTGATTTTATATTCAAAATTTTTTTTATATTTGGTCTCTTAACCTTTTGTAATTCCCACCCACAGCTTTCAACGACAGAACGCTTTTATGCTAATTGTTGTCAGTGGGGTGTCTGCCTCGGCCCCCCCACCCCACCCCCCGTAATTTAAGCCCATTGAATCCTAATGCAGGTGCTGGTAATTGCGAGAGGGACATTGTCAGCCTGGCTGAGCCTGGGTGGTTCAAACAATCCCCCGTAAATTGGATTTGGGAACCTAAAAAAGCCATAGCAGCTAGGGAGAACCTCAGATTGCTTTCTCTTTTTTTTAAATGCACAAAACCCTCCCAGGAAGTGTTTCCAGTTGATCTGAGTGGTTCCTCTTTTTCACTGTTGAACAATGGTTTTGAGTATTCATCAGATGGGACCTAGGAAGAATCATCATAATTATAAGATGATTTTAAAAATCAAGGTGCCCTTGGCTGCTAATCCAGTCTTGCCAATAAAAGTGACAGAACGTGTAGCAGAGAACTTCTGGAAATGGCATTGCCTCTTGGGGCGATAACACATTTTAATATTGTCTACGGTTAATTATGGCAGAATAGCTTGAAGGATCCACACTTTTAAAGGAAAACTTGTGCTATAAATTTCCTGTCTAGGAATCATCCCAGCTAGAGGAAACGTCCCGGAGAAATATAAAAAGACACCGCGTTGCTTGCAGGGCCAACGCCGTGGGTAACGATGGAGGTGAACTCAGATGTGAGGGGGGATGTCTGCCTGGAACCAAGCGTCAGGAGGGTGAGGGGTCAGGGGCCGCAGGACCCCGAGACCACAGCTCCTGGGAGCCGGGGCCTCGGGGGGTGCCCTCCCCGGTGGCTCTCCTGGACACTGGGCCCTCCGGCCCTGTGGCAGCCCTGTGGCGGCCCTGTGGCGGCCCTGTGGCCTGGGAGCCCCAGGAGGGAGGAGGGGCCTGTCAGCAGGGTGGTGGGGGCCTGACCCCCAGGGTGGGTCCAGTGGGAGCCCCCGCTAGCTCCTCCTTCCCATGGATGGGTGTGTGGTCTGGGGCCGGGCAAGAGGACACCAGCCCCTCCCAGTGTCCCGCGACCCCAAGGGCGCAACCAGCCGGAGGGCCCCCACACTGCCTCGGATACCCCACGCGCTTTGGCCCCGACAGCGGATCTCTGGCGGCCATTTGGTGGGACCCGCAGGGTGGAGGGCAGAGGCGGGCGGGTTGGCACCCAGGTGCCCAGTGCAGCCGAGGCCTGGCGTGGCGGCAAATCCGCACCCCCGAGGATGCTCGCTCTGGGTGCACACGTGTCCTTAGGGGGGACCGCCCGGCGGGCAACCGGCCTGGTCCGCCCCCTTCGGCCCCCGTCCTGGCCTCGAGGTGAGGACATCCTGCCGGGCAGGCCAGGTGGGCTCTTTCCCTATGACCTTGGGGGTCCAGGCCGTCTGCTGGCTGGGCCCCAGACCCCTTAGAAGCACCAGACCAGCCAGGGATGGTGGCTTATTGACCTTCAACTTTACGTTCTGACAGGGGACCAAGAAGCAAACCCGACCAGCGGCTGCTGGCAGCTTCCAGCATCCGTGGGGGCAGCTCCGGCCTCGCCCCGCGCCCGGGACCCCGAGTCAGCCCTTCTGCCGCCCACATGGGCGCCTCCCGTGGGGCTCCCCGTCTTCTGTGGTCAGAGCCCTCACCTGTCTGTCTGCAGCCTTGCCCCAGGGGCTCTCCTGGGCTGTTTCTGCGCCCCCCATCACCCCACATGTCACCGAGCCTGTGGCCTTCCTGTGTCGGCGTCGACGCCGCCTGCGGGCCCCCGTCCAGGGGGCACAGCCCGGGCACCACGCCAGAGTCAGGCTCCTGCGCCGGCTGAGGTGCCGGCTGATGCGGCCGCGGCCCAGCTGGCAGGGCACCGGGGTCTCGTGGTGCAGGCTGTGGCCTCTACGGTTCAGGAACAGCTTTAGCCTGGAGACTGTGGAGGGCAGGAGGCGAGTCAGGCCCCCTGACCTGTGCAGGGTCCCTGGGCGAGCGGCCAGCACCCGGCCACCGTCAGCAAGCTCGTTCCGAAGGTTCCGGGGAGGGGCTAGCCTGGGGGTGGCCGCTGTCCTGGAGGCCTGGCCTGGGGCCCCCCCGGGCGGGGGCAGAGTCAGGACGGGGTGGTGCGGAGGAGGGGGCTGGACGGGCAGGGTGCCGCCAGGAGGGGCTCGCCCCGGGCCTGAGGGGCTGCACTCGTGGGCCTGTGAATGCAATCGCTTGCTGTGTTCCTTCTCGGGGCTGTAATAGAAACAATCCCACTTGGTGTAGGATGCTCGCGGCAGGATCTTAGATGGGTTGAGTGGTCCAGAGGGTGCCAGGTGGGGTCAGAAGGCAGGACTCCTGAAGGATGTCCGGCCACGCCTGCGGGACGGTAGCCCATCCACTCTGGTCCCTGCCGGCTCCAAACGGACCCACCTGCAGGGCTTTGAGCAGGCAGCCGTGGCCTTTCTTTCCTCCTCCTGGCCTGGACCGTCTCCTGGTACCAGATGGTTCACGGGTGCCAGACTTGATTCCCGGCTCCAGGCTCAGGAGGGCAGGAGTGGGGGGGTCGAGGGGTCCCTGCTCCACTCTGGTCGCCTGTGGGGCTCAGGGCGCACTCGGCTCTCCCAGACACACCACTGACCCCATCGGCCGGTCGGACAGGCTGACCCGTCAGATATCAGCCCCTTGGAGCTGCACTTGCCCCGCTGCAGGCATTTCTGTCACTCTCATCTCCCTGGGCAGGACACATGCGTCCACTGCTGAGGGGAGCCCCTGCCCCTGGGGTCCGCTGCGTGGGAAGTGCCGCTGGGACAGCTCCGCAGGGCGCGCACACCAGGACGAGTGTAGGGGGAGCCCGTCCGGACATGCAGAGCGCGCCTTCTGGCTGGTTCGCCAAATGCACGTGGAGGAGCCCCAGACAGGATCCAGTGAGAGTGGGGGAAAGCACTTCCTCTTTCTCCTCCGCTCCTCCCCACCCTCCAGGAACCATGGCAGGGCTGGGGAGCCGTCCCTGAAAGGTTTTTGCCAGGTGTTAGGAAGCCCTCCGAGGCAGAAACCACCAACAGGACCAAGGCCTGGTCCGTGAGGGGCGGCTCCATCAGGGGGACTCTGCGTCCTCGGCCACATCCCCAGGCTGGCAGCCGGCGGCCCTGGGGCTGGAGACCTCCCTGGGCGGGGGGCGTATGAGAGTCGGGACATGTGCGCACGCGTGCCACGTGGAAAGACAGCTGACAACGCCGGGGACTCTGGACAGAGGTCAGCAGGCCTGGTGGCAGGGGAGCCCGGTGCCCTCTCTGCCTGCGCCCGGCTGATGAGAGACCCTCCAGGCCAGAGCCCAGGCCACGGCAGAGCTGTGTGCGCCCTCTGGACAAACGGGGGTGGGGGGGCTGGCACGCAGCGCAGAGGGGGCCCTCGCCAGGGGCCTGGGCGGCTGGAGACGGGGCCCGAGGGTGCCCACCTGGCCGTGCACAGTCCGAAAGGATGCGTCCCCCTGAGCCCCGGTCATCGAGACCCAGGGCCCACGTGTCCTCCCTGCTTCAGTGGCTGCCCAGGTGCTCCTGTGTCCCCGTCTCTGTAACCCACCAGCCCGTCACTGATGGAGTCTGCCCTGAAGGCTTGTGCGGTGTGTCTGGTCACCAACAGACGGGATGGGCTGGTCCGCTTCGGGCTGATAACCTCTTAGGGGCTTGAGTCTCGCAAATGGAGGAAACATCCGGCCTAGAGCTGGCTCTCCCCCCGCTAACAGCCGGGCCTGCACTGCACGAGGTCCCTGCGCCTCTCGCCTCTGCGTCCTACACAGGTGATTAGGGAGTCTAATTGAGTTGGCTGTAAAAAGATAATTAATTGGCATTTCCCTCCCGAAGAGGTCAAGCTGCCCGATCTCCCTGGCCAGCAGTGACCTTTATCTTGCTGATAAAGCCATAATTGTTGTAATTAAAATCGACATAAAGGCCTCAGAAGTCACTCCCCAGAGCTGGAGTTCGCATCTGCTCGCAGGGCCGCCTGACTGGGGAGGCCCCGGCAATGCGCCAGGAGCAGCCCCAAGGGCCCTGGAGGCCAAGGTGGGACCCCTCCCCCAGGAACACTGGCCCCCTTGGGAGCATAAGGGGGTGAGGGCGTTTCTTCCTCTTGCGTGGCATTCTCAGGGCATTCGATGCGCCTGAAGTGCCCTCTCGGCCCGTGCAAACTCGGCCAGGAGAGCGGCTGGCTGGCCTGTCCCCAGGGGGCTCTGCCGGGGCAGTGCCGTGGCCTCGCCGTGTGCCCGGGGGTGTCTCTGCGGCCTTCTGTTGTCAGAAGCGGGGGTTTTGCCTCCCGTGGGGGGCGCCGCCCTTTCCCGGTGGTGGTTCGGCCTCTCGTGACCAGATTGGCCACAGAGCAGGCAGGGTGAGGAGGGGCTGCGGAAGGGGCCATCGCACGCGCAGCAACGTCCTGCGGAGGGGCGTGGGCGGAGGCCAGCAGGGCCAAGGACCAGAAGGCTCAGTGGGGCTGAGCGGTAAGCGAGGCCAGGACCGGCTCGCGCCCAGGGCGCAGGCGGAAGTCGGCCTGTGAATCTGGTTGTGGGTCCGTGTGCTGGAGCAAGACGCATGGACCGGATGGCTGGAGCCGGGCCGAGGCCGGCAGGGCCGGACCTGAGATGGTGGCCGCAGCTGCAGGCAAGGACGAGGACCGAGAGGGTTTGGGGAAACCAGTATTGGGCGGAATCGAGGGTGTGGCCCAGGTTCCTGGTGGGGTAACCAGTGGATGGTGGGGCCCGTCACCGAGGGGGGGACCGAGCTGCAGGAGGGGCGGAATCAGGTCTGGGGGACCCAGCCCGCCGGTTGAGGAGACGGTACGCGGGGATGTCCGCAGGAAGCTGAGACAGGTGAGGAGAGGCCGGTCCGCCCCCCGGACGGCACATCAGGGGTCCCGCAGAGGGGCCAGGAGGGAGGCAGGCGGGGCGGCGGGAGGAGGTCGGCCGTGGCTGCTGACGCCGCGGGCGGGGGAGGCCCGGAGCTTCCACAGGCGCGGGGCAGCTTGTGCTGACCGTCCCGGCGCCCCAGCGAGGCCGACCGGTGAGCCACTGCTCCCGGCAAGAGGCGCCCGCTGTGAGCACCTCGCCTCCGTCCCGGGGCGTCCAAGCCCCCCCACGAGGCTTTCGGCCTTCTCGAGTCCCCCACCCAGGCCACCAGCATCTCCCCAGCCTGTCTCCAGCCAGGCCTGGACACCACCCACCCCATAAACGCTCTACGCCGCAGTCCGTGCGCGGGCCACCCGAGGACAGGGTGGCCGGGGACGGCAGGCTTGGACGTCACACAGCGGAGCCAACAGAAGCTGAGTGACCCCAGTGGATGGGCCAGGAAGCCACCGTCCAGCCAGGACGGAGGAGCACGGCAGGGAGCACGTGCGAGACGGGGGTCAGCGAGCAGGGCTGAGCATGGCCAGGCCGGAGTGTGCCCTGGGGGCAGCGGGGGCAGTGGCCTGGCTGCGTGGAGAGCAGGTCGAATGGCGAGGAGGACCCTGGAGTCCCACCGAGCGCAGAGCTGGCAGCAGGCGAGCAGTGCTGGGGCCCGTGAGGTCGTGGTGGCTCAGAGTTGAAAGTGTTTGTGGCAGAGCTGGCGTTGCTGGGGCTGCTGAGAGCGGAGGAGGCGCGGGGGGGGTGCGGGGGGGGCGCGGAGGCTGCCCCGGCTTCTGGCTCAAGCGCCGGCAGCGGGTGCCCATCCCCGCGTAGGCGGTGAGCAGACTGAGGGGGTTGCCCCTGAGCCGAGGCGGCAGGAAGCGGCCAGGCGTCCGGCACGGGCAGCGCGTGTTTGTGGGGACGGGCACCCCTCAGTCTCCCGTGTCCGGGATCCCAATTCCAGAGGTTGCCCCGCCGCCCGCCCCTCCTTCCCCTGCTGGGGTCAGATGCACTTCCCAGCCCCCAGTCCCAGGCCAGGGTCCAAATGCACCTGAATCTAGGAAGATTCCCTCCCAGGACCGCAGACACAGCTGCCGCTGGGGCTTAAGCCATTTCGTGCCGGGTCTTGGAGCCCCCTGCTCTTCTGTCCCTGGACGGTGCGTCCCTGGGGTCGGGAATGCCCGCCCTCGTGGCCGAGTGGAGGCGGTCCTGAGCCGCCGTCGGGTTCGCCACGCCCTCTCCCCGCCTCATCCACCCCGTTGGTTTCTGAGACCTGGGCTCCGAGGCTGCCTGTGACGGTGGGGAGGCCGGGCCTCTTCCAGCAGCCCCGTTGGCACCCGGAGCGGGGGGACGGCAGCTCAGGCTGGGTGTGGACCGTCCCCCAGCCCACCCCCCGGCCCCCGGCCCCTGGCAGTGGCGTTTTGTGGGCCCAGGTCTGAGGTTACTTCTCCAGGAGGGACGGCAAGCCGAGCTCCGCCTGGCGCCACTAGCACGGTCACCTTGTCAGAGCACAGCGGCAGGGTCTCTATTGTCCAGAGGTGTTGATAAAAGAGGCAGGAGAAGTTAGCGCCTCGTGGAGTCGCGTGGAGGCCGGCGGTGCGGTGCGTTAAGAAATGGAAATGATGCCGTCAGCAGCACGGTTCCTGTCGTTGCCCAGGACGTAAATAGCGTAAATAGCGAGGGCAGCAGAAGCTAATGAGGAGAGGACGTTAGCATAGAACGTCCTAGCGGAAGGGAAGACTTTCCTTTTTATAATGTGCCGTAATGATGAGATGAAGACACCTCCGAGAGAAATAATTCCCCACCCGTAATTTGGAGATTCTCCTGGGACCCGTCTCCACCTCTCCGTGCAGAAGCTGGGCTCCAGAGGAGGAGCATTAACGCCTGCGGCCCCAGGGCCCCACCCAGAGCATGGATGAGAAACGCCCCTCCACTCACCCAGGGGCCCCCCACCACGGGGGGCCGATGAAGGGTCCACCCTGCAGACTCTGCTGGCAGGAGCGTCCAGCCAGCCCCCTGAGGCTCCTCCCCACTGGTGTGCACGGGCTGTGGGTGGGCAGCAGAGCCCGAGTCCAGCCCCCATGGGACGGCGGGCCTGACGGGGCTGTGTTTGGGACGGTCCTGGGGTGACCCTGCACCACCGCCACGTCGCAGAGTCCCCTGCAAGCTCAGCTGTCGGCCCCTGTGCAGAAAAGGCGGTGCGGAGGTGCGGGCTGGGGCTGCCCCCATCTGTGAGCCGCCGGCGCGTGGGGGGCCCCGGGGAGGAGGGATGTGGAGGAAGCGGGGTGAGCAGCGGTCCCGGGGGCACCCGCTGCGGGACAGGCAGGCCAGCCCAGCCCTCTGACACTCTCCAGCCCTGGGGGGCAGCTGCAGCCCCGTCCGTGCCCCGCGCCGTCACGGGTGCGGTCTGACGTCACCCGCACCAGGCGGCCATCAGCAAGCAGCAATGTCCTCTGGCCACACGGTTCAGAAGCGGGCGCTGGGCTCTGCCCGGCCGAGCGCGAGGCCTCTGGCCTGCGGCCTGCCAGGCCTGCCCCGGGCAGCCAGGGCCTCAGCCAGCAGGGGCCTCGCAACAGGAGACCCTCCCAGCCCCAAAGCAGAGCCTGCCCGGCCTGGCGGCGGACCCCAGATGACGGGGCATCAGAGGGCCGTGGCCGCCAAAGCATACCGGGCCTGGCCTGGCCCTGCCTGGGGGTGGCCACGTGGCCCCACTCCAGGTAGTAGGGCCAGGCCCCCAGTGCCCACGTGGCCACCATGGCCCGACCACTGCAGCCACACAACTCACGCTTCAAACTTTTGCTTTGTGGCACTTAAAGGGCCTTTTCATTCTTCGTTTTTCTGGAAAACCTCTTTGCTCTCAGCTGGGGGACACAAGCCCCGCTGCCCAGAGGACGCGCGGCCAGCAGAGCAAGGCTGCGGCCAGCAGAGCAAGGCTGCACCCAGCTCTCTGACGTCCGCCTCGGGGCCCTCCAGCCGGGTGCCACCCCCTCCCGTTCCTGGACAGCCTCCGCGAGGTGAGGCGGGAGAGCCCCACGTGGCTCGGACGCTGAGGCCAGCGCGGGGGGCGGGGGGCTCGGAGCACCACGGGGAGCCCCTCGGAGCCCCACCCGCTCCTTCTGTAAGGCGGGCAGCAGGCCCAGAGGCCTGGGCTGCAGGAGGACGACGCCCCAGTGCGGGCCCCGCCAGGAGACAGCAGGTAGGAGAGGTCGACCCCGCTCAGGGGCGCCTGGGGGCTCGGTCTGGCCTCCCCATCAGCTGGGCCACAGGCAGGGCCTCCCAGGTCTGTGCATTCGAGGACGGGGGGCCCTTCTCCACCCGCCTGCCCCGTGTCCCAGGCCTGGGCATGGAGGCCGCGCGCGAGACCTCTGTCTGCCCTGGAACCACACGTGCTTCCGTGGCCTGGGGCGAGGGGAGCCCGGGGCCTGGTCCAGGATGGCGACGCCCCCGCAGCACCGAGGGCCTCGCCTGGGATGGGGCAGTGGGGGTGGAGCCCCCCGGCATCCCGCGGCTGTCCCACGTGGGGACTCACTCAGCCGGGCCCGAGGCGGGCGGAGCAGAGCGGTCGCAGGGGACCCCTTCCTCGCGGGGCCTGCGGGACGCTCCAGCGTGTGCACAGAGGCCGGGGCCACTGCGCGGGGAGCCAGGCCCCCCGGCGGGTGGGCGGACACCATGGGCTGGCGCTTTGTCTCCCCACATCCCTCCCTGCCCCGCACGGCCGCTCAGGCCGCCACACGCCCTGGGCCGTAACCAGCCCACCCTACAGGCCAGAAGACCGCGGCTCGCCCAGGCTGAGCTGGGGTTTCTGTCTGACAAGGTGGGCAGGGCTGTGGGGGGGCGAGGGGACACCTCTCTGCTCTTCCTTCTCAGACACACGCTCCCTGCAGCACCCACCCTGCCACGCAGGAGGAAGGCTGGATTCCAGAGAAACTTCCTGGGAGCCCCTCGCCCGCCCCCGCCAAGCCAAACAGCCCAGCCCCAGAGGCTCGGGCGGGACTGACCCTCAGCCCCCCCTCCAGACCTGAGGGCCTGGGAGCCCTGAGCACAGGGCGGCCCTCCGCGGAGCCGCCAGCGCCCCGTCACCTGGGGTCCCCTTCACGGGTGGAACCTATGAGGCGTGGCCACGCGGAGCTCGCCCGGGCTGGCAACTCGGCCGCGAGACCCGGAGAATACAATCAGCGCTCCTGAAAGATAGGAGCCCTCCTTCCCAAGACAGGCAGCCGGGTCCTGGGTGGGCGGGGAGGGAGGACATGGCCCCTCAGGGGCCGGGCAGGGGTGCCAGGCCCTCCGAGACACTCGCCTGCCACCAAGGCCCGGCCTCTGACCCGAGCGTGAGTCTTGCTATAGCCCCGGGAGCCAAGGCCGGGGTGCTGTGGAAGCGTCTCGCCGCCAGCCCGGGGCACACGTTGAAATAGTCACACAAGAGCAGAGGCCCGTGGGCACAGACGCAGCAACAAAGCTCTAGGCAAAGGAGAAACGCAGGGCAGATGGGCAGGGCTCCGCAGCACCTCCCTGAGATGCTGCAGCCGCCGACACTCCCTGCAATTAGCTTGCTCATCGGTGACGCCAGCGGGCGTGGGACGGGCCGGGACACTTGGAGGCTGGCACGGGGTTGGCAGGCTGCCAGCCCTTTGATCCCCCTCGCCAGGGGGAGCGGGGGTGCGCCATTTCCAGCAGAAAGGGCCATCCTTCCGTGTCGTCCCGAGTCACGGTTTGTGAATTAAATAGGAAGCTCACCGATAACGGGAGAAGCACAGACTCAAAACAAAACAAACCAAACAGGCGAGATCCTGTGAGACACGAGACCCCACATCGCCCGGCGTTTCGATCTCGGGAACACACACGCAAGCCAAAGGCTGAAACGCCCCAGGAGTAACTCACATAACTGTGCGCAGACCCAGATGCTCAGGGCAAAACTGGTGCTTGATTTGGTAACTGTGGCAACCCGGCAGCTGAGGTTGATGTGGAAACGTCTGATTTCAGCAAAAAGAAGCGTCTCACTGTCCGATTCTTCTGACAAGACGGGGGAGCGGCCAGCTCCTCCTCCCGCCCGCCGGCTCTGCTGAGGGCTTTCCGGGCTCTTGAAATGCAGTGTCCTCTGCTAGCGTGGGTACCGCCCCAGGAGGGCACGTCTGCGTCTCACAGTGCTCCGTGCCCATGAATTGGCCCGAGCGTGAGGCCTGGCCCATTCTCCCGGGGGAGCCCCATCTGAGCTTGTTCTCCGAATATAGAAACCCCGGAGAGATATTTTTAATCCTGAATTCTCCCACAGCTCCTGGGCCACCCCCTCAGCCGGGCCAGCTGTGGAGGGGCAGGGCCCCGTATGCAGAGCTCCCCACAGGGCCTGGAGCCGCCGCGGTTAAAGACACGTGCCAGCGTGGACAGGCAAACCCCGATCTGGCCCCAGCGCCCCGGCCCGAGCCCTCCTGCCTGGCCTGCGTCCACCTCCCAGGCCCCGGGGCCAGTTCCTGCAGCCGTGAGGTCCCTTCCCCCCGCAGACCCCAACGCCCCCACGGCCCAGACACCCTGTGCTGACGGGCATTGGCCTCAAGGCTTCCTCCAGGGCCCCAGCTCGGTGCCCCCGGGTCCCCGACCCACTCTGGGTCTGCGTGATCTCCGGCCCCATACAGGGAAGAGGCGGGGAGCCGGCCGGAGGTCCCCAGCGCCTCCTGCTCTGCGTTATGGGGCGCGGGCTGTCCTGGTCCCTGGCCACCACCACTTCCTCGCGCTTGTTCAGGCGTCAGTGCCCTGTGCCGGCCTCCACACCTGCCTCTGGACCCAAAAGCCCACCTTTGGGACTTCTAAGAAACCCATCCTCTCTGGCAGCCGGCTCTGGCAAATCAGAAGCACCTGGGCCTTTGGGTTGGCACTGAGAATTCTCGCAGAGCCGTGGACATTCGGTTCCCGCTGGGCCCACTGTCCCCACCCTGCCAGGAGGCACAGCGACACCTCCTCCTGACGCCTTTCGAGGCCCCACCCGGCGGCCAGGTCCCAGGCTGGGGCTCTGGTTTGTGAATGACAGACCTGCAGGGGGCGGGGCTCTGGTTTGTGAATGACAGACCTGCAGGGGGCGGGGCTCTGGTCTGTGAATGACAGACCTGCCCCTGCAGCCGGCAGGTCCTCCTGAGTCCTTAGCGCTTTCTGCCCCGAATGGTCTCACCAGCAACACACGGCGGTTCCCTCCCCCACCAGGGCCACCATGGAGCCACCACGGTCGTCTGGGGGACCCCTCTTTCTGTAACGGGCAGCTGGCCTGCAGGGCCTGACCCAGACGCCGAGACGGAGTGCAGGGCCAGCGGGGTCTCCTGCTGGCCCCCCACCCCACCAGGCTGGCTCAGGCAAACGCAGAGGCCACAGGGCCTTCCCCCGTCCAGCAAGGCCAAGCCCGCCGTCCTGTGTCACCACCGGCATTTCCGCATTTGTTTGTTAACAGTCTGCCTCCCAGCCCTGGGGGCGGGGGCTGGGGGGGAAGAAGGAGGCAAAGCCTGGGAGGGGCCAGCGTGGGGGCCGCCCGCGGGTCTCACCCTGTGGCAACCCCGGGGGCACAGACCACCGGTCACTCCTGGTACAGCCCAAGGCTGCCGAGGCCCTGCCGGGGCCACCCCAGACGGGCCCTCCCCGCTGCCTCATCTCCCCCCTCGGCCCGCAGAGTCGCCGTACCCCGCCGCCGGGGTGGTTACTCTCTCAGACGTGTCCGTCACTCTTGGTAAAGACGCAGATATTGACAGAAGCTGACTGCAAACTGCCACAACTGCCTCCTGCTTGTTCCGAATCTCGGGCCAACTGGCAAACACTTGCTTGCAGACAAGGCTCCTTGAGGGGCCAACAGTCTCCGTGGGAGCGAGACGGGGCGCGTGGAAGCCTGGCGGGTGCAGCCCGGCCCTCGCCCTCACCTCTGGTTGGCAAGCGCGCAGCAGGCAACGCTGGAAACCGTTTCCCCCAAAACCCCGTCCACGGGGCCCTGAGTCTGGGGCCATCCGACACCCGGCCGTGACCGTGGAGCCTCCAGGCTGGCCTGTAGGTCTGGGCCCCTAGGTGTCGGACCCCGAGGTCCAGGAAGGGTGGAAGAAGCCGCTGAATTCAGGTGGCTGCCACCCCCCAACCCAGGGTGACCCGGGAGGAGACCAAGGGTAGGCTGGCCCTCCTCAGCTTCCGGGGCCCGCGGAAGTGGTCCAGGCGGCCCAGGGCGAGCTGACCTTGAGGCCCCAGGGCCACCTGACCCTCAGAGCAGCCCCGGCCATGCCCACAGCCCGCATGGCCCCCCACTCAGCCGCCACCTGCCTGCCATCCTGCCCCAGGGCCCCTGTGCGTCCTCCCCTGGTAAGCCCTCAGAGCCACAGGACACCTCACGCCGTCACTTGTTAGCTTCACCCATCGTCACCATCCCGAGGGGTCCCACAGTAGACAGAGTTGCAAAGGTGCCTGTCCATCCCCACGAGGGCTGAGGTGACCCAGGCCCCGTGACCTCAGAGCCGAGCGGGTCTTTATTTCACGTAACAAGGGGCGGAGTTCAGGGGGAACCACCTGCTATGTGTCACAGTGTTCAGGCTTAGTTAAATTTCCTTTGTGCGCCGTAAAGTAAGCCTTTCAGTGGAGGGAGAGGGTCCCGCTGGGGCGGAGCGGCCCCCTCGGCCTGGCGGTGGCGGCCGTCCCAGAGCCCGGCCGGCGCCCCACCGGGCCCCTGCCCCTCCACAGACACAGACACGCTCTGACCATTTGCTCCCGGGGGTGCGCGCCCGCCCAGAGAAGGGGCGCCCAGCCCGCGGGGCCCCTCACCACGCAGACCCCGCCCTGTGGAGGGAGCAGGCAGGGTTCGCGCCCACCCGGCGGGGCTCCGGCCTGGAAGGGCCCCGCGTGTGGACGACGGGAGGGCCCGGGTCCTGGGGGTCGTACGGGGGGGGTGGCCACCTCGAACTCCCCTTCCCCTGGGAGTGAAGGGCCCGCGTCCACGGGGCCCTGGCTCCTCCCGGCCGTCGCATACGTGGCTTCTTTGCGCCTCAGAGTCTGGTTCCTGAGTTGCTCCCCACCACGGTCAGGGGAGCCTGGCCCGGTCCCCCTGCGGGGACCGCAGTGCCAGACCAGGGGAGACGGCGTGCGGACAGGGTGGCCCCTCCGCGCGGCCCCGGGGCCCAGGGAGGCCGGCCGTGCTGCTGCCCGGGAGAGCGCGGTCTCCACCGCAGGCCCCGCTGCGTTCCTGCGGAGACATTCCTGGCGTATTACGGCATCGCACAGCGTGACACAGAGCCCTGTCAGTTCCTGAGCGATGTGAGGCTGTGTCAGCTGCACAAGACAGACTCCATTTCAGAACCGCGGCCGTGAGCCTGCCCGGCCACACGGGAGAATTCCATCGGATCGGGGAGCGGCCGGCTCCGTGACAGGAAGACGCGCCTGCAGCGCCGTCAGCCTGGCGGCGGCACTTGACCTTGCCCGAAACCGCTCAGCGGAGGACCGGCTGGAGCCCGACGCCCAGCGACAGGCCCTCCTCGCTCACAGAAAATCGGGGCTCGTTAAGACTTCCGTGATTAGTCACCGAATCAGTCATCAGGCCAACGCAGATGGAGACAATTTTCTACTTGAATAGGTGGTTGAAGCCCACGGTCCAAGAGCCTCCCCCCTCCACAGAGGGTCGCGGTGACCGCCGGGCCGCTAAGACAGGCTCTTGTCCCCTCTGAAAGGCTGTCCTCCCTGAGCCTGCGTCCTGGGCTCCCCCTCCGCCCGCCGTGCCCGCTCCTCTGCCGAGTCCAGGACAGCCCCGGAGGGGGGTGGGGCGCGGCCAGGAACCCCCGGGGTCAGCAGTTCCTGCCTTGAGCGCAGGCCCTGCACCCTGAACGTGCTGGGCCCGGTCACGCAGGCCCGGCTCGGGGAGGCCACCCACGGTGGGCAGACAAGAGGGAGGCGCACCTGCAGCCGCAGGGCAGGGACGGGGACCCCTCGGCCCCCGTGATGGACTAAACGGGCAGCTCCACGGCCACAGGCCAGGGGCTGCCTGCCTCTCCCGGGACCCCCAGGCCTCCCACCATACCCTCAGGCCTCTGGGGGCCAATTCTGGGTGCCCTCCCCCGACTCCGCGTCCTACACGAGGCTCAGCCCAGGGGGCCACAGGCAAATGCTTTAGAGCTGAATCTCGAATGAGCCAAAGGATCCCCACGTGAGGACCGAGGCTAAGCCCACGGGCCCTCTGCCTTCCCGGCCCTCGGCGGGGAGCTCCTCTGGGTGGGCACTCGTGGAAAACAAGAGAAACGGAAGGTTCTTTACTTCTTTAGAGACTTCCAAAGACTGAGAAGTGAGCCCGTCTCGTCCGCAGGAGTAACAAACCAGAGCAGGTGTGGGCCAGGCAGCAACAGCTGGCCGGGAAGCGCGGCTCCGGCCCCCTGACCTCTCCGCCCCCCAGCAGAGCAGGGCTGGAAGAATCACCCCGACGGCGGCAGATGGGGAGGCTGGAGGCCCGACAGAGCCCTTAACCCTTCACACGCCGACCCCCAGGGCACCACCCACGGTCCCCCTGGCCGAGGCAGCCCCTCAGCAGGCACCCCCAAACAGAAAACACCCTGCAGCCTTTCCAGGGCCTGGAGCTGACTGCCCAGCGGTGCCCTGCGGGCCACAGGAGCCTCTGGGAGAGGAGCCGCCCGGAGGCCCGCGCCAACCTGGGGCTGTGCCTGGGGCTGTTGCTCCAGAGCTCACAGCCCCGCGTGAGACCCCCTGTCTCTCGGGGGTCCTAGGGAGGCAGCGACAGTTCCCAGCTTGGCCCCAAATCAGGGCCAGTCGCAGTGCTGCAATGAGCTGACTTTTAATTTTGGAACTTTCGTATGGGCTCTCCGCGGGGGCCAGAGAAGCCCCGGGGCCCACGCCCCACGTGAGCCGCAGGTCGCGGGAGCCTGGGCCGGCTCCTCTGCAGGCCGCAGACCCTCAGGGCGACAGTTCTCCCGACCTGGGGCCTTGACTGGGCCCTCTCAGCCGCCCACCCCCAGGATCCTGGGCCTCCACCCAGACTGCCTGGGGCTGTGCCCTGACCGGGCTGCGAGAGGGGGTCCCCACTCTCTCTCAGCGGCTCAGCCTCGAAGACTGGTCCCCCCGTGCCCAGACAGGCCTCGGGGGCTCCACACCCCACACCATGCCCTTGTGTCCACTCCAGAGACTGGAAAACAGACAGCCACAAGGGTCAGGTGCGGGTCTGACCACGCCCCGAGCCCCGCAGCCCAGCCCGTCCCCCACGGGTCTGTGGGTGGACGGGCCTGGGGCACGTGGGATGCTGGAGACGCCTGGCCCAACAGGGCACCGGCCTCTCCAGAGCACGAGCCCCTTTCTCTCGCAGTCACAGGGCACCTGGCCAGGGGCTCCCAACACCCAGTGCCTCCTACACCCAGCTGCCCGCAGAAGAGCCAGCTGTGTGCGGGTGCTCCATTCGCCAGGGTCTGGCCAGCCAGCCTCAAGCTTCTCATCCAGTTGTGGCCCTTGCTCACCTCTGCCCATTGGATCCCCCGACCTGGGCCACGAGGAAAAGCAGTGAGAAGCCGCGGGCCACGGAGCTTGGCTGCAGCCCCACACCCATCCCAGGCTCAGTGGGTGTCGCCTTGGCAACAGCTCCTAGGGTCTCTGTGACCCCAGTGCAGCGCTGCGACGCGCCAGCTCTGGCAGGACACTCTCGGGGCCTCCGGGAAGGAGAGGCATGGCCCTGGGGCCACCTGTGCCAAGAGGACAGACAACGGACTGGCGGGTCCCTTGGGCAGCTGAGTGCCCGACAGGGACCCGCACGGGAGGCCCCGCTTGACTGCGTGTCTCAGTGGAGCAGGCGGAGGGTGAGGTCCCTGGGCCTCATGGGGGACTCGGGGGGACCCAGCGGGGGAGCTTCACTACAGGTCTCGTGTCACAGGGACACATCTGTCAGGTCAAGACGCCTGGCAAAGGCCCCGGAAGGACAGCCCCACGCAGCAGGAGCTCGAGGCCGCCCTCCCCCCGAGGAGCCCCACCCTTCAGGCCGGGTCACTGGAAGACACGTTGGTGCTGTGTGGGCACCAGGCGTCGGTGTGGGGTCTGCAACTGCAGAAACGGACTTCTGCTTCCAGCCAAGATGGAATGCAAGGGGCTGGCTTTGCCCTCCCACAAGTAAACAAGTGAAAAACCGGACAAGATCCAGGACACAATAGTCCTCGAGACGTACGTCTGATGTCGAGGGACGGGGAGCCACGACGCTGAACCATCGCGGCGAGCCCTCGGGTCCCCCGGCGCGCTGCCTCCAGGGTCTCCAGCTGTGGCGCAGGCAGGGGACCCAGGCGGGCTCAGGGGTGCCCCGGCGGGAGACACGGAGCTGGGAGGCCCGGAGAGCCGAGGCGGCAAGAGTTCACAGGACGGAGCCCCGGAGAGGAGAGAGCCCCAGAGTCTGCAGAGCACGGATCGGCCCGTGCCCGTGAGGAAAGGAGGCCAGGAGAGACCCACCAAGAAGGTTAAAGGGAGTCACGTCCACAGCTCACACGGGCTGTGAAAAGTGCGGGCTCGTTCTAACAGCCGGGCCAGAAAACCTCCAAATTCACGGGGCGTTGGTACTCACAAGGGTCCTACCTTAAATCCCGCCGATTTTGAACCTTAAAAGCAAGACCCAAGAGGATCACACTGTTTCTAAGTAATGTAACAGCACCAAGGATAGTTACAAGAATACAAAAGTATCCGGCACCCAAGAAGGTAAAACCCACAATGTCTAGCTTCTCATCAAAGATTACCAGGCACACAGAGAATGCAGGAAAGCACAACCCTTGATGAGGAGAAAAGTCAGTCAATCGATACTGATCCTGGACGACACAAATGAAAGAATTCATAGGCAAGGACACTGGACCGGTGATAACTGGATGGAGCAGGGAAGGTTGAAAAGACTGAATCAAACGTCTGGAGATTGAAACTGCAAAGTCTGAGGAAGGGTAATGGCCACGCAGCGGGCGAGTGGGCTTGAAGGCACGGCCATCCCAGATGAAACCCAGAGCAAGACAAGGCCGGACACGGTAAGCAGATCTTGCTTATTAAACCCTGAGACGACGTCAAGAGGCCAAATGTGTACACGGAATCGGAGCTTCCAAAGTGATGGGGTGAGGAGGAGGCGGAAAACATATCTGAAGAAATTACGGCCAAAATTTTTTCAAATTTGATGACAGCTGTGAACCCACAGATCTCAGACACTCAAGAACCCTGAGCACAAGAAACATGGAGACAAGGACACCAGCCACAGACAGAGGGAAGGTCTCGGGTGGGGGACTGCAGGACCTCGGGTGCACCCGGCCCCTCCCACGTCCTGCCCCATCCCCCCCCCCCAAACCTGGGTCACGGGTCTCCCCACTGACCCCACGCACGCTTTCCCACCGACCTGGAGTCCAGGTGGAGTCTGAGAGGAAGTCCATTAGTGTCCCAGCTCTGAGCCCCCCTGAGTCCAGCGCTGTGCACACAGTGGGCGCCCGGTCAGCATTTCTGGGCTCAGACAGAACCTCCACCTCACAGACCGCCCGGGCTGCAGCTGCACGGGTCTCCACAGGGCCAGGCCCCGAGCCCTCGGGTCCACCAGAGCCGTCAGCTGATCTGCTGGCTCCTTCCTGGCTCTGCCTCTGTTTCCTCAAAGCCCTGAGGGTTCTGTAAAAACTCTCAGGGTTCTTGTAACCCCGTTTATTTCTCTTAAAGCTGGCAGCCTGACAGGCTCTGGTTATTCTTAGAGCTGAATACCCGCACTTCAGAATCTTTAACGCGGCTCCTGGGTCCGAGCCAAGGCCCATTTTCCCCCACTGGAAATGAAGTAATTTTAAAATCTTTTGTCTTTAATTTTTTATCACCCAAACCGCGCTTGAGGTATTGAAGCTTGGCAAGGGGTCAGAACCTGGTGGGTCACCGAGCCTGTGCCAGGAGCCCCCGTGCTCTTGCCCAGGCTCTGATGACGGGAAACCGCCAGCCACAGAGGTCAGGGCTGGGGGGAGCCCGCCCACTCCCCTGAGTCCCTTTTGGGGTGAGCCAGGGCAAAGCCCAGCCTGTGGCACCTCTGCAGCTCCAGCAGCCCAAGGATTCAGGGTGGCCGTCCACACGGCACCGGCTCCCTTGTCCCCCGCAGATGCGTGAACGAGGCTGGGCAGGAATGGAGGGTGCAGCCGGGGCTCGGCTGGGGCACAGCGCCCTGCCCTGCCCTGGAGGTGAAGCCCAGGCGGTCCCGCGGGCAGGCGGGGTGAGCCCCTCACTCACGGCAGAGCAGAAGCCTGCACGGTCGAGACGGAAACGTCGGACTCTGGGCCTCGAGGCTGAACAGCTGTGGCCCCCGGGCCCCCCACCACCTCCCGTCTTCCCCCGCTGCCTTTTCCCTCCTGCCTCACGAGGGGACACCAGTGCCCACGGCCCCAGCGCCCCCGAGTCCCGGCTGCTGCTTGTCACTTCTCGCTGGGAAACAGACACAGCTCCTGTGTCCTCCCCAAACAGACTCCGCACATCCGTGAGGCCTCGGTGCAGCTCTGACGCCCACTTTTCAGAGCGGCCCCTGGATTCTGCACGGGCAGCGCCCGCAGGGGGGCCGGAACTGGGTTTGTCTGGCTCCAGCTCTGGCTCCACCCGTCTGTGGGCACGTTTGGGATTGGACGGCGAGGTTCGGGGGCCAAGGGCCGGAGAGCCAGGTCCCAGGGCTCACAGGGCCCCCCCTCCGGGTGCTGGCGCACACTCCCGCCCCCCAAAGGCAGCAGTGGGCCTGGGAGGACAGGATGGTCACACGGGGGCGGGCCTGAGGCTTCTGTTGTCCTCAGGCCCGGATGCGGGGGACCCGGGCAGTGCCTTCGGGGGCCTCCTCCTCTTCTCCCCGCGGGCCTGACAGGTGGTCACGGCACGGCTGGCAGCAGCGGCCCTTCCAGGTAGGCGGGCGGGGGGCGGACACGGCCGGTGGGGCATCTCCAGCTGTCACTCCACGATCCGAACGGGTCGTTTGCGTTGACCTCCAAACGCCTCATCAGAAAGGGCAGCTCCCAGGGCTCCGGATGGGCCTTGGGTCGCACGAGGGTGCTCCCGACAAGGGCCTCTGGGCAGCCCCGAGGCAGCACCCAGAGGGCCTCTGGGCAGGTTGGGGGGCACCGGCCGAGGGTCCTCACCAAGCCCCCCCAAGGCTCAGTCCCTCGTGAGGACTGTGCCTGCCGGCAGGGCGCCTCCCTCTCCCCTCGGCCAAGGCGAAGGTCCCTGGTTCCTTGTCTCTGGGGTCCTGGTCAGAAGGCAGGCAGGCCTCCAGGTTGGGCCCCCCGACCCCTCGTGTGGCTGGGAGTGTTAGCGAGCCCTGCTGGTGGCCACAGCCGGAAAGGCCCCCGTGCACGGGCAGCGCTGGGGTTCCGGGCAGCGCCCCCGCCTGGCTCTTTGGGCTGGCAGCGGCCTTCCTAGCAACAGCTACACATGCCTGCCAACCGGCCAACAGGGCCAGCCCCGAGGTCACCCCCAACAGGACCCCGGGACCCTCGCGTGCGCCCAAGGAGGGAGGTGGAGAGGCTGGGCAGAGAGCGCGCGTGCCCCGTGCACCAGCTGGGAGAAGCCAGCAGGGGACCGGCCGGACTGCCAGGCTGTGAGGGGCAAAGCCAGGTGGACGGTCGAGTCTCTGAGACGTGGGTCAAGCCAGGCCAGGCTCGGCCGGGCGCCGGGCCCACGGCGGGCCCACGTGGCGGTTGGGCTGGGCCTCGGGTGGTTTCCGAGGCCGGCAAGGGGGCCCCTGGCCAGGCCCTTTCCCATCTGCTGGGAGAAGGGCCTCGGGAACAAGGTCAGATGAGGGCTGGGGCCCGGCTCTGCGGCCGCTGCCCACTGAGCTCTCGCCGGCTCCCCCGCCGGCGCCCTTGGCCGCGGCTGGCGTGGCCGCGTGTTCCCGGGAACACCTAGAAACCGGGCTGCTTGGAAACACTGCGGCGTTGCCATGCGCCGTTTTCCTCCAGGCCGGCCAGGGAGGCCCGGTGCCCGGCTGCGGAATGTGGGCCCCCTCCCAGCGGCCCGAGCCGGCCTCCAGGACCCCCAGAACTGTGGCTTCTTCTGCAAGAACTGACTCGAGGTCAAGCAAATTCCTGCCAGCCCCAGAGGCCCTTTCTCGTCCCGCCCCGGGAACGCGGGGCGTCCGCGGCCCCCAGGCTGGCCCGAGCCGGAGGGTAGCACGCAGCCAGGGAGGTGGCCTGTTTTCCACCCCGGGTGCTGGAATGTTCCCTGACGGTGGGAGCCGACTCCCGCGCCCCCCTCAGCTGCGGCCGCATTCCTGGTGGGAGCCCCGGCCAGCCCTGCGAGCTTTTTCCACGCTCCGGTGCCAGCACTGGCGGGCTCGGGCGGGAGAGGACGGTTTCCATGGCAACCTCACTTTCTGTTATTTCTTATTTTCTTTTTTATGGTTTCTCCAACTTTGAAGCTCTCCAGACAGTTTACAGGCTGCAAGGAAGAAGAGTGTTTCCTTCTCTCCCATGTCCCCCAGCGGGCGGCAATCCCACCCCCAGAGCCGCCCCTTCCCACAAGACAAACAGACAGCCGTGTCTTCAGAGGCTAATTATTTGTAAAAGCATCCTAGAGGAAATGTATTATTTTTCTCCTAAAAAGACAGGAAAGTATTTTCCGAAGAATCCCTGCCCTCAGCCACGCAGCCCCGTCGGCGGGGTGGGGAGGCCCTGAGCCCGGCCCACCTTGCAGAGCTGGCACGTGTCCTCGGGTCCGGCCCCAGCTCCGCCCCAGGACATGGGGTGGGGGGTGGCTTCCCTCACCCCAAATGCACTTATTCACCTGTGTTGCACACCCCGCTCCCCAGGAGGAGAAGGGCCTGGAGCACCGCGCAGGGCACCGAGGCGGGGTCCCTGGGTGGGGGTCGGGGGGTGCGGGGGATCTGAGGGCGGCGGCACGCCCTGGCCCAGGTGCCCGCCTCTCACAGGGGGGTGTGTCGTCGTGACCCGTGATGGGCCACATGCTACCCGCTGCCTTCTAACACCTTCGGGTCTCGGCGCAGGGCTCGGGCTCAGAGCCCCGCGGCCCTGCAGCCCCGACCTAGGGGGCTGCATGAGGCACCCACCACGGGCTTTAATGGGACGGGCAACACCGACTTCCGAGGGGACCCCCTCCCCCGACCCCTGGACACACGTGGCGGCTCATCTGGGCGTCACAAGGCGGGGCGGCCGGTGGCGGTCGGTGCTCTTCTCGGCCGGCACGTCTGCACCATCCACGCTCTCCCCGGGGTGAGTCCAGGGCCGGCGGTCCCAGTCCCCCGGCCACAGAGCCCTGCAGCGAAGCCGGCCCAGCTGACCCCTCGGCCCAGCACTGCCCGGAGGCCGGCCAGCCAGCGCCTGCCTCCCCGCTGTCCCTGCCTTGGAGGGTGGCTCAGGGGCCCCGCTGGCAACCGGGGGGTCAGGACGGCTCCCAAACGAGAAAGCAAGAGGCCGTAGGCAGGTGATTTGTTTCCCAGAAACCAGAGGCCGTGTCTGCAGGGACCGCTTGTCAGATTTTACAGCTGCCTCTGAGATGCACCTCCAGCCAATCAGCCAGGTCTGGGGCTCGGGGGATAGAGCAGGGGACACACCAGGAGGCCTGGGGGCTGCCAGACGTGCAGCCACGGGGAGGAGCCGGCCGATGGGCCCGCACCTGCCAACCCCCTACTCAGGGTTCAACCACACTGCAGACCCCGGATCCAAAGCCTCCGCCCGGGGCCCCCAGATCTCCCCGCATCCGCACGGGGCTGGGCTCACGCCCTGCCTCGAAGCCCATGACCTCCTCCTCATCCTCTCCCTGACCACCTGCTGCCCTCGCAGAGTGTGAGGAAGGGGGAGGGGACACCCAGAGCCCTCAGCCCCTCCCTCACCGGCACAGTCACCCCTGGGCCTGAGTGGACGGGCCCCCGAGCCCCCAGCCGCGAGGATGAAGCTGCTGCCTCCCATCCGAAACGCCCTGCTGACCCCACGCCCCTCATCCCGCGCCCATTTCCCTCCTACGCTTGCCATCTGCACCTTCCCCTCCCCGATGAGCACCCCCCCACACTTCAGTGCTCAGAGCAGGGTCACCTGCCCCAAGGGGCTCCAGGCACCAGACGTGGCCGCGGCAAGGCCCCCCGTCCCCTTGACTCTCGGCCCTGGGGCCTGGGGCTGGGGCCGCCCCCCACCTCCCGGGGAGCTCGCTGTCTCCTGGTCTCCCCCTGGTTCCGCAGCGGCGGTGCGGCAGCCCCCTCGGGCATCCAGGGCACCGTAGACCTGACGTGCCCCACACCCGCTCCTCCTTCTTGGCTGACAATTACGCAGTCTTCTGTCGTTAAGGCCCAAATTCTCTGCGTCCGCCTTTGTTCTCTCTTGCTCTGTGGTCCACGCCCCCACCTCAGCCCCAGCAATCCTGCAGGTCTTCAAGGTGCATCCCCAGCTGACCCCATCTCACCCCACCCAGCACTCGCCCTGCCCCGACATCTCTCCTCCGCCAGAAGGTGCCCCCACGGCTCGCTGCCCCTACTGCCCCCCGTGTCCTTCAGCCAGGCTGGGCACGCTTCTGCCTCAGGGCCCTTGCACTTGCTCTTCACCTCCTCACAAGGCCTTCCCCACCCCAGCTCCAGCAACACGGCCTCCACGCTCCCCGCTTCCTCTTTTGTCTTCTGCACGTGTCACGGGCTAGGACGCCGTGCGTTTCACAAACGAATCTCCCAAAGGGTGGGCCTTCAGCTCTGTACACCAGCACACCTTGGCACCTGGTGCAGCGTGTGGCCTACACAAGGCACCCAGCGGGTTATTCGTAAGGAACGGGTGAACGCGGAGCATCCGTTGGTGCAGCCACTACTCCAAGCTGGGCAGCGTGGAGGCGCTGGAGACAAACAGGCACAGGAGGTGTGCAGGGCGGGGCGGGGGGGACAGCTGGAAGGACAGGTGGAAGGGCAGACGGACGGACAGATGGACGGAAGTATGACTAAACAGAGGGATGGCTAGATGGATGGTGGGTGGATGGAAATGGATGTCATGAGGGAGGGAGGCACAGAGGTCCATCTGTCTTTAGGACGTAGGTCTACGTGGAATAATTATGTTCTAATGCGAAAGGCTAGAGGAGGCTGATGATTAAAACCAATCCAAAGCCCGAGAGCCCTTCACCTTTCCTGCTTTTCTCTTAGTAGGTTTCCCACCCAATGTTCCCTCAGTTCACCTGCCTTAACACACAGTCAGCAGCTGGCAGGCGGGGCGGCGGGGTGGAGCTGCTCCCCCTGCAGGACCGGGGAGCTGAGCCCCGTCCCACCCGTCCCAGGCGGTCCTCCACCCGGTCCCGGCTCCCAGTGTGCACGTGGGGCGGCTGGGCAGGGAGCCCCGCCAAGGGCCAGCGCGGGCATCGGGAACAGAGAGCAATGACAGCCAGTGAGGGAAAGGGGGTCCCAGCACCTCCACGATGAGGGAGCTGATGTAGTTCTGAGCCTGAGACGTGGGGTGGCAGCTGGCGAGCCTGGAGCAAGCCGCATCTGTCAGCCTCTTTCTGGTTCGACAAGCTCAAGGAGCCACAGATGCTGCCAGCCTGGTCCAGCAGGGGCCCTGCCTCTGAATGTCTGTCAGGAGAGGACAGGCTGCAGGTGTCCCAGCAGTGAGTTCCCAGAAGGGGCCCGTCCTCGGGAACCCCTGACTCCTGCATCATGCCTGGGATCCTGGGGGCTCTACCCGACCCAAAGTGCGTGGAGGCAGACGGAGGGGGTGCCGGACGGTGCCCCCTCCGGAGGGTGTGGCAGGTGAGCTGCAGGAGGTGGGGTGGTATCCACACAGGGCTGCGGGAACCCCGGGGGCAGAGCCCCGGCCAGGACCCCGTGTCTTTGAAAACCCCCTAAGACAGCTTCCTCCAGGCCCGTCACCCGGCCAGCTCCAGCCCAAGACTCTGAAGTGGCTCTGCACCTCCTTCTTCGCTTCGAGATAAAACCACACTTCTGTCAGAAAAAAACAATGAAAATGATGTTTCCATTTAAAAAACAAAAATGCTGGAAACAGAAACAGCTGCTGTGTTTCCCACACGCCCTGGTCAGGAGGCATCTTCTGGGGTTGAATTCCAAATCAGCATCACAGTTTTCAGTCCCCAAACCCAGGGCAGCAGGTTCAAGGTCGCCGCCCCACAAGGACGGCGAGGGCCTCCCGGGACGCGGGGCGGGGGGGCTGCCCCCACCGTGGGTGCCCCTGCAGACTTGGAGCGAAGCTGGCTGTTCAGTCGGCAGCCTCTGCAAACACGGGACCCACGGAACCTCCTACTTTCCGGAGCCCGAGGGCAGGGGCTGCTTGGAACCCAGGAGGTGGGGTGGGGGCAGGAAGGTCCCAGGTGAAAGGCGCTGTCCCCTGCCCCTCCCCTCGTGCCCACCCGCTGCCAGGAGTCCTGGGTGGGGGGGCGGGCACCGCTCCTGGCCGCGCACCCGCGCCACGGCCCCAGGGACCCGCCCGGACTTCTGCTGAAGGTGGGGGTTGCCGGGGCGGTTCAGACACCAGAGGCACCACCCCCAGCCCGTTAGGACCCCCAGTCCTCACTCTGTGTCCCACAGACAAATCTGTAGAAAATCTGAATTCTCAAAGAAAAAACAAAAAAAGAGGGAGGGTCAGCAGAAGCCATCACACCAGCTGGAGCGGGAGCTGGGAGGGAAGAGGGGGTCCTGAGAGCAGCAGCACCCAGCCTGGACCGCGAAAGGCCAGAGTGGCAAGGCGGCCGCAGGCGGGGCCCTACCTGCAGACAGTGGCCCCCAGGCAGGCGGGGGCTCCGGCGGGCCTGCCTCTCGGGGGAGGCTATACGGCTGCCTCCGGCCTGGAGAGTCCCCAGCCTGGGGCCTTCTCCTCACAGGCAGGCCTCTTGGGATTCTCCCAGGAAAGCAGCACCAGTGGGCCAGGGGGGGCCCCCAAGCCAGCCTCCTCCACACCGGGGTGGGGCGGGCAGGCAGGCGGACAGAGGCTGGTGGGGGGCTGCCTTGAGGCTGCCCCCGACATGCCTGACACCCCAGGAGGCTACACGGGCTCCAGCAGGCTCAGGGAGGGGGCTCCTTTCTCCCCTGGGCCTCGGCGTCCCCGGCGGGCCCTCTTCCTACCTCTGACTTCCGGGGCTGGGGATTGGCTCCAGATGGTCCACTCACGGAAGAGACACTTACCGAGTGGCCAGCAGGCGCCTGAGTCCCAGCAAAGCCCCACCAGGGACAGAGGACACCTTCGTTCCTCGACTGGAGTCTAGCCAGAGACGAGGGACACACACAGAGACAGGAAGAGATGGGAGAGGTGGGGGCACCTGCCCTCTGCCCAGCCCACTTCCCAGCAGGGGCTTGGCAGGCACAGCCCCTCCGAGCACCCAGCCTCCCCTCCCGCTGGCCGGCGGGTCGCCCGGGATGCCTGTGGCGGAGGCCTCCCTCCTCCGCGGCCCGGGCAGGCCGCCTGGTCTCGGTGCCAGTCGGGTGGCGAGGCCAGCTGTGCAGAGCAACCCCCTGCCACCCCCAGGGGGGGCTTCCTGGAGGGCGCAGGGGGGCCAGCCCGCCAGCCTGGCTCCGGGGCAGCCTGGCCCGCTCGGTGAGCTTCCTGCTGGCCCGAGGTGCCCTGGGAGCCCTCGGTCCTGGCAGAGTCGACGAGGGTCTCCAGGCCTGTTTCAGCAGCACCGCTGGGGCACACAGACAGCTGCCCGCGGCACCCCCCTTCCTGCCCCCTCCCTTCAGGGCAGGAACAGCCACTGAGGGCCAGCCCGGGGCCTCTCTGATGGAAGACCCGGGCTGGGGCGGGCACAGGGGACCTTGGGAGGCAGATGGGGAGCGGCTGCCGCGGGCCCCCCTCCTCAGGCCCGGGACCGCCTCGGGCCCTCAGCAAGCCTGGGGGCGGCCCGGGGGCAAGCGAGCCAGGCAGTGACCCACACTGGCCGCAGCTGCCCCAGCCCGGGTTCCTCTTGGCGCGAGGCCCTGGGTCTTGAGGAGCAGGCGGGAGCCCCACTGCCACGGCCGGGGACGTTCTCAATGGCCGCTATAAATAGAACTGTCACGGGGACACCAGATGTGTGGGGTCAGCCGGCAGGCCAGCCTCCCGCCCCGCACGGCCCCTGAGCGGGACTGCTCCCCCAAACACGGGACACCCGTCCTCCTGGTAACCCTCCCGTCCACAGAGGCTCAGGGCACAGTCAGCCGCCCCTGACCCCGCCCCCGGGACACCCAGCAACAGGAACCCCGACAGGGCCCTCTCAGATGCAGCTCCAGAGCCCAGTGGGTGGGACCACCCGGGGAGGGGCCCGGAGGAGTGCTGTCCACCCCCCGCACCCCCCTCATCCCCGAGCCCTCAACACTCCTTGGCCCGTCACGCAGCACAGATGCCAGCCTAGCCGCGTCAGCCGCCAGGGCCTCTGCACCAGATCGAGGCCAGGCTGGCCCTCCAGGGGTTTCTCATCCTGTGGGCTAATCCTTGGTGAGCCCCTCTCGAGGACCCCACTAGGAAAGAGGGCAAAGGTGGAGCAGAAATGAAGGGGAGCCTTCAGGCAGATGCCGGGGTCGGGGCCGGGGGTGCACCTGGAGCACCACGAAGGCCCCGATCTGGAAAGAACCTGCTGGCCAGCGGGTGCACTGGAGAGCTGGCCAGTGAACAGCCCAGATCTGCTGTGAGCTGGGGCGGGGTGGGGGGGTGAGGACCCAGAGGCAAGGCAGGGCCTGGGGAGGTGGCCTCAAGTACCCGCCAGTGCCTGGGAGAGGAAGGGTGTGTAGACCAGGGGGTTACCACCCTGATGACAGTGAGGCCTGGGGACAGAGGAGGCCAAGCCTAGAGAAGACAGGGACGGAGAGAGGGGCAGGGGAGAGCATTTCTACAGGGGGGGCAGGTCACGCGAGGCCTTCTCTGGTCACATCCTGCAAGGCCCAACCCACCCCCACCCTGGGGGCTGGGGTGCCCTGGGGCTTCCCCACCCCCACCCAGAGGAGGTGCTTACCCACCCAGCAGTGACTAGGCTCAAGTCCGCGACTGCATGGAGGGCAGTGGGGAGGGGCGGGGCCCAAGGCCTGCAGGGAGCCCGGGCAGGGTTCTGGGCACGGATGCTTTTTCACGCCGCTGGGAACGCGCTGCCCAAAGTTCGAAGGGTCTTAAAGGATCCGTTTTCTTTCGGATCTGGCATAAAAGGCAGGCGGCCCCCAGAGAAAAGGGCACCCGAGCAGGCTGAGCGGAAACCTCCTGGGGAGAGTGGGTTCGTACGCCGACCCCGGAACAAGCCCCTCCCCGCGCTCGGTCCGGAGGTGCAGTTCCCGCCTCCGCCGCCGGGGGTCGCGCCGACACCCCGGCCCCCCTAGGCCGCGCGGCGCTCGGATGCGTGGACACGTCAGCGCCCGCCCGCCCCCGCAGGGGAGACGCTTGGAGCGCGTGGGGAGCCCCTACCTTACCCCGGAGCTAGCGCGCGGGGACTCCAGCCCAACGTGCCCCCAAGGCCCCTCCCCCCACAGGGTACCCCTCTGTCTCTCCCCATCCCGCCTCTCCCCAGCGCGCAGGGCGGGAGAGGAGGGGACACTTCCTGCCGCCCGCTCCCTCCTTCCCGAGATCGCGCCACCCCCGGGCCCCGGGCCCGAGTGCTCGGGCTGCGGGATGTGGGTTGCCCCGGCCCGCTCCGCCCCCACCCCGGGCCTGAACCTGATCCCGCCCCTCGCGGTGTGTGTGTGGAGGGGGGGGGGGTCGACCTCGCGGCGGCGGGGGAACGCGCGGCCCCACCCCCGCGCCCGGCGCAGGCGTGGAAAGGAGGGGCCTGGGCGGGGGCGGGCCGCCCCGTCGTAACCCCATCTCCGACCCCGCCCTACGGCCGGAAGCGCCGCCGTGCCCACCCCCGTCGGAATCGGAGGCGGACAGAGCCCCGCGCCCCCCGCCGGGCAGGGGGAGGGGAAGTGAAACCGAGCGGCGGGGCCCGGGGGCCGCGTCGGGGTTTCTGTAGACGCGTAATCGGAAATTGAGGCCACGGGGCGGGGGCGGCAGCCGCGCGGCCCTTCCGGACCCCGGCCGCCTGCGTTCCCGCTGCCCCCGCTCTGCCGGGGAAGCCCCCTCGGCCGCGTGGATGGGGCGCAGCATCCTCCTCTCTCCAGCCTCGCTGGATCTCAGAAGGCAGCTCCGGGGGAAGGAAGTTGGGGGATCTGCCCTGTCCCGACTGCAGCGAGGCCTTCCTGGGGAGGGCGTAGCCCACCTCCCCTGTCCCCGCAGCCCGCCCCCCAGGCTCCTAGCACCGCCCACGAGGGGCGCACACCCTCCGGGTGACTCACTCCGGCGGAGACACCCACTCCCTGCCTGACTCACTGGGTGCCGGGCCCCACACGGACACCCCGTGCTGGGGGTGCATCTCGGGTTCGCGCTCTGCACCCCCATCGGCACGTTTGCTGGGCGTCCGAGACCCGCGTGACTTGTGAGAGGCCTCTTGGGGTGCCGCGCGGCCTTGGCCCAGCAGGGCGTGGCCCCCGACCCGCAGCCACAGACTCCGGACCGGGAACCCGGAACCGCGTGCAAAGCAGGCGGCAAAGGGGCTTAGGTTCACCCCAAATGGGCCTGCCAGGGGCCTCCGCACCCAGCCCACGCGCCACCGCCCCCCGCCCCCCCGGCCCGGCTTCCGGCCAAGCCGGAAGGAGCAGGAATTTGGAATGTTGGGAACCAGCATTATAATCCTCCAGGGGCTTTCTCCGCCCCCGCCCTTCCCCCAGGGTGGGCGGGGCAAGGGGAGGAGCCTAGTCTGCCTCCGACAGGGCGGGGTGGTACCTCCAGGGCCGGGGGCCATCCTGGCGTCTGGCCGAGACGCGGTCTCGCGGGTGCCGCGTAAACCGGGGCTGGGGGAAGGCCCGGGCACCCGGCCCACCGCCAACCTCAGACACGGGGGCGCAGGAAGGCGGGGGCGAGGCCCGTGTCCTGGCAAGGGTGCCTGCAGGGAGGCCGCACTGGGCGGAGGAGCCCCGACCAGCTGGGCCTCCCAGCGCCGGGCGTGTTGGAGCAGCCGCTGCCTTCCCGCCTGGGAAGCAGTTGTGGGGAACGGCAGACGCCCCCAGTGACTGGGCCAGTGACACCTGCCCGGCCGCGCCGGCTGCAGCCCTCTGGGCGCAACACCACCCTTGCCCGGCCCGGCCTTGGCAGGGAGCCTCCTCCACAAACCACTAGAACCTTTTCTGGGACTGTTTTTTCTTAGAAACAGGAAGTTGGGGTGTGGGCCACACGTCCCCCAGGTCAAGGCCTCGCCGAGGGCAGAGCAGGGTGGGGGTTTGGACTCATGGGAACTCGCCACCCTGCCCGGCTCCTGCAGCCCTCTGGCGCCCGACGGAACCTCAGGTGAACGCAGACAGAGGAGAGAGGAGGGAAACAGGACGACCCGGCCTGGCTGCCCGGGCTCTGCTGCCCACCCGGCTCCAGCCGCAGCACTGGGTCACTCGGGCCTCTCGGTGGCACCTCCACGAGTCCGGCCCCGGGCGTGTAGAGCCGGCGCACTGGTGGTCTCCTCCCGGCCCCAGCCCCGCAGCCGATCGCCCGAGCAGAGCCTGCCCCCCAAGGCCAGGAGACCCCTGCCCCAGACGAGGTGCCGCAGCCGTCCTGGGCCTGAGGGCCTGGGTCTCTGACCCCAGCCCTGGTGGCTCAGCTCCTTCCTTTTCTCCAGCGGAGCTCCTGGGCCCTGCGTCCTGCCCAGCGGGCAGGGTGGGGGTCTTCGCAGCTGCTGCCCCGTGTCTGACGCTTTCTCATGCTCACAGGTGAGCATCTGTCCCCGTGGTCCCACTCCCAGCCGCTCTGGTTGGGGGCCCCACGGAGGGCGCCGTGGACACAGCCCTGGATGCCTGACGCAGCGCGCCCGGCCTGGCCGTGCACTAGGCTCAGCCAGCGTCACCAGTGGGCCCCACCCCACCCGCCTGGCCAGAACAGGGAGGTTTGGTTTTGGAGGGTTTCAGGATGCAGGCCTTCCTTCCAGGCAGGCTCCCACCCGCACCCTCGCTGTGGGCCTGGGGACCCCAGGGCCGCAGAGGATGGAGCCCAGGGGGGCCTGTGGGGTGGGCCCCGATGCACGTTGGTGCGCACTTGACGCCCAGCTTGCAGGGCGCCTGGCACCTTCTCCTGACTCGGTGGAGGGACCAGAGGGTTCTGAGCGTGGGGGAGGGGTGGGGGGGAGGAAACCTGAGGGGCTGAGGAGGGGGTGGGTGGGCACCGGGTGGGCACCCCGACACCAAGCGCGCGCTGCCAGGGCTTTCCCTACACGCCAGGTTGCAGACCGCACAGCCGCGCCCACGGCCTGCCTGGGTGCAGGGGTGACCCGATGCCACCTGCCTCTCTGGGGCTGCAGGGGGCACCACCGGTGACGGGGCGCTGCCAGGTACCTGCCTCCCCTCTCTGCTTGGGTTTTGCAGGACTCAGGTAGCCTGGGACATGAGTGCTCTGATGGGGGCTTGCAGAGAAGGCGACCTCAGGCTCCCTCCCACACAAGGTGCCTCCCCGGAGGTTTCCGGACCAGGCCTCCGTGGCAGCAGGAGTGACCTGGGAGAGAGCTTGGGCTGAGCTGCCTGCCTGCCAGGGGCTGCCAAGCCGGGCGCAGAGCAGGAAGGCCCGACCCCAGCCCGGCCGGACACCTGCCTGGCACAGGACGCTCCACGACCAGCCAGGTCGGGCTGGCTCTACCTGCCTGCCCACCCCCCTGCTGTGCGGCCACCTGCTCCAGGGCTAGGAGCCCCAGCGGCCCTGGCCCCTGGCACAGGCCTGGGCACAGATGGCCCTGTGTGTGAGGCCTGCCTGCAGGCGCACGTCCGCCATCCTTGCAGGCAGGGGCCGGCAGGCATCCAGGTCCCTGAAGTTCTGTCCCTGTATCCCTCCCAGGGTCGCCTGTCAGTGGGTGGGCAGACAGGAGGGTTCAGGGCTGCTGCCCCCCAGAGCACAGTGGGTTTCTGTGGGGAGGGGTCCAGGGTCCCTCCCGAGGCCCTGGTTTCACATCCTGCTGACAGCCCCACCCTTTCCTGAGGGCACAGACTGTCCTGGGGGACGAGCCAGCCTCCCTGTAACCTAGGGGGTTCCACCTCCCTGCGGGGAGAGGGGGGATCACCCGGGTCACCCAGAGTGCGGCCAGGGCTCCTGGCCAGCCCCGGGGGACCACCAGCTGCCCGGCGGCCGGGTGAGCACAGGGTGGGAAGGAGGCCTCAGGGATCTCGTGAACCGCCCTACTCTGACTTAGACCCGCTCGCGGAGGCCTCCGACAGTTCTCTTCCTGGCCAGCAAGAAGGGGTGACCCTGCGGCAGGATGGGCAGAGACGAGGGGGCAGGGGCAGGCTGGGGCCTGGGGCCAGGTGGGCCAGGGTGGGGGCTGCTGGCCGCAGCTGGGCCCTGCTCGAGGTGTGGGTGGGGTGGAAGCTGGGTGGGGGCCACACCGAGGGCCAGGGGCTCGAGGAAGGGAGGACAGGCTGTGCCAGCTGTCGCTGTGAAGGGCGGGCGGCTTCCTCTTTCCACGAGGGTGCGCCTGGCATCCGCCTCCCCGGATAAGGGCCCGGCGCTCGGCCTGCGGTCGGCCCCTTTGACCACAGGACTCTGGGTAGGGGCTGTGGGGGCCAGACTGTGGCTCTGGGGCTGGCAGACTAGAGGGGTGGGGACCCCGAGACACAGGCAGGCACAGCTGAGAGCCCAGGGGGGCGGGGCAGGGCCTGCAGCTGCCAGTGACAGAGCAGAAGTGAAAGCCGGGGTGGGAGCCACGGGGCAGGGACAGAGCTGGGGAGCCAAGGAGGTTCTCAGGAGCAGCCGCCCCGGGCTCACTTCAGCCCAGGCCTCGGGGGACTTGGGAACTGGCACCAACGTGGTGGGGGGTGGGGGCCGCCGAGAGCTGCCGGTGCAGGGACACTTGCTCCAGCCCAGGGCCCTGGGCAAAGGCCAGGCTGGGGGATGGCCCCGTGGGTCCCTACAGAGGCCCTTGCTGGTGTGATACAGTCCTGAGCCTGGGGACCCAGGGGTGGGGGGTGGGGCAGGGGGCTGCCAGGAATTCCCAAGGAGGGGTCCCTCCTTCCCCGAGGGTCTGATCTCCTCTCCCCGAGCCCTCAGGGTGCCCTGACCCCTTCAGCATGGGCTCGGGAAGGGGGTTCTGAGCTCAGATGACTCCCATCTGAGCCCTTTAATGCCATCAGGTTACACCCAGAGGTGAACCCAGAGGGAAGCCCAGGGCAGCACAGGAAGACGGCTGACCCCGGAGCCCCCGGGAGCTGCCACTGGCCCAGCTCCAGACCCCCGACGGGCTGTGCACCACACTGGCCATGAGGACACCCCCAGACTTCACACCCACTGCACCGCCCCAGCCCCAGAGGGCCCCCAGTCTCCCTCGGGGACACCTCCCCCCACATCTCCCTGGCCATCAGGACCATGGGTGTTACGTGGACCGCCCAAGCGGGGGAGCTGGGGTGGAGCCAGGGGCCGAGGGGCGGGGCGCTGGTGGCCAGAGATGCTCTGGGGAAGGTTGAGAAGAGGCCGTGGCCAGGCGGAGCCCAGAACGAGGCCTCAAGTCAGCTCTGGGGACAAGCGCAGACTGTGGAGCACGTGGTACCCACGCAGTGGCGAGAACGCCCTGCAGGGGCGGCAGATCTGGACACGGGACATCACCCCCCGTCACACCAGCCAGCCCTGCTGGGCTCAGTGGAGGTCGTGAGGAAGGCGTGTGTGTCCGGCATTGGGAGTGGCAGGGCCTCAGCTTCCCTCAACTGGCGTCCATGCCTGCAGGACCCCCGACGGGCCGCAGTGGACGACTGACCACTCAGGAGACCCCAGGAGATGGTGCTGCGCGGCACGCTGGATGCCCAGGCAGAGGCAGCGGTCAGGCAGACAAGGGGCCGCACGGCCCAGTAACGTGGACACAGTGTCTGGCCACCGGCCTTTCTCCCTCTCTCCTCCCCGCTCTGGGTACGTGGGCCAGGAGCGCTCCCTGGGGGCCGTGCCTGCCTCGTCTCTTGCCGGGCAGTGCCCCAGGGTCCAGCCCTGCCCGGGGAAGGGGGCCCTCAGACTCTGGCTGCTGGCCCTACAGCTCAGTGGAAGGTCACTCCTGAGAGGGACAGGAGTCAGGCCCAGGTGACACCTGCACCGAGGGGGGCAGAGGGTTTCGGGGCCGTGGCTGTGCTCCGTTCAGGTGGGTCCATTGCCCACACCACTGGACCCAGGGCCCCAGGCACGGCTCCCGGGTCCAGTGCTCGGGCGGGAAGGGGACGGGGCTGCAGCTCAGGGCCCAGCCCGCCTCCCTTCCGCTGAGCTGTCCCCGACCCCAGGTGGCACCCCACGACCCTGGACCTTGGGGCGGCTTTCTCCTGGGCCCTGCTGGCCCCGGCCCCGGCCCGGCCTGGGTGGAGTGGGCTTCTGCTTCCACACTACAGCCCATCGTGTCCCCCTCCCCGGGGGCTCCAGGGGAGCACTTCTGGGCCCAGGTCCGGGGGGCTTCCCAAGGCCGGGGGGAGGAGTAGGAACCCGGGAGCCCTCCCAGGCTGGGGTGCGTTTTCTCCAGGTGACCTGTGAGGCCCCACGGCCTGGGCTGGGGGGCCGGACCTGGGTGGCCAAAGGAAGCCTAGTGAGGTGGCACCCTGGGGCCCAGAACCAGGGGCGGGGCTGGGGAAGCCCCCAGGTAGTCGGGCAGGCGGGGCGTGGCCGCTGCTCATCCTTCAGGGCAGCACACTGGGGTCTGCGATTCTGATGCCACCTGGCCCCCTCCCTGTGAAAGACATGGGCCAACTCTGCAGGGAGCTGGCCATCTACCCCCGGGGGGCAGGCCTCCAGGCCCCATGGGGGACAGGCCAGGAAGAGCCCCCAGCCGACATCCACGGTACCAGGAGGAGCCGCAGCTTGGCATGACCCCGAGGGAGAGGGATGGAGGGCGCCCCCACTGGGACCTGCCCGCTTGTGCCCCGTGTCCCCTTGGGGTCAGTGGAGACTGAAAGGCCCCAGGGTCTGATCGACCAGAAGACAGGCGCCCCTTCCTGGGCTCAGGCCTAGATGGTGGCTGGGGGAGGGACAAGGGGCTCTGGGGTGGCCGGGGGAGCGAGTCCTTTACCTTACGATGTCGTCTGTTTGGGGAGGGGCGCCAAAGGACTAAAGGGTACACAGAGAAATAGAGAAATATGCCAAGCTCTTTTTTTCTTTTTAAATCAGGCATTTATAAACAAGAAAGCATACATTAATTACATAAAAATAGTTTTCGAATAGTGAGTAAGTCATCATATTGTCATTAGCAGCAGCAAAGGAGAGAAGGGGACGGTGATGCAGACGCTCCCGGCGGGTACGAGGGTGGAGCTGTGGTTTTTTTCCTTAATTGAAAAAAAAAAAGTGTCATTTGTGACTCCTGACTTAAAGCAAGAACAAGACAGCCTCCCCGAGCCTGGTGGGCGCGGCGGGCGGTGTCGCCCAGAAAACCGGCTCGAGCCAGTGGGCGTGTTCTGCCTCAGGTAGAAATAACCCAGAAAACAAGACAGCTACCAGGTAAGAAGAGAGTCCCAGCATAGGACCCACCACGTATACGTATGATACACGAGTATCAGAGGAAAGAGTATTTACATGGTCGCTTTGTACATCGGCGAGTTCTGTACGAAAAGCAAGATATTATGTGAGTTAGCTGCTCCATAGATATGAATGTTATTGCTGTTGTTTTTTCCCTTCGTTAAAAGTCTTCTTTCAGCATAGAAATAATGAGTGATTAAACTGAATACACGATCATTTCGATAATGGGTATTACACACGGGGAGAGTCAACAGCCTACGGGGAGAGTGCCTCTTGAGAAAAGAAACGCAACTGCAGCTGCACGGCAGGAGCCCAGGGACCCTGCCCCCGAGGACGGGGACGAGGGTGGACAGCCCCATGGCCGGCCTCGCCCAGGGGCCGCCACCGGCGCTGGCCGGCCAAGGGACCTCGGGGCGGGCCTGGGTCCACCGCCCCACCTCCAGCTCCTCCCGACATCTGGGGACCAAGCCGGACAGTGGCGGCGTAGACCCGATGGCCGAGACGTGCGGGTGACCGGAGGGGACAGAGCGCGGGCAAGGAGGCGCGGTGGCCCCCACTCGCAACTTGGAAAAACCTATCTCCCTCTGGAGCCTAAAAACTCAGAAAGTAAACGGAGCAAAGCAGGTGGCCTCGGGCGGCTCCCGGGGGCCCTGCGATCTCACTACGGATTTTCAGACTTGGCAACAGAGCACAGCCGCACAGAAGCACACTGACACGCTTAACGCTTTGCTCCAACTAAATCATTTACTTTCCCTTGAAGAAATGACCGCAAGAACACAGCTCTGGAAAAACAAAGCTAAACACAGCATTCCGAGTGCTGCGTGACACAACCGACCCTCTACACGACACGGTAATAATGCCCATCGGTGGATATACGTATGGCAGAGGTTTTAAGTTCCATGCATACAGATTTAATAACTGCAAAGAAAAACAGAAGCAAAAAAATTAAAAAAAAAAAACAAAAAAAACAAACAACAACAACCAAACAAACGCTGCATATACACGATGTCCCTTTTGCATTGCACTTTAGAAGGGGGGCCGGCAGCACCCGGCCCCCACCCAGTAAACCAAGGGCAAGACCCCACCGACGATGCCGTCACCCGGTCTCCGCTCCACTCGGCGGTCGCGGCACCACCCTCGGCCACGCTCGCAGCTGCTGGGGCGCTGGAACGGAGTCGGGCAGAGGGTTCTGGTAAGATCTCTCCATGTAAATAAATACCATGATTTTAGGACGGGCAGCCACCTCGTCTACTGGGAAATCATTTTTCAAGCCTGGGCATAAGAAACCTTATACAATTCGCATACAGTTGAGAGTAAACGAGATTATTTGGAATAAATGCAAGTAACTCATTGTGATAGTGGCAGATTCAATAGCTACTGAAGACATATTTTGGGGGTAAAAAGTCAGGGTTTGCTGTACAAGATGCTGGAAGGCACAGAACTACCCCCCGAAGTTCAGTTTTTGCATTTTCGTTTTCGTGTGATTCCCTTGTTCAACCAAGCACCAGAGGGGTTTCTAAACACTTGAGCACTTAGGATGTGAATGCTCTATAAATCGGTTTGCAGTATTTGAAAGTAAAAACCTCAGTTAACTGGGGAATAAAAAGAGAAGGGAAGATTTTTGACAAAGTGCAGTTCTAAATATACGTTTAAATGAACGAACAAACAAAAAGAAAAAGTGAAATAATGCTGTGTTTTGTTCCAATGCTGCAGCCTCAGTCCCCAAACAGAAGGAGCAACGTTTGCCGAACCGAGAGGGTTGCCTGGTCGAGGGCGCGTGTGCCCAGCCAGCGCGGACCCGTCTCCCGTCGCCTCCAAGCACAGCTGCGGACACACCTGCGGACACACCTGCGGACGGCGGGCCGGAGCGGCGGGCGGGTACGGCGGCAGCGTTTCCAGCTCGTCGTGCCTGCGCGGTGCTCTCCGTGCCCTTCCCGCTGGCAGCACAGGAGACGGGGGGTCCTTGTGGCTGAAAAAATAGACTCTGGAGAAAAACCCTTTGTGTTGTCACGCGGCCGCGGGGCGCAGATGAGCTCTGATGGCTTCGAGGGGCAGGGCGGCTGCCACCCTGGCTCCCTTGCGGGTCCTCAGGTGGCGTCACGTGTGGGTGGGGCTTTTTTTAAAAGTTAGTCATTAAAAAACATGTTGATTTCTTTGAATATCAAGTCTCCTTATGGGTTTTAAATAGCTTATCACAAAAGTGTAAATGTTAGAACGATCCGGCAAGCGGAGGGCCAGCTGCAGCTACCGAGCTGGCCTCGACTCCGGCTGCAGTTGGGGACCGGCTTGCTCGCTTGACCTTGGCCAGTAGAAAATTTTGCAGTGGATTCCAAAAGTATGTGGTTCCAAACACTTGCTTGGTTCTAGGCACAGTAAGACGTTGTGCTATATGGACCAGGGCTGGGGGGGTGGGGGGTGGGGAGCGGCCCCGCCGGCACGGAACCCCCAGCCCCGCTGACCACCCGCCCGCCCGCCCGCCGGCCCTGCGGCGTCCGCCCCGCGCAGCAGACAGTGGGTCCGGCTAGGGCTCCAGCTCGGCCGTGCTCTCGCCGCCCGTGGCCTCAGAGCGGGGCCGTGGCCACAGCTGCTCCTGCAGCCCCTTCACCACCTTCTCCAGGTGCTCCCGGGCCTCCCGCTCCCGCAGGAGGTCAGCCCGCAGCTGCTCGCGATCGGCCTCCGCGTGCTGCAGCTTCACCTGCAGGTCCTCGATCTGGAAGGGGATGCCCCGCGTTAGCCGGGCCCGCTCGCCACCCGGCCGCTGCCCTGGCCCCGGCCTGACCCTCCGGCCCATCCCAGGCTCGCCCCACCCGCTGCCCACTGGACCCGGGCTGGTGAGGCTGGCAGGGCCTGGGCGAGCTTCCCGGGCGGCACCAACCCTGCCCGCGGGGACCCCGAGTGGGGGAACGGGTTACCCGAGCCCCGAGCGCAGCAGCCTCGGGGCGCCTCTCAGCCTCCTGGGCCCAGCCCGGGCCCCTGAGACAGCCGTGAGGCCGGAGGAGGGGCTACGTGGACCCCAGGCCAGGCAGGGTGGCCGGCTGGGACAGGCTGAGCCTTTTGACGGTACGTGACGGTGCGGGTGCGGCCCACCCCCCAGGACAGGAGGTGAGGAGAGCCTGGGGCCAGGACACCCCCGTGGAAGGAGGACCCCAGAGCCCAGCAGGGCCAGGTCGGCCTGCAGGCTCCCCACGCCCAGGGCGGCCCCGCGAGGAGGGGGGGGAGCCTGAGATGCGGACAGCGCGCCAGCCCCTCCTCGCCCGGGCGGCCCGCGTACCTGGGCCGAGTACTTGGCCCGTAGGCGGCCGGCCTCGCAGCCCTTGTCGCACACGCGCGCCTGCCGCGCCTGCTCCAGCTCCCGCTTCAGGCGGAGCCGCGCCTCGTTGGCCTCCTTCATCTTCTTCTCGTTCTCGGCCCGGAGCCGCTCGATCTCCTTCCGGAGGCTGCGCTTGGCCTCCGTGGCCTCCCGCAGCTTCTCCTTCTTGGCCACGCGCAGGAACTCCAGCTCCTGGGGCGAGGGCGCCGGCTCAGGGGCGCCCTCACGCCAGGTCTCTCCGGCCCCGGCCCTCCTGTGCCCACCGTGCACAGCCCGAGGGGAGTCCGGGGGAGGGGGCTCACCCAGGCCTGGCGCCATCTGGGGGCCCCGGGGACCCTACGCGGCCAGAAGGAGAGGCAGCGGCCCTTTTCGGGGTCTCACCCCCGGCCCCCAACACGCTCACGAATATGCGTGTGGGGAGCCACACCTCCAACCAGAACCAGGGAACCGGTGCAGGTGTCTGAGAGAGTGGTTGAAATGGGGCTCTCGGGGCTGGCAGGGCTGTGCCGTGCTGGGGCCACGTGTCAGACGCTGGCTGAGGTGTGAATACAGCTGGGCCCTGGGGTGACAGCCCCGCCCTCTGCAAGGTGGCGCACAAGGCGACCAGGGGGCCGACGGCACGACCGCAGGGTCTCTAGCCCCGGCCGGGAAAGGACGCAGTCCCGGGTGGAGTGGCCCGGAACCGGTGCGCGAGGGGCCGGCGGGGCAGCGCCCGCTCCTTCCCCGCACGCTCGTGCCCCCGCCGGCCCCCGGCCGCCCCACCTGGTGGAGGCTGCGCTTGGCCTGCAGCGCGGCGCTCAGCTTCTCCTCCTGCTTCACGCGCATCTTCACCACCTCGTGCAGGAACTTCTCTTTGGCTTCCTTGGTGTCCAGGCCGCCCTCCAGGGCCTGCCGCAGGTGCTCCAGCTCCAGCTCCAGCCCGCTGCTCGGGGCGTCGGCGGGGGCCGCGGCGTCGGGGGCGCCGGGGGCCGCAGGCAGGGCGAGCAGGCCCGGGGAGCTCAGGTCCTTGGCGGAGCCGGATGAGGTAAAGGACGGGGAGGAGAGCGAGGACAGGGAGGAGGTGACTGCAAAGGCAGACAGACGGAGGCGCGGGTTAGCAGGGCGTCCACTCCCAGGAGGGGCCGGGCGGGCGCCCCCCACCGCACCGAGGGCAGATTTGCGGGCTGCACTCACACTCCTCTCTTCCCTCCACCTCCACCTCGGCCTCTGAGTCCTTGTCCTCTTCTGGGGCAGGCCCGGGTGCCGGTGTCTCCGGGGCTCCGGGGGTGTCCACCGTCAGCTTCCGCTTCCGAGGCTGGACGCAGCTGGTGACGGGTTCGGGGGCCCGGGAGACGACCGTGGCGCAGGGCGGGCTGCTCACCACCTTGTGCTGGGCTGGCGGTGCTAGGGCCACGTTGGGGGCCACGCCCGTCTCAAAACTCTTGTAGGAGTAAAAGCTGCAGGGGTGTGGCGGGCGTCGGGGCCTCGGCATCTGCCCCCCGCACCCCCTTGCCCCACCCCTGTACCCCCTGCACGCCTCCGCACCCCCGCTGCACACCACCCCCCATCGCGGCCCCCAGCTCCCACGGACCGCATGAGGGAGCGGACACTACAGCCCGGGGCCCTGGGGGAGCTGCAACACGGCGATCGGCCACCGTACGCGGGACAGGCCACACCCAACGCGGAGCGCACGGCCAACTCCAGACGCCACGGAAAATCCTAACGTCCCCCACCCCCCCACCCCCCCCACGCCATCAAAAAACCAGCACTTCTGCCAACCGCCTCGACCAGAGGGCGGGGGATCTGACACACAGCCTCCAGACCACGTGCCCGTCGAGCTCAGTGATGATTAAAGCGGGAACCTGCCTCCCCAGCTGGTTCGGGGCCCCGCAGCAGGGTCAGGCTGAGCTGGGACGCAGACATGCCCCTCAGAGCTGGCGGGTACTCACCTGTCTCGAATCAGGGCTGGGAGGTGTGGGGAGAGCTCTTTGTCACTCGCAGAAACCGCAGGGGACCAGGGTCGGAAGGCAGAGAGGCGCTGGCGAGGGTGGATGCAGCCCAGGCTCTGTCGGGAGAGAGGCGCCGTCAGAGGCTGGGCCCCGGGCCGCCCCGCACGCCCACCCCGCACAGCCGGGCCGCAAGACACCTTGCTGGAGGAGCCGGCCAGAGTCCGCAGCCAGCCAGACTGCTTGTCCTTCTCGGAGGATGTGGGGTGCTGGGAGGGGGCGTCGTCTGCTTTTCTTACGGAGGCTGGGGGCTCAGAGACCTGTGAGCAACACAGAAGTTCCCGTTGGCGGGTTGCGAGGGGTCCCCCAGGGCCCAGTCTCAGACGCAGCTGAGCACGAGGTGTGTTCCAGGGACGCGTACACCCTGCCCGACTCATCACCCAGGGCAGGCCCGGCCCCACAGCAGTGCTGCACACGCGCCCACCGGGCACCGGTGCCAGACAGCGGGAGGGACCCCTGCCCCCACCCTCGGGCCACAGCTGGTCGGAAGAGGCAGCCCGGTGGGCGGGCTCACTGGCCGAGTGCAGGGCCCTGTCGGCGCCACCCAGAGCTTTCCGGGGGTGCCACGCAGCACCCCCAGAGTTCTGGATTTCACCACATGGAACTAACTTCAGAAGCTCCCTGTGGGCCTGGGGCAGCTGCACGCTGGGCTGCCAGGGCAGCCCGGGGCCGTGCCCCCTCCCCGCCTGAAGGAACATTCCCAAATGAACTGAGTGTGTTCAGCGTGGCAAGGAAGCCCCCTCGACGTTCCCAAGTCTTGCCGTCAGGGAAGGAAGCTTGGGGCAGCGACCCCGGGCCCAGCAGCCGAGCGTCGTGTCTGCTGGACGCTGCGGTCCAAGTGGCCTCCTGGACTGGTGTCAAACTCCCCTCCCAATCTGCCGGCACCGGCGTCCTGAGGACACGGGGTCCCTCCCCAGGAAAACGGACGGTCTTTGGAGGACGGACGGCGCCTCCCGCTGCCCAACCCGGCTGGAGCCTGGACACGTCTGGGAAGCCACTGAGGGCGAGGGGCCGGGGGACAGTGCCCATATCACGCCCGGGCCTGACCTCAGGAAGGTTGCGGTGGAAGGGGGGAAGGGCTCCTGCTGCCCCAGGGGGCACCTGGAGAAAATTCTGAACCCCAGAACTGACCCGAGGGTCAGCAGGGCCGTCACCACAGAACTCAAGAGACCGGGCAGGCTGGGCCAGGCCCCCAGGGCGAAGGGGCCAGCACGCGTGGGGGTGTGCGCAGGGGGCCGCCCCCGACCCTGCAGCCGGGGAGCCAGGCTCCCTAACTCTGCTCCAGGCAACGTGCAGGCCTCGGGCCCCAGACCTGTGGGACTGGACGGTGAGGCTCCGGCCTCGGTCCCCGCACAGGGCAGCTGTCCCAACAGCCTGCCCACCCAGCCCCAGGAGACGGTTCGGGGGCCCCACAGACAGCGGGGACCGTCTGCTCAGACCTGAAAACACTCAGGAAAGAGAGACCCACTTGGTGCTGCTTTTCAGGGGAAAGGAGTCGCGGTGATGCCTAGACCGGGCCACAGCCACGAGGGTGGGGTTTCCTGTCTGAGCCGACTTCTCAAGGGAGAGAAGCCACAGCGACCCCGCGGGTTCCTCCGATTCCGAGAAACCTCAGGGAGCCTCGTGGCGGGTGTCTGATGAGCCGTGCGCCAGGCGCGGCTTCCCACTTGGGAGAAGGGCCGGAGCCTCCTGCCCCCGCCTCACCCCGAGCCCTGGTCCACCCAGGACGCGTCGCGGGGAGGCAACTCGGGGAGCCGAGCAGCCCGAGACTCCAGACCCCGGTGCGCCTTCCATGAAGCGCAGCCAACCGGTTACGAAGGCGAGGAAGCAGCGGAAGAGGAGCTTGTGGACTGAGGCTGGGCGGGCGGGGGCTGCCAGGGCCCCGAGGGAGTGTGGCCTCCTCAAAGCCCTGGGAAGGACGGGCCGGCGACAGCAGGCAGTCGGGCAAAGAGCTGTGCGTGGCGATGGCCGCACATCCCTCCGTGCGAGGAGGTGAGCCCGTGGCCTCGGGCTCCTGACCCCGCTGGGCGCCTCGAAGCCCAGGACGCTCCCCAGCGGCGGGGCTGGGAGCCGGCGGCCACTTCCCCACGCTCGAGGACCCGGGTGGGAGCACGTGCCCCGTGCACACGCCCCAGCGCCGGGGGGCGGGGGGCGGTGCTGCCTGACGGAGGACTGTAGGGACAGCGCCAAGACGTGGGTCCCAGGAGACACCCCGCCGCCACAGGGTGCCGCCACCCAGGACTGAGCGGCGGTCCCCATGGAGGACAGGACACGCGTCTGCCCGTAGGGCGCCCCCCGCCGTGGGGCCCGTGTGTCACCCAGGGACCTGCGTGCGTCTGCAAGGATTGGGGGGTGCAGTCTGGGAGTGCAGGCACTCCCGTGACTTCATGTCCGGCCAGGCCAGGAGCGTCAGCCAAGTCAGAGGCACCAGACCGTGGGGTCCGCTGCATGTGGGTGGAGTGGGATCTGGACGGCTGCTGGGACTGTGGCCACCGCCAGAGACCAGCGCGCAACGGCAGCAGGCAGACCAGGGCGGTGGGGGGCTTCCGGCGTCCCCCACCTCGCGCTCCCAAGGGCCATACTTAGCGCCTGAGCCCCAGAGGCCCCGCAGGCCGGCCCAGCCAGGCAAACCTGGGGGGCTCCTCCCTGCAGGCAGCAGGCCCTGGACCCACCGCGGAGCAGCCTTCGCCCTGTGCTAAGGCCCAGAAGGTGGGGAAGGGGCGGGAGGAGGGCTATGGGCCATCGAAGACGAAGCTCACCCTGGGTTTGCGTCCCCACCCCCAGCGCTGCACCGAGAGCCCCAGGGTCCGGCAACACGAGGGCCTGGACGCCGGGCCCGGCCTGCACGTCTGGGGACCTCAGGAGCCCCCGGATGCTCGCAGTCCCCCCCCGTGGGCCTGCCCTGCCGCGCCGCGCTCCGTTTCTTACGCTCTACACCTTGGACATCTTAAAACAGAAAGCGACAACATACGTGGAGGAGAAAAGAAAGGAGAAAGAACACTCCAGATGCAGCTCATGGCACCGGGCTGAGGCCTAAGCGCACAGCGTGATGTCTGCACACACACAGCCCTGGGGCATCCCACCCGCCCGCCCCCCCATGTTCCCAGCTCTGGGGCGACCCTAGCAGTACGGAAGGGCAGATCCCACTAACTGCAATGCAGAGCCGGGGGCCAGCAGGGCACAGAGCCGCCCAGCGCTACCCTGCACTGGACAGAGCAAGAGAAACCCAGCAGCAAGGGCAGGCCCAGCCCCAAAGGGCCCGGGGCTCGGAGAGGAAGGCCCAGACTCACGGCCTCGAACACAGACACGCAGGCAGGGCTGAGGGAGATGCCGCCTGAACGCGGCGCAGCGGGGCTGCCCGGGCTGGGCCCAGCGCGGAGCACGTGGGAGGGGTGTGCGCCACCCAGGCAGCTGCCCGGCGGGAGGCAAGCGGCCACTCAGTCACCTCCCTGCTCGGGTCCACTACTGCATCCACGAGCCCCTGTGGGATGTGCGGGTGACAGGGCTCCAGCCGCCCGGACGGGCGCCGCGCTGCCCTGAGAACCCCCAGCTGCGGGGAGGCAGGCGTCTGTCCGGGCGCCCCGGGTCGCCAGGATGCGGGGCCTCCCCGCACCCCCCCGGGGGGCACAGGCACCTGCTCAGGGTCGTACACGTGCGGAGTTCAGCCGCGCGGGCCGCGCGCTGGCAGCCAGAGGCGCACAGTAACCCGCCCCCTCCCCGGGCGGGACCGGTCTGCTCTCTGACAGCACAGAGGCGTCCCCTCTGGCCTCGGGGCCTCAGGCCTGGGTGTCCCCCCCCTGGGCGCTCAGCATGGCTGAGGGCGGCTGGTCCAAGAACACTAGATGATGTGGCTGGGGGGCCGGGCGGGAGCGTCCGCCGGGCCCGCGACGCCGGCCGAGGAGCACGGCCTGGATGGAAGGCCCGCCCCGTGGAGGAAAGGACACTTGGCTCCTCCGACTCTTCGCTGGGGGCGGGAGTTCTGCCACCTCGGGGACCAGGCCCAGGCGAGGGTCCGGACGGGCACTGTGCTCGGCCAGGAGGCCACACGCACTGTCCAGCCGCCAGACCCCGGTCGTCCGCTTGTTAGAAGGACAACATCAGCCTCGGTGTCACCCCCTGCCCCCCGGGACCCCGGGCCGACCCAGCCCGGCCGGCAGCATGTTGCGCCTCCTGCCATCAGATACAGGGAGAGCGCCAGCCTCTCCCCAGAGGCAGCGAGCGGCCTCCACAGATCAACCCGAGGGACCGTGTCCCCACCTCCCGGGCGTGAGCACACAGCTTCCAGGTGAGCAGGAGGCCCCACGGGCCGCTCACACAGAGCTGGGGGTGTCCTTCAGAGGCATGTGCCCTGCTGTGCAACATACCTGCCTGCACCCCCTCCTCCATGCCCTCCCCATCACCCCCTCCTCCACCCTCCCCATCACCCTCCCCTACACCCCTCCACCACCCCCTCCTCCACCTCTTCACCAGGCAGCGGCCAGCGTGCAGAGCTGCTCTGTGTGCTGGGAGAACAGCCAGTCTCAGAGCCGACCTGCAGGCAGCGGCTCCCCTTTGCCAGCTCACAGTCCGACGGATTCTGCACCAAAGGCCCGGGCAGGCCGTGCTAGGGGCTGGGAGAGCGTCTCACCCACCGTCCAAGGCGGCTCTCGCTTCAGGGAAGGGCTTTGGGAAGCGCTGGGAGGACCGCGTGGGCGTGGGAGAGTGACTGCTGCCGGGTCCCGTGCAGAGCAGAAGGCAGAGGCCGAGGGCGAGACCACCGGTCGCCAACCGGCAACACCAACTTCTCCAGGAAGCGGTGACGATGGTCCAGAGCCCGGGGCACCTCCCCCCAGGCCAGTGCGGGGCTCGCAGCAGGATCACCCAAACGCCCAGGAGACCGAGGTCGGAAAGAGCAGCCGCGGCGAGGCCCCCGCCCGAGGGCCACCGGTCAGGATGAAGGCGGCCGAGCGCAGCCCAGCCTCGGTGTCAGGGGCTGCTGGACCAGCACTGCCACCGTTATGAGCCCATCTTCCACATGGCTGGAAAGCGCTTCCTTGAAAGGACACAACCCAAACCTCCCCTCTGCTTCTCACGTCCTCACCAGGCTCTCGGGGTGTGTGCGGCCAGGGCAGGGCCCTCCCGGCTCCCTAAGGCTGAGACTGTTTCTGTGCAGCTTCCCTAGGATAAACTGCTTCCTCAAACCATCTCAGAGAAAACCCAAAGGTGAGGCGTCTGGAGGAACCATGAGGGCTCCAAAGGTGTGAGCCCCACCCCCAATGAACTGCTTAGATGATACCAAAGCACAAGGAGCCAAAGACGAAATAGGAAAGGGGGAATTCAGCAAAACCAGAACATCTGTGCTTCAAAGGACACCAGCCAGAAAGTGAGAAGACAACACACAGAACGGAAAAAAAACCTTTGCAAATCACCTCTGATACGGGACCTGGATCCAGAACACACGAGAACTGCAACTCGAGAGAAAAACCACCCAACCCAAGGGCGAAGGCCCCGGAGCGGCATTTCTCCACAGAAGGTGCACACACAGCCAACGAGCACATGAAGACGCCCAGCGTCCCCGACCATCAGGGAGACGCACCTCACGCCATTAGGATGGCTCTGACCACACCGGAAAGCAAGTGTCGGTGAGGGTGCGGGGAAATCGGGAGCCTGTGCGCCGCTGGCGGGGGCGTGAGCCGGGACCCCCACTGAATACCCGAGAGGACCAGGAGGAGGGACTCAGACCGGGAACCAGAATCTAGGCCACGTGCACAGGGATGTCTGTTGCCTCGTACACCTGCGTGTGAACCTAGAGCCACCTCAAAAACCAGCAGCATTTCAAAAAACACCATGAGGTGCCCTTCACGCCCACCAGGACGGCTGTAACTGTTGAAAGGATGGACGTTACAAAGCGTCGGTGAGGATGTGGGAGAAACCGGAACCCTGTGCGCTGCTGGGGGAGGCGGGGAACAGAGCTACAGTCGCCGTGGGACAGTCTACAGAAGTGCTGTACAGTCCAGGAGCTCCACTCCCGGGCCTGTACTCCAGAGATCACTGAAAACACACCCACAAAAAAATCGGACACGAGTATTCACAGCAGCATTATTCGTGATAGCCAGAGTGTGGAAACGTCCCAGATGTCCGTCAGCGGGTGAATGAAAAAACAAAACGCGGCCCCGTCCATCCACACGGCGGAGCATCGCTCGGCCTTGATGAGGAGTGAGGCACAGACACGCGACACGGTGGAGCCGTGAGGACACGGCGCCCAGTGAGAGGAGCACACGTGAGGGCCACACGGTCCCGTTCCCGTGAAACGTCCAGAACAGGAAATTCCGCAGACAGGAAGTGCGTCGGTGGGTGCCGGGTGCTGGGGGACCCACGGAGCACGGGTTTCTTTCAGGGTGATGGAAATGTCCTCAAATTAGACAACGGTGATGGGTGGCATATACTAAAAATCGCTGGATCATACTCTTCGGGTGCATTTTATGGCACGTGAATTACATCTCAATAAAACTATTACTAAAAATATCTCTTAGAAAAATAAGATGAACTGTTGGTTGAAAAGCCAAACCACTGAGGGTCGAGGGTTCCTGACTGAGGAGCCCAGGGAGCCGCTCGAGGCCCATGGCACCGCGACGGCGTCAGAGGTCAGGCAAGGTCCCGGCGGGGCTGGCACCCACTGGGCACCTGGCCGGGCAGCCAGGGCACGATCAGGGTGACAACGTGGCCCTGCAGGGTCCCATGGCGGGTGGGGGTGGGGCCGCACACAAAGGCACAGGCTCCGCAGGGACGACGGCCCCGGGGTCCTGAGGCCCACCCCGGCCCCGCCTCCCAAACCCTGTGGCCCGGCGTCCTGGCAGTGGGCGCCCCGGCAGCCCCTCCCCGGCTGGCTCTCTCAAGCCCGGTGCCACTTCACCGGCAGGGTCAGAGGGCGCTGCTCAGGCCACCGTCTCACACAGCAGGGGGCAGGAGAACGTCCAGCGCGCTGGCCGGCACCCACCTGCTGCCCCCACCAGCACCCGCCCTCCGGCCCTCCCCGCCGTGCCCCGACCCTCAGCGACCGAAGACCCAGGTCCCCCGCCAAGACAGGGGCACGCCCGGGCCGGCACCCAGGGGCAGCACCCTCTGGGGATCAACTCGGCATCACCTGTGGCCCCGTCACCATCTTATGAGCCACTCGGAAGGCGAAGCCGCCCCCCGCCGGCCCCCAACCTCAGGAACCTTCCACCCGCAAGAACGAGCCCGCAGCCCCCCAGACTGAGGCCTCAGAGCCAGCAGGGCCTCCGAAAAGTGATGGGAGACGTTCTTACAAATGTACGAATCGGTAGAAACGTGTCTAAGGGAGCACAGACGTCATATGAAAACCACGTTTAAAAAAACAACATAGCAATCTCATAAAAAAAAAGAAAAAAAAAGTCTAGGAATCTTAATACAACACATCTATTTCTAACTGAATCTTAACATGGAATTCCACTCCTAACTGATATTTCTGAGATAGAAAGTCACTGCTGGTCTGGAGTTGAGGCAGGACTGAGGGCCTGTCACCCGGATCCTAGGGGAGGAACAAGAAACACACCGGAAGCATTCCTGAGATTTCCAAGCCCCAGGACAGGACCCAGGGGGATCTGTCCCCCAGAGCAGGGACAGGTGAGTGTAAAGGACCACAGTCCAGCGGGGGCTCGAGGCAGGGGTCCCGGAGAGAGCGAGGGCGGGGGGGGGGGGGCGAGGCGGCCGGCAGCCAGCCAGGGAGCCTGGGGCCCCTCCGTAACATTCAGAGGGCCCCACGGTCCGGCCGCTCATTTTGCAACTTTGCTGTCATTTAGCAGGTCGGCAGAAAATCAGCCAGGACCACAAACAGAGATGAAAAGCTCCTGCTGGGCAGCACCGGGCCTTCAAAGCAGCCCACCCCCACCTCTCCGAGCCCGGTGGAGCTGTCCCAGCCGTGAGGCTGGGATGCCCGGAGATCGGCGGGAGACAGTAGGCTCCAGCCCCGCTTCTCAGCCCCGGAACCCAGGCCCGTACACCCTGACACCAGAGAAGACAAGCGAGCGTCCCCTGGGCGTGGAGCTGAGCCCAGGAGGAAACGCCCACGTCACGTGCTGGCCCGGGAGGCCCACCATGACCAACAAGGGCCTGGGGCCCCCACCCACCGTGCAGGGGAAAGCCCCTCAAGAACCCATAACCACGGACCTGCCCGGACCCCTAAGAGGGGCAGACGCCCACAGACCCTACAACGCAAGGAGCACAGGGTGGGAACACCCAAAGAGACCCAGCCGGAGCGGAGCAGACCCAGAGGGAAGTTGTGCGTGTGGGTGAGCACCTGCTCCGGGCAGGCACGCGGCACCCCGCAGACCCCTGCTCTGCTGGACTCTCCCGCCCTGGGTGAGCCTGGTGGCCCCTGGGGGCACCGCAGCATCTCGAGGGGCGGGGAGCCAGCCCCGCTCCTGCAGCCATGTGGACCCACCGCCAAGACCGGGGCCAGCCCTGCTGGGCCCCTGAACCCCTGCCCGGGTGGGCGCAGCAGGGAATCGCAGGCTCCTTCCTGCAGGGCTGGCCCCGCCTCGCCGCGGAGGAGCGAGGGTGGGGCTCCGGGCCACCACGTCCCACCCAGGCTTTGTGACAAAGTCCTGCCAACGCCACCCACGTCTCCTACAGCGTAGCTCTCAGCCCACCCCCAACCCCGCTTGGGACCACTACCTCTAAATCAGCCCAAGGGCTACGTCACGGATGGTCCTGCAGATTTTACAGTTCTAGAAACTGCAGAGCTATTTTTGTAAGTACCGTTAATATTTTCCACGTGACAATTCATGTTTCATATTACGCTTAAATTAACCTATTTTCTGATTATTGTGGAACAGAGGAAGCAGATTAAATTTGCAAGACAACCCCAAACCCCAAAATGAAGTGAAAATAGCAGTTTTACAGATTTGCTTTGATTTTTTTTTAAACTTAAGTGGGTCATCTTTTCTGTTACTTCCACACCGGTGATGAGAATAAGTTAAGACTTCTCTAAGGAAACAGTCACTGCCCCTCCCCCAGGAACCAGACCTCAGTGGCTCTCCGCAGCTGAGGGGTCCGGAGGGACCTTTGGCCTGGCTCCCAGAGGGAGGTCCTCCCACCCCCCCACCATCCCTCCTGCGGAGGAGACTGCAGGGAGGGGACGGGAGGGGCGGGGAGGGGCGGGGCTCTGGGAAGGGGTGTCCCTGAAGCCCCTGGACATCAGCCCCGACGCTGGGAGGCCTCCGGAGGCCCGAGTCCTCGGCACGTCGCAGACCCGCCACCAGCCCTGCTGCACAAGGCCTCCCACACCCCTGCAAAACCTCTCTTTGAGCATCAGAAAATCAGGGGAAGTCCCCCGCTGGACCAGGCGGGGTGGAACGGAACCTTTTCTTTTCCTTAGCAGTCACTGGAAAGTAACTGTTAAAAAGACTTAAAAAAAAATAAAACCCAAACACCAGAACCCCAAGAACAATGAAGCTGTTCTGGGGCTCATTTTACTTAGGACAATGTCCTTGAGGGGCGGTGAGGAACAGCGTCCCTCCCAGCGCCCTGACCGGCCGGGGGGTCGGGGGGTGGGGGCACCGTGGTAGTCAGGCCTCGGGACCAACAGGCCTCTCCATCCAGAACGAGAGAGCGAGCCAGCAGGCGACACAGGACACTGGGGCCACCCTTCCGCAGGGTGACTAAGAACCAGCCTGCGGGGAAGAGGACAGTTCATGGGACAGCAGGAGGGGCGAGGCTGGACGCCACCGTGCCCCACGTGGCCCCTCGGGAAGGTCGGCCTCCCCCTTGACCCCCAACAAGCCTCTGACGCAGGAACCACCAGGGCGCACGGGCGCTGTCCCCAGATAAGGGCCCCGATGGAGCAGCGGGCACACAGGCCGGGCAGCAGCTCTGCCGGGTCAGCAGCCTCCCCGCTGCCCCTGCCTCCTCCTGGCCTGCCCCCGCCCCATGTCCATGCCCAGATGCCAGCCTGTCCCGGCCCCTATGCTCACACCCACACCTGCCGCCAGGGGTCCCGTGGGCGCCTCACACGTACCCACAGCGTCTCCCTTGCCGGCCCTGGGGACACAGCCCCCGTGCCCTGCGGGCCCCTGGCTCCCTCCACGTCCGCTAACTGGCCTCCTCCTCCGAGCTGCACGCCCTGCCGGGTGGGGGTCAGGGCCACCCTCCACTGCTTAAACCTCCAGGGCACCCCCCGCACGCCCCCGGACTCACAGCTAACAGCTGCCGTGCTGGAGCAGGACAAGGTCGGGGCACACGCGGCTGGGCGGGCGTGTGGCCTGCGCACACACGTAACACCGCACCCTCGTGTGTGATCCTTCACCTGCTCCAGGTGAGAGCCTCAGAGAGAAGCCCGGGCCCGGGCAGCTGGGGGTCAGCAGGGACCCGGCAGGCCTTTCACTGAGCAGAGCCCTAAACCTGGCAGGCTTGTGAGGTGGCTCCCGGGTGGCCCTGGGACAGGCCCTGGGGAGACAGCCCCCAACCCTGCCTGGTCCCATCAGCCAGGGCACGGACGCGGACGCTGGCCGGGGGCGCTAAGCCGGGATCAGAGGCTGCCGCGACACAGCAGCCTCCCGCATCCTTCCAGTAAAGGGCCTGCCGCTCCTCCAAACGCTGACGTGACGCCACCACCAGTGTCCCGAGGGCACTGCCATGACCCCCATGGGTCGACTACACCCCAACCTCAGAGTTTACTGACACACAGACATGCCGCCAGTAAACACAGCATGGGGGTCTCCCGGCCCTCCAGAGCCTGACACCAACTCCCACACACCCCCGGGGGCATGAGGAGGGCCCTCCCATGAGGGCTTTTTAGGAATAGATAGATAGATAGATTGACTGTGGTGTTGGATCTTTGTTTCTGTGCGAGGGCTTTCTCCAGCCGTGGCAAGCGGGGGCCACTCTTCATCGCGGTACACGGGCCTCTCGCTGTCGCGGCCTCTCTTGTTGCGGAGCATAGGCTCCGGACGCGCAGGCTCAGCAGTTGTGGCGCACGGGCCCAGTTGCCCCACGGCACGTGGGACCCTCCCGGACCAGGGCTTGAACCCGTGTCCCCCGCACTGGCGGGCGGATTCCCAACCACCGCACCACCAGGGAAGCCCCCACGAGGGCTTTTTAACCTGAAGGTAAGCCACCAGGGATGGCTCTGCGGGCACATGACCGCGCACTGGGGTCAATGCTCTGCTGGGGTCACCTCTTCACCTCTGATCAAATGTTATCTTGTAAATGAAATCCAACAGGACAGGGGTGTGTGCCGAGCCAGAGAGGTGGCGTGTGACCCCAAGGGGCCAGGGCTTCCCTTCAGACAGAGGGGGCCATGCGCCTCCCACCCAAGCCCAGGAGGCCGTCCTAGCCTCTCGGTACCCATGCTAGAGTCAGAGAGGCAGCCAGAACGGGAGCTGGGGACCCGGGTTCTCGTCTCTCCCACCCTCCCGCCCTCTACACCTCAGAGGGAGGCAGAAGCAGCTGGGGGGGGGGCAGCCGAGCCAGCCAGACAAGGACAAAACACACACGCAGGCTGCAGCGACCCTGCACACACCTCAGGCGCTCCCACCTTTGCATTTAAAAGTGGCGCCGCACGACGCGAGGAGGAAAGTGGTAAAACCCAGGGTGATAGCTTAATTTTTAATTTTTAATCTTTTCTTTATCCGAAATGGCATTAGATAACAATAAAACCCCCGCGACAGGTTGAGAGACCTCAAAAGAGAGATGAAGCGTAGGCATTTCAGGCCCTTTCCTCCTGCTTCCCAGACAAAAGCCGGGTTATGAGGCCAGCGCAGACCTCACCGCGCACGGTCACCGTGGACCCGCAAGGTGCCCAGCTGCACAGGTTCCGCAGCGGCCACTCACCGTCCTCGGGGACGCAAAGGGCTGCCCACAGAAGCCGACTCTGCGGTCCAGTGTCACCCACGTGGAGCCCCAGGGGCGTGCGAGCGCCACCCGGAGCTGAGCCTCGGCTCACGGCAGAGCAAGGGAACTTGGAAACCGCTCTCTAACCTGTTAAGGATAAGATCCTCCGAAAGAAGACCTTTAGGCCCATTTGTCAACACCTCCCAAGTGCACACAGAGAGCTGGCGATGGCAGGGAAGATAGAAATTCACTGGGGAGGCTGCCGTGAGCTGCCGCCCAGTTCCCCACAGCTCCGCGAAAACCACCAGGCATCTGAACCACAGCTCAGTGCAGCTCACAGGCTGCCCACTGGGGTCCAAACACGCTTCAAAGCCAAAGGATTTTCTGTGCGCCCAATTCTAATTACAGAAAAAGGTCACTTCTTTTTATCGTCGGGGGTGCATCTGTCCAGGAAAGCACACACGTGGGTCCCTAAACTCCCCTGTCCACACCAGCCACTGACGGGGCTGTGATGGGGATGGAGCCGCAGGACCGTGCGTAGAGACCCTGCCCTCCAGCCACGGGGGCCACCTGGTGGGCAGGTGACCCAGAGGAGGGCTGCCGAAAGCCCATCTGCCCCCACCTCTCCTCCTCCAGGTGCAGGCCTCCTGGGGGGGGGGGAAGGGAGCCCGACCCAGGGCGCTCTCGCAGCGGCATTGGCATCGGCTCCCGGTCGGCTGGAGACCCTGGGTTCCCCTGGAGGGGCTCTCAGGAGGGACGCAGCAGCAGGGGGAGGCAGCCTGGCCCCTCACCCAGACCTGCAAGCAGCCCCAAGAGAAATCAGGGTGACCTGGGGCCAAAAGGAGGCTGCAGCGAGCCAGGCGTGGGCGGCAGGACCAGTGGGCGGCCCAGGCCCAAGGAAAGACACACCGGACCTGGCCACGGCCGCGGCACTGCCGGGCCGGACCCCGTGCAGCCTCCTCCGCCAGCAGGTCGGGTCCCAAGGGAGCTGCCCTCCACCCCTCAGCTACCTGAAGATCCCCCCCAGAGGCAGGTCCCCCTCCCCGGGGCACTGCACGTGCCAACAGCCCACACGGCCCGGCCTCGGCGGGCAGCTGGAGGGATGGCACTTTCGCCTGCTTCCCCGCCAGGAAGTAGCCCCGGCCGGCCCCGCCTTCCTCAGCGCCTGCACCTCCTCCCTCCCCTTCCCCTCCCCCTCCCGGCAGCCGCCCTGCTTGTTTTCTTGCCATAGAAACCGACACAACACTGAGCCCAGCGATCGAGCCGGCGCGGGTGGACGGTGGCGCTGCCCGGCCGCGGGGCTACTCAGAGCTGGCGCGGTGGCCGCCTCTGCTTCCAGGCTGAGGCACCGAGGCCGGCAAGGGGCCAGCGAAGTCACCGCTGGTGTATCCCTGGTGAGTCCCCGAGCCCAGGCTGAAAGACAGCTGCTCATGGATCCCAAAGACATGACCCTGGAGACACAAAGCCGAGAATCCACAGGCCTGTCGCCAGCGCCGACCAGGGCACAAGAAGGCAGGGCCACCAGAGTGGGTCCCTAGTAAAATGCAGAACACGTGGCACGAAGCTCACTGCATCACTTTCACGATTGGATGAGGGTCTCCAAGGGGGCCCAGCCCCTCCCATCTGAGGCTCACCCCTGCCAGTGGGGTGGGCTGCGGTGGGGAGGGGACGAGGGTGACCAGCACCGGGCAGGAGGCTATGTGGGCCACGCCGGGCCCAGGAAAGCCAGGACGCGGGCAACAGGGGCCTGAGCGGGGGGCGCGGCTCAAGAATCCACACCTGTCTTTCATCTGAAACATGGGGCGACACAGGCTCTGCTACCTCAGAGCAGAGAACATGGGGCGCTTCTCTACCGTCTAGCCCTACCTAACATGTCTTGCCTACAGCAGGAACCACACCGGTCACACGACAGCCCCGTAGCTGCAGAATCCCCACCACTGGTGGGCCGGGCACCGGGCCCTGAGACCCCTGAAGCTCCCCTCCTGCGGAGCATCCCAGGACACCCCCTCGCCCCCAGCAAGAGGCAGGTGGGGGCAGGGCCTGGCAGGGGCAGGAGGCCAGGGGCCCAGGCACCAAGGCTCTCCCAGTACTGCCAGGCCAGAGTCTGGGTGACATGGCTGCACCAGGGGACCCGGCCCAGGACCCGACCCCGCCCCCGCCCCCGCCCCCACCCCGCCCCCGCCCCCACCCCGCCCTTCTCTCACCGCACAAAGCCAAGGACCCCACAGGGAAGGGAGGGGTGTCCCGGCAGCCCTGGGGGGGGAGCAGAGACAGGGGCTTCCTGTGCCTTCTCCTTGGGGGGAGGGGCAGCAGCCCTTCGCAGGCCCTGCCATCAAGGGCAGAGGGCTGGGGCCACCATTAGAATCAGCGGCCGGCCCCCCACCCCAGGTCTGGGCCTGCTCTGCTCACTGTGGCCAAGGCCACAGCAGGGACCGGAGCCCACGGCCCACCCCGCGCTCTCTCTGACCCTCACTGACCCTAAGACCTGAGTTTACACGATCTAATTACGAAGACTGGGGTCTCCTGTCTCATTTTTAATACCCACACTATAGCCTGTGTTTGCTGCTGTTTCTTAGGCCAGGTGTACATTCTTAAAAGGTGCACGTGTGAGGTGTCAGGTGACACGGCCTCATCTCTGCAGGCCAGGAGACCGGGTGCCATGTCAGGGTTGTTCAGGGGTTCAACCACGTGCGGTTACAGTAGGCCGGGCTCTGGCAGTGACATGGGGAACACCAGGCCCTCCCTCTGCGATGGTGACCCAGGCGGCCTCCTGGAGAAGGGGCCGCCGTCTGCCCACACAGGAACGGGTTCCACCCCAATGGCTAACGTGTCTCCTAAACGCTAATGACACAGATGGCGGGAGAGGGGGTGTCACCACTGAATCTGCTTTTTGAAAGATCCCACTTGAAACAGCTGAAGGAGAAACACCTCACTTCCCGCTGCCCTCCGGCCTCAGTCTCCCCCGGGCAGGGTGTGCACATGGGGCGAGTGAGGCAGACAGCGCCCCTCCGTCTGCAGGGCTGGGATGTGGGGTGGCCTTGGCCAGGGACAGCTTTCCGCGCCCATGCCCCTCCCCCAGCCCCCTGCACTTGCAGCTGGAGCAGTCCTTAGAGGGAAGGAGGCATTTCCTGTGCCCCCCCCAATTTCCCGACATTCTTGGCAAGCCCCAAGGAGAGAAGGTGACAAGGACGGGAAGGGGGTTTGGAAGTGGTGGGGGGAGGACTCAGCGCCCGCAGACCAGGGGGCAGGAAGGGGCTCTCTGTCAGGGCATCCCCCATGGGGTGTCCGCCAGGCCCGAAGCACCCACAGAGACGCGGGGGCAGGGACTCGGGCCTTCAGGACACGGAGATGCCCGGCGGCCGGGAGTTGGGGTGACTGTCCAGTCCTTGGCCACTAAGCCCCAGTAGTGCTCTGCGGCCCCACCTGGCATTCGGCCACCCCCGGTGGACTGGGAAGGAAAGCCCTGCACTGCTCACCGGCGCAGCCTGGGGCCTCCAGACTCCAGGCCGGTGACAACCGGGCCAGAAACGCCAGCGCTGCATGTGGGCCCAGAGCAACCGGAGCCCAGAAGCCCAGGAGAAGGGGCGGCCGCTCCTCCCACAGGCTGTGGAAACGCCCTCCCCGCACACCCAGCAGGACAGGAGGTCGGAGTCTAAGTCTGCAGTCAAGGGCTAAGGGAGGGACCCGGCTGGTGGAGCGATACCCCCAGGGCCAAGTCACAAGGACCAGGGTGGGGTCACCCTGGGGTCCACACACGCCATGCAGCCCTGTGGGTGCACGGAAGCCCGGGGGATCCACGGCCATCCCGAGGCCCTGGGTGTCTTGGGGACACAAGGTGTCGGAGCTTCCTGGGGGTCGAGGCGATGGCTGGGACGGAGACCCTGGGCCCGCAGCCCCGCAGCCCCGCGTGCTGGGAGCTCTGGAGTCCGGCCAGCACTGGCCCTCCAACAGGTGGTCTCTTCCTCCTGCAGGGTTAGGGACGCTTCTGGCCGTTAACAAGGAAGCCCGGATGCTCTGGGTCCCCACCCAAGGCCAGGACTGATCTCCACAGACACCCTGGGGCTCAGTGGCGCTCCTGCCCTTCCGCCCACCCCTGGCAGCAGGCATAGGAAAGGGCAAAGCCGTGCGGGCCCGCAGGGGACCCGGCCGCACACCTATCAGAAATGAAAACGCCACAGTGGTGGCTGACAGCCCGGACTTCAGGGCCGCGTGCCCAACAGACACCCCGTTTAGATTCAGCCTCGGAGCAGCCCCATCTCCCCCCAACACGCCCGAACCCACACGGAGAGGCCTCTGTCTTCAGAACAGGAAGGTCAGGCCCCTGCTCTGAGGGGATGAGGGAGAGGGACACGTGAGGAGCACATGATTCCGCCCGGGGCGTGACCAGGTGGGGACTCCTCCGCTGGGAGTCATCTTCAAAGCAAGTTTAGGAATCTGCGTGTTGCAAGAACGGCCCCAGAAAAGCCGCTAGTCTGGCCCCGGGGCCCATCTTAGCTGCTGCCCCGCATGGCCTCCCAACAAGGACAGAGGAGGTGAGGCTGGGGCCAGGCCTGAGCCCATGTGGCTGGACCTGCAGCCAGCACACCCCACTAAGCTGAAAGGACTCCCTGCAACGACGCGAGGCCACGTGGCTCCATCCAGCCCAGGGTGCCGGCCTCTCCTGTGCGTGGATGTGAAGGCTCGGCCTGAGCAGCCACTTTGGGCCAGGAGGCAGCAGGCAAGAGCGAGGCAGAGCACCAGCGCGGACGGGGCTCCTGCCTCCAGGCTGCACTCGCCACCGGGGGCGTGCGCACCGCGTGTCCTCTGCACGCGGCCAGGCCCCAGCCCGGCTGGGGGCGATCACGAAGCAGGGCCGCCGTCAAGGGCAGAGCGCGAGCCCTTGCTGACAGGCACCCAGAGAGCAAGTTCACGAGCCTCAAGAAGTTTCAAGTTTGCAAGGTTTAAAATAGTCTTTCTTTTTAAACGGAACAAGCATCCCTGCGGTCAGCCAGCGACCCTTCCCCCAGAGCCAGGCTTGGCGGTCGTGGACACCCACCTCCTCGCCCCCCAGGTGGAGCCCGGCTGCGTCAACAGCCCCACACGCGCCCTCGCGGGGGAGCAGCCGGAGGCCACGACACGCACACGATGCTCACTGCAAACACGCGTGGACACAGGGGCCCAAGAACCCCCCACGTTTTGGAACCAAAGGCAAATAGGGGTCCTGCATACATCAGGACCGACGTACCGGGGAGGCTTTTCCCCTTTCCCAGGGAGAATCCACAGCACTTACAAGGGAGCGTCACGGGAGAGCAGCCAATCCTCCGACAGGCGAGGCTGTAGCATCGAGGTGGGAGCAGAACCCGAGGGGTGGGCCGGGGCACCCCGGGCAGCACAGGGACGCTGAGGGCCCACCCTGCGCCCAGCGTGGGCGGCAGAGCCAGGCAGGCCGACCTCCCTCTGGGGGCCCAGCGCCCAGGCAGCTCCTTTCACCGCAGGGCCTCAGCCTTCTTCTGGAGACAAATACTGGGCACCAAGAAAACAATTTCTGAGCGCAGGAAGCGACCTGAGAGCTTGGAGCACGGGTCCCGGCGCCCCTGGGGGTGTGCCCTGCCCACGGCCCCCAGAGAGGCAGGTGCAGGGCCAGGACCACCTCCCTCCAGGAACCGGACCGGCTGCGGGCGCAGCGGGCGAAGGAGGCTTGAGCTGCGGCAAAGCCGACACCAGTTCTTCCACACACAGCAACCTCCACCCTGGAGGGTAAAGGCCAGAGAGCAAAGGCACGCATGACCCCAGCGTCTCCGCAGCAGAGAAAAGGCCCCGGTCCCCCACCCCTAGGCAGAAGCTGAGACTGTGCTCGGGGCTCTCCCACGGGGACAGACCCCTCTAGAGGCCCCTCCTCAGCTTCCGGCAAACATTTAAGGAGGCGGTAGAGTGCTCACGGAAAAATCAAAGCCCCGGTGAGCGGGAGGCCCCGGCTGGGAGGAAGCCTGAAGGACCAGTGGGCAAAGGACAGCAAAGCTCAGGCACGGCCGCGGCGCCCGTCCCTGAAGAGCAGGGAGGCCGCAGACGCCACCCCGTGTTGCCCACGGCGGGTGACAGACGGGGTGCGCGTCCGCGGTCCTCCTGGGACCAGCACGGGGCTGGCACAGCGTCCACCTCACCGTCCCTCACACCCCAGGCCCCGACCTGACTCCCGCTTCTAGAAACAGCGCGGGGACGCACGTGGCCAGGGCGTGGACGCGGAGCCCCAAGCAGGCGAGAGCGCGGGGAGGCTGCCGTCCACCGAAGTGCGGGGAAGACGCAGAGGCTTCACAGCACAAGTGCTCTGGGAAGTCACAGAAGGAACCAGAACAGACGTGCGAGGGAGGCTTCCCCAAATCCGTGAGCCCTTCCAGCCTGTGAACCACTCAGCTACTCCCAGTGACACAGAAACAGAAGGACAGAGCTGGGAGCCGGGCGGGGCAGTGTGCGAGGAGGAGGGGAGAGGGCCCCGCGCCACGCCCGCCTCCACGGCCACCTGCCCCTGCAGCTCCAGCTCCTGCAGCCCCGTCGTTGGAAGCTGAGTGGCCTGGCACGCTCTGGGCCACCGGCCGCAGGCGCCGGCAGCGGCGACATGACCCGTGTCTCCCTGGACCTGAGAGCCGGGCTCCTGCCGCCCGCCGCCCCCGGGAAGGAGCGCATCTGAGGCCGGCTACAAGCAGAGCACCTCACCTGCTCCAGGGTCCAGGGAAGCAGGGCCGGCGCAGGCCGGAGGAGGTGGGGGAGAGAAATGAGGTCCCAGCACCGCGGACGACACAAGCCAGGGCAGCGACAGGGAGACTCGGGTTTGGGGCAACACAGGTGACGTCAAGGACGGCGTGGATGAGACGACAGCGCCGATGGGTCGGCACACAGGACACTGACTCGTCGACCCCCATCGTTGCTAGGAAAGTCCCGAAGGCTTCCCCACGCCGGGCCGGCCGCCAACGGGGGGCTCCTGGCGCGGCCTCCCACCCGGGGCTTCCCCTCACTTTGCCTCAGCAGGTGGTGCGTCCCAACCAGTCCTGGTTTCCCTTTGTCCTAAACCAAGATACTCGTGTGTGCGTGTGCGTGTGCGTGTGCGTGTGAGTGTGTGTGTGAGAGTGTGTGTGTGTGTGTGTTTCTCAGCTCTAACACCATTTTTCAGCTACTGAAACGTGTCACCTCAGGGCTGCAATTCAGACCTTTCAGCCCGTTTCATCCCCTGAAAGGCCGTGTCAAGCCCCAGCCCTGCCCGTCTGTGCGGAGGGCGAGGGGTCGTGAGAACACACGACGTGGCGTAAAGATCAGGGCAGTGACCTTTCGACCCGGCCTCTCTGCAGGGCCCCGGGCCTACAGCGCCAGTGAGGGGCCGGGGGCGGGGCGCCTCTCCCCAGGCCCCTCGGCCCGGCAGGCCCTGCACCTGCCCACAGGGGCCAGTGCCCCCTGGGGAAAAGGAAACGAGCAAAGGGGGCTGACACATCCTCCCTGCAGCCCCCTGTCCTGCAGATGCTGCCTGTTTGGGGGATCAGGTCCCCTTTTCAAGAAGCCGCTCCTGTAAACTGGGTAACCCTTCCCCAGACATTGTCCTCTCAGGCCATCTGCACAAAGCTCTTCAGCACCTCCTGGCCTTCAGCAGTGGCCCAGATGGGAGGAGGGGGCGCCCCAGGGGCCCCCCAAGTCCCCACGGGTCGGGCAGCCACACAGGAGACCCTCAGGGACAAGGGCCGAATCTCAGCCCTGGAGGTCCTGCGGGGGCGGAGAGGGGTCCGGGGGCTGGCAGGCCCAGCGGGACAGACGTTTCCGTGGGGCGGGAAGCAGCTCGGCATGAAGGAGCGTTTGGGTGGGCGCGGGGCGGCGTCAAGCCTTTGTGCCAAGGGTCCCGCGGCTGCAAGTCCCCGGACTGGCCCTTCATCCCCGGTGGGAACTGGGCGACAGGACGCCGGATAGGGCCCTCCTAATTAAGCTCCCAAGGGACGAGCCGCACCGCCCACGGCGCGGCCATCGGGCAGAGGCCACAGCACCTTCGGGGGCAGGTGCCCTCCACCTGGGGCCGCCTGAGAGCCTGACCACAGGTGAGGGCGCGTCCCGGGGTGCCCGTGCTCCCACCACCCACGGTGAACCGTGCCGGTCCCTGGGATGCCACAGGCGGACCGCGGCCCCATCTGTCCAGAGCCCAGCCCCGCCCTGAGAGGAGCAGGCCGGTTTGCTGAATCCAGGCTTGGGAGGGAAGCAGGCAGTGGCTCCGCCCCATCCCCAGCTCCCTCTGGGGCTGGTGGCCTGAACTTTTCACCCTCCGCACAGACACCGGGAGAGGAGGGTGCAGGGGTGCCCGCCCGCAGGGTGGGGAGGGGAGGGCGGCCAACACCCACCCCCTCCCTCCAGAAACGTGTATGGCCCCTTTTACAATGGCCAGATGGCGGCCCAGGGCCCGCAGGCCTCCTCACCCTCTGTGACCGCCTGACCTCTCGTAAACAGGGACAGAGCTGGGACCTGCGGCCACACCCCCACACCCGGGAGGGGCCAGCGAAGGTCACCAGGGCCTCGCGAGGTGGGCCAACGCCTCCCAGACGCTCTCGTGCTTGCGAGAACCAAAGAGGACCTAAGCCGCCGGGGGTGGGGCTGGGGGCCAGAGCGGTGGGGGGATCGCGGCACAGGCCACCGCAGGCGACGCCCAGAACCCACCAGACAGGCAGGGGTCATGCGGGGATGGCTGAGGCTCTGGGCGCAGAGGCCGACCCGCACGCCCCCCACACACACACGTGTCATGACGACAGGCCGGGAGAAGCAGGGACCTGCCGGCCACGGCCAGTGACCAGGCTGCACCCGGGGCCGGGCTCCATCAGCAAGTGACCCCGGTCTCTCCTGGGGGTTGACAGCAGTGCATCGTCACACCCCGAGACCAGACGCTACCAAGCCTCGCCGTCCCTAAAGACCAGCCAGGGCCACCGCACAACACAGCTCACAGCCCGCCCGCCTGCCCACCCGCTGACCTCCTTCCAGGTCATCGCCCGTCCCCGTGAGGCCTGTGGTTCTAAACCGCCACGCCGGGCGCGATGAGCAGAGCCAGAGAAAGCAAGACCCGCTAGGACGCAGGCCCCGCGGCTGTGGCCTCCGAAGGACCTGCTGCCCAGAGGCACACGATGCACGTCACAGCAGGTCCCAGACAGGGCCGCGAGAAGTCAGGTGTGGGCTCATCCAGAATCCCCAGCCGCGCGGCCACACTGAGGGCCCAGCGTGGCAGGGACCCCTGAGCCAGAGCCCAGTGGGTCCCGAGCGGCGGGTGGACCCCCAGTACCACTGAACGTAGGCTGGCGCCCCACGAGTGCCCGGGGACCTGATCAGGCGACCCGCAGCTTCCGCAGCAGGAGCACCAGGCCTCGCCGTGCCATGGTGCCCACCGTCCCTCGGCCCCTCCACCCTGCAGCCCTCCACCAGCAAGTCAGTCAGCGCCCCCCGGACCAGGGAAAGGACCGCTGTACTCTAACGACGCCGGGCAGGGAGACTCCCGCACCGCCAGGAAACACATCAAACGTGGCTCCAGACAGTCCTCTCGGGTGACTCGGAGGCCCGCAGCGACGACCGGGCGGAAGGGCAGCGGGCAGGGGTCTCGGCTGGCCCTGCCCGCCTTCCCCGTCACCCGGCACTCACAGCCTCCTGCCCTGTCGCCGCCCCGCGGTCACCTCGGCACCACCGGGGGGCCCAGACGAGGCCCTGCGCCCCTGGGTGCACCTTCCCAGGCAGCCGTGTGCCCCCAGGGGCCCCTCCCAACTCAGGAAGCAAAAGGTCCCGCAGCAGCCGAGACGTGGCCAGCACCTCCTCCGACCCACGAGCTGGCACTTGACCCCGGCAGGTGCAGCTGTGGCCGAGGTCCCGTGGCTCAGCGCATCGCAACCCCCAGCAGGAGCCCGGCCCCTTGCCCAACAGCTGGGTGTGCTCACTCGAGGCTATGCCTGTGCAGAAGCTTGGACGGAGGAATCGGGGTGGGGGGCACACACGGGGCCTGTGCCGGCCGCCAGGAAAGACCCAGAGCAGCAGCAAAGACAACGTGGATCAGCTCCCCGGGGCTGAGGTCCTGCCACGCGACTAGTTCTCTGAGCGGGAGCCCTGCGTCCCGGAGGCCGCCAGTCCAGGGCTGGGGCCAGTCAGGCACCCCCGGGGCAGGGGCTTCCAGGCTGAGTGACGCCCACCGAGGGGGTCCCCGCCCGGCGCCCGGGCCTGTCCCACGGCAGCCCTGTCCCCCTGACCGCAGAGCTCAGGCCACCCGGGCTGCTCAGGAAGATCTCCGGCCACCCGGTGAAACCGTTCTGATGCAGCGCCGGGCAGATACCGGCGTGGCACTGCACCCTGTGACCGGGGACTACCCGGGGGTCGGAGGCCCACAGCCCCACCTGTGCCCTGGTGCCCAGGCTCACCACGGCACAGACGTGCGCGCCCCTCCTGGGCGAGACCGCAGCACAGCCCCGACCTGCTGGCCCCTGAGCTCCTCCCCACAGTGTCTAGAATGCAGCCCCACCCTCGGCCCGGCCGAGCCCCCCGAAGCCACTGACCGTACGTCCAGACCTAAAGGAAGCCTCTAGGCGGATGTGGTATTTAAGCGTCAGGACACGAGGGCATACAGGCCACCGTCACCGCTCTGCTACACCCCGACGGCAGAGCCGATGTGCCACCTTCTCACTCTGAAAGGATCACACTGCCTGGAAATTTCTGAAAAGCAAAATACACAACTCTGTCCCTGTTCAACCTGAAATGAGTGGCACCTGGTAATCCCCCTTCCCCAGCAGCCAAGTCCTCAACTCTGAGCACCGTCCGTTCTCACAGGTGTCACGGAGAGCGCGTGGACACAAGCCCATTCTCGCAGGTGCCACGGAGAGCGCGTGGACACAAGCCCATTCTCGCAGGTGCCACGGAGAGCGCGTGGACACCAAGCCTGTCACTAGACTGGTTAAGCGCTGGCTCGACGCAGCTGCTACTCTGAATAGTCAAAATCATGGCACTTTGTTCGTAATCAATTCTGACTAAAATTGAAAAGGCAGTAATGAAGATGTTAACAAAAACGAATTTAATGTAGCCAAGATTACTGCAAAAAGGAAAACATATCTGCTCACAACGGACACGCCAGTCAGCACAATTCAGAGATTTTTCTGAAGCCTTCCACCTCGGAGTGTGACTTGCTCACCTTCCTTCCTAGGGCCGACAACACCCCTGGGGTCAGCCACTCAAGTCTCGAGCTATTTTTGCTTTTCATGGGATTCCGGCAGCACAGAGCACCCCCCACACGCCCCCGTGCAGAGAAGCCTCCCCAGATGTCCGCATCCTGCAAGATGACAGCAATTTTTAAACTTTTGATCTCGTTTTTCTAATGTTGTTTATGAAAAGAGTGCCTGATTAGACAAGCTGGAAGCCGATTTGGGGGCAGTAACCACACCGTGGGGAGAGGACCCGCCTGCAGCCCAGATGGCGTCACAGGGACCCATCACCTCCTCCCCCAGGCGGTGAAAACCCAGACAAGATCCAGGAGACGACCACCCTCAAGGCACTGGACATAGTGACCAAGGACAGTGACTCCCCCCCAAGATGTGGACGCTCTCGGCCACCCAGCTCACTGCCTTGAGCTCTCAGACGGCAGCGCCCAGGGCACCACGAGTTGAGGAGGCAGAGCTGATGGTCCAGAGGGACCAGGGTGGCTGGAGTGCCCAGGATGGAGCCACAGCGGGTGGGCAGGGTGGGCGGGGCGCAGGCTGGCCCACGCACAGGAGGCCAGGCTGCCAGAGGCCAGGGCAGACCCACCAAGAGGACTCAAGGGCCTGGGAGCAGCCCCCGCTCCACCCAGGAGGCCGGAGTGCCTGAGCTCCTGCAGCCCCGGCTACTCAGGATGGTTTTTCCACAGTGCGGGGGATAATTACCCCCAGGAGGAGCATTCCTCCGGACCCACCCAAGAAATCGCAAAAGCAAGACCTGTGAGGATCAGACTGTCTGCAAGTAACTTAACTGTGCCCCAGGACAAAGCTTGAGAAGATTTGCAGGAATTCAGAACATTCAGCATCAAAACGTCTATAGCCCAGGAAGCAGGGAAACACGGACCACAATGCAGAGATCCCAGAATCCACTGAAACGGACCAAAACTTGGAATTCACATAGAACGTTAAAACCATTACCAAGGCCAGACTCTACGTGCTCAAGAAGTTAAACAGAGACACAGAAGGTCTGTGAAGTCAAACTTCCACAAGATGCAGACGATGCTGGACGGGACGGGTGTGCAGCGCAGATGCTCAGGACAAACTGCTCACGATGGAACAGAGAGAAAGAACCCAAGAGCAGGGGAAGAGCACCTCTGGGGCGTGGGGGGTGTGGGGTGCCAACCGCAAATGGTGGATGGACAGGTAACTGGAGCTCCCGCACGAACGGGGGGAGCAGAAAAAGTCTCCACAACACCAGCCAGACACTCTCCAAACTTGAAAAGCACTATGAGCTCCAAAAGCTCAATAAACCCCAAACACACGCAATCTAAAGAAAGCCACGGGGCTTCCCTGGTGGCGCAGCGGTTAAGAATCCGCCTGCCAGTGCAGGGGACACGGGTCCGAGCCCTGGTCCGGGAAGATCCCACGTGCCACAGAGCAACTAAATCCGTGTGCCACAGCTACTGAGCCTGCGCTCTAGAGCCCACGACCCACAACTACTGAGTCCACATGCCACAACTACTGAATCTCACGTGCCTAGAGCCCGTGCTCTGCAGCAAGAGAAGCCCGTGCGCCGCAACGAAGAGTAGCGCCCGCTCGCCCCAACTAGAGAAAGCCCGTGTGCAGCAAGGAAGACCCAACGCGGCCATAAATAAATAAATTAATTAATTAAATAAATTTTTAAAAATAAAAATAAAGAAAGCTACAGGGACTTCCCTGGTGGCGCAGTGGATAAGATTCCACACTCCCGAGGCAGGTGGTCCGGGTTTGATCCCTGGTCAGGGAACTAGATCCCACATGCACGCTGCAACTAAGAGTTCGCCCACAACTAATGAGCTCGCGTGCCACAACTCAGGAGCTGGTGAGCCGCAACTAAGGAGCCCATGAGCTGCAACTAAGGAGACCGCCTGCCACACCTAAGGAGCCTGCCTGCCGCAACTAAGACCTGGTGCAACCAAATAAATTAATTAGTTAATTTAAAAATATTTTTTGAAAAAACATAAAGCTACAGCAAAGTACATCAAGATGCTCAAAACCAGTGATAAAATGAAAATCATAAAGACGTTCCAGAAAGAGGAACAAAGGACCACAGCAGATCAGCATCTTTAAAGTACCAAAAGGAAAAAAAAAAAAAACTATCAACCTGGAATTCTATACCCACTGCAAATACCTTTCAAAAACAAAGGGGAAGTAAATACGCTTTGACACCAAAAAACTCACCACCAGTGGACCCATACTAATAAGGAATATTAAAGGACATGCTTCAGGCAGAAGAAAAACAACACCAGATGGAAATCTGTATCTTTGCAAAAGAATAAGCAGTGCTAGAAATGATTACTACATAAGTAAATGTATCAATTTCTCTCATTATTTAAGCACCTTTAAAACGCAATTGTTTAGGGGCTTCCCTGATGCCGCAGTAGTTAAGAAACTGCCTGCCAATGCACGGGACACGGGTTTGGACCCTGGTCCAGGAAGATCCCACATGCCGCAGAGCAACTAAAGCCCGTGCGCCACCAACTACTGAGCCTGGGCTCTAGAGCTCGCGAGCCACCACTACTGAGCCCGTGAGCCACAACTACTGAAACCTGCATGCCTAGAGCCCGTGCTCCGCGACGAGAAACCATTGCAATGAGAAGCCGGCACACCATAACAAAGAGTAGCCCCCGCTCACCTCCACTGGAGGAAGCCCGCACAGCAGCGAAGACCCAACGCAGCCAAAAAATAAATAAATAAAAGAAATTTATTATAAAAAGAAAGTAATTGTTTAATCATAAGCTGTAATGACGTATTACAGGGATTATGACGCGTGTAAAAGCGCAGTGCGTGACAACAAAAAGCCAGGAGCGGACGACGGGCAGACTGCGGTGAGGTCCTCGCACCGCAGGTGCCGTGCTGGGCGCTGCTGGACGGTGACAGGTCCAAGGCGACGAGGATAAAGGCTAAAGCCCCGGGCAAATCCTTAAAATCCCAAAATGAGCACAGCAAATGAGGCAACAAGGAAATACCATGGAATCATAAACAGTATTTGATTAATCCAAAGGAATGCAGAAACCCACGAAAAATGAAACAAATAAAGACGGAGAAACAGAAAATGAACAAGATGAAAGACTCAAACCTAATCCTGTCAAATAAGACTGGATAGGAAAAGAAAGCCATATGCAGCCTACAAGAAACACATTTCAAACACAAAGATAGGTTAAAGCAAAGGCGTGGGAAGGGATACGCAGATTCAGAGGAGTAAAAAAAAAGTAAACAAAAGCTGAAACTGCTACATTAACATCAGGCAAAGTACGTTTCAGGGCAAAGAGTATTCACCAGGGATGAGGGAGATTTAATAACTGATAAAAAGGGTCAAGTGATCTTTAAAAAAAAAAAACCATAAACACAGATGCCCCTAGTAACAAAGCTACAATATACATGAAGCCTGAGAGCCCGACTGCAGAGACAGATCTACAATCAGGACAGAAGATCCCAATTCTCTTCTCGCAATAACAGAGAGCAGGACACAGAAGACCAGCCGGGACGGCAGCTGTGAACAAGGCTGCCAACACCTGGACCTGAGGGTTCGGAGCAGCCCCCAGCTCAGCTCCCCCAACGTGCACAGAGGGTTTACGGGGATGGACTGGACTCTGGGCTGAAACCAGCCTCCGTACCTTCAAAAGGAGCCACGTCACACAGGTGGGTGCTCTTAGCAGGTGGGAGTCAATGCTCAATGGGTAACAGAAGCACCTCTGGAGAATTCCCAAATGTTTGGAAACTAATCCACTTCTAAATAACCCGTGCATCAAAGAGAAAATCAAACGGTAATTAGAAAGTTTTAAACTGAATGGAAATGGAAACAATGCACCAGAATATGTGCAATACCCTTAAAACAGGACTCAGGAGAAAACCAAATGTTTGGATCACAAAAAAAAAAGAAAGGTCTCAAATAAATGGCTCAGCATCCAATATATGAAACTAGAAAAAGGACAAACTCAACCCAAAGTAAACCAAAGAAACGGAAATATAAAGACCAAAACAGAAATCAATGAAAAAGAAAACAGAAAGGGCTTCCCTGGTGGCGCAGTGGTTGAGAGTCCGCCTGCCAATGCAGGAGACACGGGTTCGTGCCCTGGTCCGGGAGGATCCCACATGCCGCGGAGCAGCTGGGCCCGTGAGCCATGGCCGCTGGGCCTGCGCATCTGGAGCCTGTGCTCCGCAACGGGAGAGGCCACAGCGGTGAGACGCCCGCGTACCGCAAAAAAAAAAAAAAAAAAAAAAAAAAACAAAAAAATCAGTGAACCCAAACTGGTTCTTTGAGAAGAGCAGTAAAACCCATAAACCTTTACCCAGATTGATCAGGAAAACAAAAAAAGAAAAATGACGACAGCGTCAGGAACGTGAGAGGCGCCGCTGCCCTGATTTCTACAGCTAACAGGAAAACACTGGCAACAACCCACACCAATACATTTGACAATTTAAATGAAGTGGGCAATTACTTGTACAAAACAACTCTCAACCGAGAACAGATAACCTGAATAGTTAAAAACCTTCCTACAAAAAAACCTCCAGACCCAAATGGGCTTCAAGGCTAAGTGCTACCAAATATTTTGAAAAGAAAGAAATAATTATTTCAAAAAGTTTAAGGATGGAATACTTCCCAAATAATTCTATGAATCCAACATTACTCTGATACCAAAACCAGACAAAGATAATTACATGAAGAAATAAAAAAACTATAGCCCAATATCCCCCACGAATATAAATGCAAAAACTTATAAACAGGGCTTCCCTGGTGGTGCAGCGGTTAAGAATCCGCCTGCCGATGCAGGGGACATGGGTTCGAGCCCTGGTCCAGGAAGATCCCACATGCCACGGAGCAACTAAGCCCGTGAGCCACAACTACTGAGCCCGCGAGCCACAACTACTGCACCCACGTGCTTAGAGCCCGTGCTCCGCAACAAGAGAAGCCACCGCAATGAGAAGCCCGCACGCCACAATGAAGAGTAGGCCCCATTCGCCACAACTAGAGAAAGCCCACGCGTAGCAAGACCCAAAGCAGCCCAAAGTAAATAAATAAAACAAATTTGTTTTTAAAAAAATTTATAAACAAAATTTTATCAAGTCAAACTCAACAATATTCTAAAAGGATGAGACACCGTGACCAGGGGCGGTTTATCCCAGAAAACGAAAGGTTAGCTGACTTCAAAATCAGTCAATGTAACTCATCATATTAATAAACTAAAAAAGATATGCACCATATAAATAATCCCAATAAATGCAAAACAAGCATCTGACACAATCCAAGCCGTTCCAGATCAAAGCGCTCAAGGCCAGGACGGTAGGGACTCCTTCAGTCGGATAAGGAGCAGCTACAAAACCCAGGAACTTGTGAGCAACACACCCAATAGTGAGACACTGCACGCTTCCCGTAAGGCCAGGAGTAAGGCTGTCTGCTCTCAGCACGTCTATTCAGCCACAGGAGGCTCCAGCCAGTGCAATCACGCAAGACAAATAAAAGGCATCCAGATTAGAGAGGAAGCAAAACTGCCTTTATTCACAGATGTAAAAACCTGACAGAATCTCCAAAAACCTACTAGAGTGATTTGCAAGGTTGCGAGATGCAAAATAAATTGTACTAGCAACTTATAATCAGGAGCTGAAATTTAAAAAACAAGAGTACTTCCATTAACACCAAAAAAGAAAAAGAAAAAACTTGGAGATAAATCAATAAATCTGAAAAAAGGCATCAAAGACCTGTGCCCTGAACACTATAAAATATTGCTGAGAGGAAACTAAGAATAACTTAAATAAATGCAGCAATATACCTTGACCATAGGTTGGAAACTCAAAACTGTTAAAATATCAGTTCTTCCCAAATTGATCTATAATCTATAATCTAATTCAATCCCAACCAAAATTTCAGCAAGATTTTTTTCACAGAAGTTGACAAACTGATTCTAAAATTCATATGGAAATGCAGAAGACCTGAAACAGTCATAACAACACCGAAAAGGAACACAGCTAGAGAGAATATCACCTGATTTCAAGAATTATCCAGCTATAATAATCAAAAACAGCACAACGTTGATATAAAGATAGACAACTCGACCAAACGAACATGAGAGCGTCCAGAAATAAGTCCACACACATATGGACAATGAGTTCTGACAAAAGAGCAAAGATCATTCAGTAAAGCAAGTCCAGTCTTCATAACAGATGGGACGGGAGCAACTAACTGGTCATCCACGTGCAAAAACATGAACTTGGACGTCGACCTTGCATCATCCCCCAAAATTAACTCAAAAGAGATCACAGACCTAAACGTAAACCTTAAGGCTACAAAATCTGTGCAAGAAAACAAAAGAGATCATCTTTGTGACCTTGCATTAGGGAAGATTTCTCAGCTAAAACATCAAAAGCCCCGTCCCAAAGAACCAACTGGTACCCTGGAGTTGATCAAAACGTTAACATTCTCCTCTTGAGAAGAGAACCAACTGGTACCCTGGAGTTGATCAAAACGTTAACATTCTCCTCTTGAGAAGAAAAAAAGAAAGAAAAAGTAAAGCCACACTATGAAGAAAAAAAGAAAGCCACAGACAGGCAGAAAGCTCTGCAAAGTGTAAACGTGAAAAGGGACTTGCACTCGGGATACATAAAGAACTCTTAAAATTCACCAATAAGACAACAACTCAACTTAAATAACAGCGAAACCTTGACAGACGCATCACCACAGAAGACACACAGACGGCAAATAAGCCCGCAAAAAGATGCCCGGGCGTCATTAGGGAAACGCAAATTAAAACCACGATGAGATAACTCCTCCACACCTGTTAGAAGGGCTGAAACAGGGGGTGGGGGGTGGCGCGGGCGCTCTGGACCAGCTCGGCGTTTCTAGAAAGGCAAACCTGCACACAAATACACGACCCAGCCATTCACACCTAGGTGTCTACACAAGGGAATGAGACGTGAACGTCCCGGCAAAACTTGTAAAGGACCGTTCACGGCAGCTTTGTGAGTAACAGCCAAGAACTGGAAAGGATCACAAGCATCCGCAGGCGAATCAAGAAACAACCTGCGGCAAATCTGTACAAAGGAGCAAAAACAAACAACCCAGCTACTGACCCAACCGCGCAGAAGAATCTCAAGATGATTATGCTGAGTGGAAGAAACGAGACCGAGAAAGAGATTTCATTTGTATAAAGCTCTAGACAAGGCAAACCCACCTAGAGTGAAGGAAGCTGCCCGGGGGCTGCCCGCGCTGGGGCTGCGGAGGGACAGGCCGGAGGGGCTGCCGAGGGGCACGGGACACCGCGGGTGAGGGACGGTTTCTTCACCTTGACTGTGGCAATGGTTTCACGGGGGTTCACATTTGTCAACGCTGTCAAACTGTACGTTTCAAATATGCACAGCTTATTATGTTAATTATACCTTTAAAAAGCTGCCTTTAAAAAAACTGTACAGCGATTATCCCAACCGGAGCCTTTCTATTCCAGGACTCATTTGTTCCATGGCTTGAAACTAATCCCCAAAGGTCAATGACAAGTGTAAGTGAGCAGCACAGGCCACCATTTCACCTGTGGTCGATCCCAAACGCGTCCTTCTCCATCCCAAAAAGATCCGCAGAAATGCCGTGGCCGTGCATTCAAGCCATTTCTTTGTCCAGATCAGGAACCTGCAAGTACTCCCTATAAAGGACAAACCATATTTCTGACTTTTTTTTTTTTTGGCTTTTTGGGGCATGCGTTCTCACTCCAGCTGCTCCAGGCTCCCACAAAAGCAGCCACAGGCCAAGTGGACGCCACGGGCAAGGCCGTGAGCAGATACAGCTTTATTTACACAGACGAATGGGGTCTGGCCTCAGCCCAGGGCTTCTCCCAGGGGGGCCCAGGGGCAGCGTCACCTGGGAACTTGTAAGAAATGCAAATTCTCAGGGCCCACCTCAGATCTAAGAATCTGAAACTCCGGGGGTGGGACTCACAAGCTAGTCACTGAAGAATTCTGAAGCTCAAGCTCTAGAACCACAGGTCTAGAAAACCGGCGAGAATGAGGGACTGAAGCGGAGGCAAGAATGAGCGCTAACAGCAAAGCTGCAGCCCACGCTCCGCAGAGGAGGCCCCGGGCCTCGGGCGGTCTGCGATCAAACACGTCTGCTGACTTAGCCACAGGAGAACAGCTCAAGAAAGGAGGAAGGGAAACGAGACTTGTCCTGACGAACCCTATGACTAAACAGCTCCTGCGGCTTCTTCTCTCTTCTTGACAAAGAGTTCTCAACCCACTTTTCAAAGGCAATTCCCAAACCGTCTTGGTTCACTTTCTCCCTTGACTGCCTCCGCTCCACACTCGGGGATGATTGAACCTCAGATCGAGGGGTCTGAGTCATTCCTCCAAACATCAGTCAAGACCACACTCAGCCCGAGACGCTGAGTCCAAGACCTTCAAGGGCGGTGAACCCTGTGTGGACACGTGTGCACACACATGCACACGCATACTAGGCAAGAAACAAAACACCTCGAGAACGTAAATCCTGGTTATCTGAGGGTTGCTTCTGGTTAAGTCACAAATCACTGGCAATACTGCATCTTCCTTTTTAAAGCAGCTCTTTATGCTCTTCCTTCCCGAATGCTTAAAATGCCAAAACCTTTTGCAAATTCAGAGAAACTCATCAAGAAGATGGAATAATTAAAATGCGTAACGAAAGAAAACCAGTTTCAAGATGGAAGAACAAAGATGCTTCAACCCCGCTCTCCTCTCAAAAACCTCCAAAGCCCCCACGCTCCGGCACCTGCGCGGGCAGGAGGAGGCTGGGCCGGCAGCGGCGGCGAAGGGCCAGGGGCCACGGGGACAAGCGCAGGGGGCGAAGACACCAGCGACCACGGCAGGCAGAGAGCACGTTTCTTGGGGGTCACATCAGGGGCTCATCTGCAAGTGTGTCCGCGGCACAGCTCAGCGGACCCCCAGTGCCCAGCCACGCCACACCACCGCAGCCCGTCATGCTTCCCCACGACATGACCGGACGATAAAGAACCACCAGCGTGCGGAAAGCCGAGGCCCCAAAACCAAAGGGTTTCAGAGGAAGCCACTGTTAACACCCCTGGGGATAACAGACAAGATACTGCATCCACGAACGAGAACAGGTGAGCACTTTCACACAAAAAAACGAAGAACAAAAAAAGACATTAAAAATTAAAATCACAAAACCCGAAAGTCGACAGGCAAAAAGAAAGTATTAGATGAAGAAGTGGAAGAAATCCCCAGAAATGACGCGGAGAGAGGCCGACGTCCAGCCGGAAGGTGCTCCAGAGGACAGGAGAGCAAAGGACCAACAGCCAGGACTCAGCACCAGGCACCTGCAACCAGGCAGACGGCCCACGTCAGGCCTGCCGCAGTCACCTGCCCGACGCCGGGCTCAGAGGGAACGGGCAGGGCACACACCAGGTCCAGCACCTCAGCCTCAAGGAGGGGGACGGCACCACACAGGGGAGCAGGAAACAATGACCAAGCCCAGGACGCAGGATGGACAGGAAGTGAGGTCAGGACGCAGGAGCTACAGCAGACAGGAAGTGAGGTCAGGATGCAGGACCCAGCACAGACAGGAAGTGAGGTCAGGACACGGGACCTAGAGCAGAGGAGAGGAAATGAGGCCAGGATGTGTGACTTAGAGTAGACAGGAAGTGAGATCAGAATGCAGGACCCAGAGCAGACAGAAAGTGAGATCAGGACGCAGGACCCAGCACAGACAGGAAGTGAGGTCAGGACACGGGACCTAGAGCAGAGGAGAGGAAGTGAGGCCCGGATGCGGGACCTAGGGCAGACAGGAAGTGAGGTCAGGACGCAGAACCCAGAGCAGACAGGAAGTGAGGTCAGAACGTGGGACCTAGAGCACAGAAGAGGAAGTGAGGCCAGGATGCGGGACCCAGAGCAGACAGGAAGTGAGGTCAGGACGTGGGACCTAGAGCAGAGGAGAGGAAGTGAGGCCAGGATGTGGGACCCAGAGCAGACAGGAAGTGAGGTCAGGACGCAGAACCCAGAGCAGACAGGGAGTGAGGTCAGGACGTGGGACCTAGAGCAGAGGAGAGGAAGTGAGGCCAGGATGCGGGATCTAGAGCAGACAGGAAGTGAGGTTAGGATGCAGAACCCAGAGCAGACAGGAAGTGAGGTCAGGACGTGGGACCTAGAGCAGAGGAGAGGAAGTGAGGCCAGGATGCGGGACCTAGAGCAGACAGGAAGTGAGGTCAGGATGCAGAACTCAGAGCAGACAGGAAGTGAGGTCAGGATGTGGGACCTAGAGCAGACAGAAAATGAGGTCAGGACACATCCGCTGGCTCAGGGTAAACACGTCCCACAGTCACAATAGTCAGCACAAAGGGTGGATTTATCCAGACCTGAGATGCAAGGGCGTGGGCAGGCCCTGACGGGTGGCAGGCACAGGTAACTGAGAAACACGGGTCAACAGAGTATAAGCCGTGAACCAAAGGAAGCCCCTGCCCAAAGCCAAGTGGGGAGTACAGGACAGGGACACTGGGTTTGTGCCTTCGGCCCTTTAGCCATGACCCTAAGTGTCAGTAAAGGTAAGAGGATGCCCACATCGTGATAAAAACAAACTTCAAACCCTCAAACCCCCAAAAGGCGGAGAAGTGACGTCCGCGTACCTGGGGATCAGGGGCACAAGCCCCCATCTTCCACCACATTACAAAGCGGGCCTCGCTGGGCAGCGTGTGGCTAAAGGTCAGCTGTGACCCGCAGCGGGAACGGGCATCTAGAGGAAAAAGAGCCGCCACAGCGGTGTCCACCCAGGACGTCGCGATCCTGCCTGCAAAGGCCAAGTCACAGCCAGAGTGAGCTGGCCTGGACCTTGAGGACGTCGGAAGCAAACAGAAGACCCCAGCTCAGCTCCCCCGACCAGGGGCGGCGGTGACAACCAGAAGTGCAGGCGAGGACTGTCCGGCAGCCAGAGGGTGCGCGTCAGCACGTCCAGGCTGAGCACCAAGGGGATCAGGACGGACAACAGGCAAACAAAGACCCTGAGCTTCCCGTGTGACGGCTCCTGGGGGAGGCAGCACCGCTTCAGGGCTACTCAAGGGACAGGGAGCAAGGAGGAGGGCCCCCGGAGGGCGGGGCTTCCCAGCCCCCCGTGTGCTCCAGGATGGGCCGGAGGGCCTGGGCCAGCTAGCCCCTTCCGTCAGCACCAATCCTGGAGACGACTCCAAGCATCGCTGGGCCCACAGCCCGATGCCGCCTCGTCTCAGGGCAGGGGGGCCGGCAAGAGGCCCGAGCAGCGCACTGGGCCGGGGGCGGGGGACACAGGCCTGCCGGCCAGCGCTCCACCAGGAGCACCATGCCGGACGGCGGCCCAGTCTATGCGGCACACCTTCCCGACACTTCAGAATCAACACCTCGAGATGAACGAGAAGCTCCCACGTGTATCAGAAAGTCTCGGAGGAGCTTTCGAGAGGGGTCCCCCTGGACCCACCTAGAGACCACCTATCAACGCACCTGGGGCGCCTGAAACAACGCAGCACAGCTCCAGGCGGCTCTGGGCCCGGCAGCGCACACACTACAGGACCGCGGCCCACAGAGCTCTGGCTGCCTCTGCTCGTGGCAGCTCCGGCCCTTCTGTGACTGCAGAGTGGGGGGACACAGGCCGGCGCAGTCACCTCCCGTGGCAAGGGCAAGCCGTGCAGCAAGGCCGTCGCGGCGGGGCGTGCGTGGGGCCCGGACGGTTCCCCCGTCACAGCAAGCCCTGCCGTGGATCAGCAGGGCGGGTGCGAGGCTTCCAGGAGAACGGAGCACCTCCCGCCCCGGCAGCGAGCGCTCCGCCCGCAGGGCCCACCTCTGCCCACGACGGACAGGCGCTGGCAGCGCTGATCCTGGCCAAGGCCTTTGCCGACGGGTCGCCCCCGCCCCTCGCACCCCTCACGCCACCTGGCAGCTGTGGCGCTCCTTCCCACTGGGGCTGGGCTCCCCGGGGCCACACGCCCTCCAGCGTCCAAACGAGGGCACCTTGGTTCCCTGTGCGCCACGCAGAACCCGACAGCCAGGCGGGGCGCAGAAGGGGCCTCAACTAACGGCACCAGGGCCTCGAGCGGCAGACAGCACTGGTGCGGCCCGGCCGACGGCACCGCGCAGCGAGGCCCTGCTATGCCCGCTGTCCAGGCACACGCCATCCCCCTGGGCCCTGCGGGCGGCGGGCAGGCCAGGGCCGGGACACGGCGGCCGGCCGGATGCGCAGCAGGGCCACCTCCTCCTCCTCTCACGCGGCCCATTTCTGCCTCTGCCTCGCTGTCGGGCTTAGAGCGTGTGGCTTGTTTGCTAAGAAACGCACACGTGTGGGAACGCGTCCCCAGGAATAAAAGCGAGGCCCCCGGTAGGGACAAGACGTGTATGATGGAGGGCTCGAGAGAATCTAGGTTCACGGGCTGTCTCCTCAAATCGCCGTCTGAGGACAGACCCGCGATGGGTCCTTCTCCCCTCACCGGACGCCCGGCCCCAGGGATACACAAAGGGTACATAAAGAACAAGCACACACACTGATTCGGGGGGCCTCACGGGGGGACGCGAGGCCCCCGGCCCTGCGACGCCCACGCTGGCTGACTGCGGGGGCCGGTGCCGGAAAGGGTGGCGGGGCTCGGCCCATACCCACACGCTGCAGGTCGGGACGGGCGAGGCCGTGCGCCACGGCCCCCCACGGAGCAGCCAAAGCAACTTGTATCAAATCGGGCCCTGAACATCCATTCCAGTCAGGCCCTCCTCGTTGTGCTGTGAGGCTCAGTACTCACAACCTTCCGACAGGCTGGACCCACTGGAAGGCTCTTCTGGCAGAGCTGGGCATCGGCCCGACACGGGCCTCAACCAAGGAACCCATCCCGAGCTCGGAGGGGCTGTGGGGGCACGGGCCTCGTCCTCTCTGGAGGCACGTGGACTGTGCCGGAAAGCCAGGGGCCAGGGGCCCGTGGCCGGGGTCCAGGTGTGTCTTTAAGCTCCGTCTTCTCTTTGGGCACAAAGCACTGACGCAACTGCCCTTGGATTAACATTCTGGCAACTCTCTGCGGTCACCAGCTCACATGGATGGAAGCCCTCGGCAGGTACAAAGCACTGTAGCCCTAAGGGACCCTGCAAACTGCTCCCTGGGAGGCTGTGTCCCCAGCATAGGGCCTGGAACCTGGGGGCCTCCCCAGCTGCACAGCCACAGGGCACCCGTTGGGAGCCTGGCCGCCCCTGCACAGCCCAGAAGAGCTTCCGAACATCGGGCCGTGCCAAGGGCAGGACCTCATCCTCGAACAGCCACTACTGCTCTCAAAAACACTCTCGTCCTTAGGGTAGCTAAAATGAGTCAACCCCCCCCCCCTTTTTTTTTAATCTTACAGGGCTTTCAGACATTTGAGGTAGGATAAAGGTTTGTTTTCCAAATGGGGAAAAAAGGGACAGTTTTCATTCTCTCCATTCCACCTCAAACCGAAGTGACAGGCGCCTGGAGGACGCACTGCGCACCAGGCTCCCTCCCCTCCTGACCCCACCCGCCCAGGCCCAGAGAACAGGCAGCGCAGGAAGGAGAGAACGTTCTGGGCAGGGAAGCGCATGAGCGACCCCAGCGCACGGCGAATCCGGGCACAGCCCAGGGTGGAGTGGACACAGGCACAGAGATGGCCTCTGGGCTCAGGGACAGCGAAGTGTCAACGGACGCAACCCCATGGGAGGCCCCCGGGGAGGCAGCGGCTGGGCTCCATCCGTGACCCCCAGCACAAGAAGCGGAAGACGGCCCAACGCTCACCTGCAGAAAGACCACCTGCCGTCAGCAGGTCCCGTTCCCGCTGCCCGGCCTGACGCGACCCCTACCGAGACCGGCACGCGCCCCACCCCGGGCTCTGGCCTGGAGGCAGGCGCGTCCGCATCAAGGGGCCGCGTCTCCGACTAAACCACCCGGTGACCCGGCTCCCTGTAACGGAGAGGACGGGCCACACGCTGCCATGAGGTGTGGGGCACGGCGGTGAGGGGTGGGAGAAAAGCCATCAGGAGGGAGGCACGATTTAGGCGTCAGATAATGGCAGAACGACTGGGACGCCGAAATGGGCCGAATCCGGTGACACCGAGCAGCAGGAGAGGGAGGGAGGGGAGACGAGCTCCGGGAGAGGCAGGCCGGCCACTGCCGCTGGTCAGGCAGCGTCGCAGAGGGACACTGGACCCACCAGGAGAAAGTTCACGGGGACAGGGTGCTGGCAGGGTCTAAAGTCTGCCCACAGGTTACTTATTAACCATGGAGGGAAAAGGCAGACCCCACTCACGACAGTGATCAAAAGCTGCCGTCCTCAAGGGGAGGCAGACTCCGAGCCTCCTGCAGCTTCACGATCCCGCCCCAAACGCCACCTGACACCGACCAGGAGCCACAGGACGGCTCCCGCCCTCCAAATGCAGCGCCCTCCAAATGCAGCGCCCTCCAAATGCAGCGTCAGGCAGGACCAAAGGTGCGGAGGAACTCAGGGGACTGCCCGGGAAGAGATGGCCCAGGGCGCATCCTGGCGGGTCCCCAGCAGAAGCAAACCGCTGTGAAAGGGCCGAGAGGGACGACGGGCTCAGGACGGGGTGGCAGCTGGGCCCCCCAGGTGGTCGCACAGCCAAGGACCACAGTGACGGACACTCCCTCCAGCGTGGCAGGGTGTGAACCTTGGTGAACCTGCTCTCAAAGCCTCACTGCAGGTTTGAAGATTTCTTAAAATAAAAGGTCCTAAGCCAAGGAGAGGCAGCGGGTTTACCAACGGGAGCAGCGGCCACGCCACAGAATGAGGACACAGGATCGCGCACCAAGAATGGACACCGGCGCTCTGGGGACGCCCGCGACGTTTAAGCCACGCTGAGTTGTTTTTCTAAGACGGACCCAAAGGCGTCAGAAATCAAACAGCACGAAAAACCTAACTCTCAAAATTCCAGATTTCCTGAACAGTAACAAACCTGGTTATAAAAACAAATGTCAAATTCCAGTTCAACTCTCCGGTACCATGATCCAGAATCCAGCTCATGAGGAGCTGGACCAACAGGGAGCAGGAAAATGGCGACGCCCACACCCCCGACCCCCGGCCCGGCCCCGGTGCAGCCAGGCCTGTCCGAGACCCAAGACCCTGGCTCCTGCCGGCAGGAGAGGCCGGCCCGTGACCCCGCCTCAAGGGCTCCTCCCGCCCAAGCCCCCAGGCCAATAAGAGCAGGACAGGGAAGGAACCTCCCCGAGCAGGTCCTCCACACACTGCCCAGCTCCCCCGCGGAGGCCGCTGCCGGCTTGTTTACCCAAATCACCGCTTGAAGAATGACCCAGAGCTGTCCCATTTGAAATCCCATCCCATCAGCCTTGCTCTGAAACAGAATGCACATCTTCCCTCCCGCCATGGGGCCACATGAAGGTTGAACTTGGCAGAGAAGGGACTCCTGCGGCCCGTCACCAGGCACCACCTGCTGGCATGGTTGAGGTGGGCAGCCGAGCTCGCCCACGCACGCCCGGCCTGCACACAGAGCCCGGGGGCCCCCAGCATCCCAACAGGACCACACGCAGGGGCCCAGGCCAAACGCACCACTACCCACCCCATCTCGGACCCCACCCCCTGGAAGCGGGCTGAGAACTTGCAGGTCCATCGGGGTGGCCAGCATGGGGCACACCGAACATAGACGGCACAGGCCCCAGTCCACCCATGAGCCCGCTGCTGGCACAGGGCGCCGTGGCCGCCTGGCTCACCGTGTGCTCTGCTCACAGCACCTGCTGGCACCCACCCCACTGGCCCGGCTGGCTGCAGGGAGGCCACCGTGCCAGCCCGCTATGCCCACACATGGCCCCGGCTGGGCTCCTGGGACGGGCCGTCGGGCCCGCTGCCTCCCGTCAGGTGCCCCGGCTCTGGAAAGAGAAAAGGGCTGGAGCAGCCGGAAGCGCACGTACGGTGCTGGGCCTTCATCATGACCAACGCAGGGGTGGGCATCCCCGCCACCCCACTTTACAGGTGGGGACACTGAGGCCCGAGGAAGTGCCGGGGCCTCAGATCCAAGTGAGAAACTGGCCAAGCCAGGATCTGGGCCCGGGAAGCAAGTGTTTTTCGGTTGTTTTTGTTTTTTGTAAACAGCCGTTTTATTTTTTTAATTTTTCGCTGCACCACACAGCCTGTGGGATCTTAGTTCCCTGCCCAGGGATGATACCCAGGCCCTTGGCAGTGAAAGTGCCTAGTCCTGACTAATGGACCGCCAGGGAATTCCCAGGAATCAGCTTTTAAGAATCCATGTCCCTGGGCTTCTCTGGTGGCGCAGTGGTTGAGAGTCCGCCTGCCGATGCAGGGGACACGGGTTCGTGCCCCGGTCCGGGAAGATCCCACGTGCCGCGGAGCGGCCGGGCCCGTGAGCCGTGGCCGCTGAGCCTGCGCGTCCGGAGCCTGTGCTCCGCAACGGGAGAGGCCACAGCGGTGAGAGGCCCGCGTACCGCAAATTAAAAAAAAAAAAAAGAATCCATGTCCCTAACCCCTAACCACTAAGCTAGGCTACCTCTCTACGTTTCAAGGAACTTCTACTTGCCCAGAAATACCAAAAAATTATACTTACTACTACTTGCACAGAGAAGATGGGGGCGGGGGGAAAGGTTAAAATCAGATCCAAAGACAGTGATTTCTGCTTCACTTGGGGCAGTGGAAGAGGCCGGGGAGAGCCCTCTGAGCATGCTTTCCAAGTCCTTCTTTTCTTTAACCCAAACACAAAGAGCCACCCTCACTGCGGTCACTGCAGGCCGCGCCCAGGTTCCCACCACCAGGTCTTCCTTTTGAATCCAGCCAGTGGCCTCACCCCACCCAGCGGGCGGACCGGCGGTATCTGCAAAACAACAATCAAGGACCCCCCTTTCGAGAGCCAACGGTGGGCCGCGCAGCCCCACTACCCCATCTCTCCTCCGTAGTCAACAGCTAAGACAAAGCTGGATGGAAAAGCAGAGGGTCACCTCGGCCCCCCAGGTCCAAGCCCGCGCCCGCCCTGCAGGAGGCCAAGATGGGGCTGTCTGGAAAGCAAACATCGGGGATGGTCCGGGTCATCAGCTCAGGCAGTGCAGCCCCGGGGCCGGGGTGCGGGCAGCAGGGCATGGCCGCCCCAGCCAAGGCCACCACCCAGGCCCCAGGGGCCACCCCGTGACCTCAAGGCCCTTCGGGGCTCCAGGGAAGGGATGCCACCCCCCCACCCCAAGCCTCAGCACCCACACTTCCGCAAGGTGGCGGAGCACAACAGCAAGTGGCCCACCCAGAGAGCCCGTGTCTCCCGGGCCCCCTGAAACCAATGCCAGACTAGTGGAAACCACGGCCGGGGGCCGGGCTGGACCCAGGGCCACGAGAGGGGCACGGGCGCTAGTCACGCAGGAAGCGCCGTCCAGAGGTGGCGGGAGGACACCGAGGGGCCAGCGGTCCTGGGCTCGGGCTCCTGGGCCCCCAGCTGCCCTGGAGCCGAGCCGCGTGGGACTGCAGGTCCGCACGCTGGCCCCGAGCTTGGCATCGGCCCTCCAGCTGCCCGGGAGCAGCTCTGACCTTCCTCCTAGTCTCCCGGGAAAAGTCAGCATCCGGCCAGCGGGCACTCCTGCCCCGAGCTGCCCCCAAGCTGTCCAGGGCAGGGGCGGGTGTCCGCCTGCTCTGGGCCCAGCGTGCCACCCACATCTGGTGACCCGCTTAAAAGGTGGAGACGTGGTTCTCTGTGTGGGGAGAAGCATCAGTTTCAGAGAGTCCATCACTTCCCCTTACCAGAACTTTCTCCAGAAACTGGGGCAGGAGGCGGACTTCACAGAGAGAAGACAGCCTCACGCCAGGCTCGCTGGGCTGCCCCTCGGAGCCTGACACGCTCCTGCCCTGCCCTTCCCCACCCCGGGCCGAGGCACGGCCATCTGTCCAAAGCCTGGCCCCGACCTGGGCGCACGCGCAGCAGCCTTCACAGAGGCCTCCCCAGGACATGAAGACGGCCCGTGGGCAGAGCCACCCTCGGCCCCTGCAGGCTCTCTCCCAGCCCCCACGAGCCGGGAACAGCACGGACACCCCATCACAAACGACGTCTGCATCCAGGTCCACCCAACACGCTCCACCGTGAGACTCGCCGGCAGCCCCTCCTCCAGCAGGTCACTGCCCCTCCCACTGTGCCCAGCTGCACCAGAGCCTCTGAGGCACGCGGGGTCTCCTTGTACAAAGATGGGCGTCCAGCCACAGTGACAACACAGGGGTGACTGAACCAGCAGACAAAACATCAGACTCCAGAGAAGGCAGAGAACTCCTACAGCTGTACAAGGCAAGACAAACAGCCCAGTTCAAAAAGGGCAAAGGACTCCGAACAGACCTTTCTCGAAGGAAGACACACACGTGGCCAACAGGCTCATGACAAGATGCTCAGCATCACTGATCATCAGGGAACGCGAATCAACAGCACAGCGAGACACCGCCTCACACCCACGGCCGCCATCAAGAAACAGAAGCCAGTGTCGGCGAGGACGTGGGGGACCTGGGACGCAGGGGCACCACTGCTGCGGAAGACAGTATGGAGGTTCCTCAAAAAGCAGACACACAGGGCTTCCCTGGTGGCGCAGTGGTTGAGAATCCGCCTGCCGATGCAGGGGACACGGGTTCGTGCCCCGGTCTGGGAAGATCCCACATGCCGCGGAGCAGCTGGGCCCGTGAGCCGTGGCCGCTGCGCCTGCGCGTCCGGAGCCTGTGCTCCACAATGGGAGAGGCCACAACAGTGAGAGGCCTGCGTACCGCAAAAAAAAAAAAAAAAAGCAGACACACACACACACACAGTGTGACCAGCCATCCCACTTGTGAGAATGTGCCCGACAAAACTGAAAGGCGGCGAAACCCATTCACAGCAGCACCATTCACCGTAGCTAAAACACGGAAGCGACCCAACTGTCCACCGTCAGACGACGGAGAAACAAACTGTGGTCCATCCATCCAATGGAGGATTATTCTGCTTTAAAGGGGGAGGAGATCCTGACACCTGCTCCAACGTGGAGGGACCCTGAGGACACGATGCCGAGTGAAATAAACCAGACACAAAAGGACACATTCTGTGTGATCCCGCTTCTGTGAGCTCCCTGGAGGAGTCACACTCACAGAGACAGAAAGTAGGGGGGTGGGGGCCGGGGCTGGGGGAGAGGTGGGGAGTGAGTGTCTCATGGGGGCCGAGTGTCGGTTTGGGAGGATGAGAAAGTTCTGGAGACGACGGTGGTGATGCTTGTACAACAGTGTGAACATGCTTAATGCCACTGAGCTGTGCGCTTAAAAAAAAGAAAGTGGGAAATTTTACGGTACATATATTTTACCACACACCCCAAAAAAACCACGTATAAGGAGAATTACAGAAAAAAATACTAAAGATAACAAAATGGCCGACTCCATTAGCAAAAAAGGAATCGAGAGCTATTCACCTGTCACGTTAACAAAGCCATTCTGAATGACGGTAACGTTGTGAGAAGGTAGGAACGTGGGCGTGTAACCCGCAGGCTGTTTAGAGAAAGAATTTTGGTAACAAAATCAAGAGCCCTTAAAAAGGGCCTGCACGCTGCGGGGGTCAGTCTCCTGAGAAATGCCCAGGAACGTGCAGCAGGTTTAAGCACACACAGCCCACGCAACCAAAGGTGCCAGAGAAGTGCAGAGACACACCGTGTGCGTGAATAATTCACGAAAGGAACAGGCCAGGGAGCTCGCTCTGAGCCACCAAATCTCCTACAAGAAACTCACCGAAAGTCCCAGGCGTCTGAGGAGAGGCACTTGCGGTGACCACTGATCTCAGCCACCTCAGGACCCAGGCCCTCCCCTCCCCTCCCCACAGGGGCCGGTCAGCTGGTACAACCGTTTCAGAAAACAGCTCAGCATGACCTCTGACCCAGCACAGCCCGTGCTCCAGACACACGTGCACACGCTTGCACCAAGGACGCGCCACACTCCTGTTGGCAGGCGCTCCCAAGTCCGTCGACGCAAGAGTGGGGACAGGCTGGCGCGCGCCCAGCATCCCGGCCACCAGACCGCGCGACAAGGCCCAGGTGAGAGCCAGCAGCCTCACTGGACACAGGTGCAGACACAGGGGAACGTTCAGGATGGTGTCCGGGATGGGGCAGGAAGCAGCTGGCAGGTGTACGTGACTTTCCATGCTACCGTGCGCTGCTGTGCTGAGGTTTCTGCGAGGGATCTGTGGTAAGACGCTCCCTGAAGCATCACTTGTAATAACAAAAACATAGCCCGACCCTCGGATGCAGAATAAATGCCAGGACCTTCAATACCACAGATTACTCGCAAAAACGCTACGTGGCTGTAAACACGCACAGACGTGCACAGACATACGTGCACACAGGGGCGTGTGCCCAAGGGAGGGCTGTCACCCACTCGCAACGGTGGCGCTGGATCCTACCAAGCCCCCGCAGGGGACTGTGTCTGAGACGGCGGGGATCCGAACACAGGCCGGGGACCGGCTGGCGTTAAGACATTCTCGACGATTTTGTTAGATGCGCTAATGGCAGCGTGGTGGTGATTTTCCACAATTCCGTATCTGTTAGACGGATCTTGAAACACTTAAACATGAAGTGAGATGACGCCTGGGATCTGCTTTTAAAGAGGAGGAAGGAGCTAGATGAAACGAAACGAGGAACACGATGGCACATGTGGAACCGGGCACGTGGCCGCGTGAACCAACCTCCCGACTTCGGGGCACTCTTGAATCTCCCAGTCTAGAAGTCACAGACCCGTCACCACGGCACTGAGAGACAAGCGCAGGTCCCTTCAGGCGGTGGGCCCTTCTGGGCAGGACTCTGCTCCACTCACCCCGTAGCAGCAAAGGCACAGGCCCAGGCGGCCCCGGAGCGCCTGCGACTCTCTCACGAGCCCAGGCACGGCCCGCGCCCCCATCCCCCCCGCCTGCTTGCAGCCGCCGCGGGGCCGGGCTGCAGGGCTGCCCTGCGGAGGCCCAGCCAGAGTCCTCAGCCCCAGGGCCCCAGGGCCCCCGGCACGCGGATGCACGAGAGAAATCGCAACGCAAGTGTAAGTGTTTAACGGAACAGTTAAAAGCCTAACTACGTACGTGATGCGTGCAAGGCCTCCAGCTCGGGTAGTTAAATCCCGAGAGGCACTAAAAACCACAGGAGACCCCCAAGTGACTCAAGACCACCTCAACAGCAGCAACAGGAAAATGAATGCAAGTTCTCCCCAAAGAGGAGAAGACTCCAACACGGATCCAACGAGAAGAGCAACACGCCCCAACCTCCCCTGCAGGACGCCCGCCCCGGGGCAGAGACTGGACGCGCTGTCGGCCGGCGGGGCGGGGGGGCAGGCAGCAGGGGAGGCCTTCTTTCTCGCGGTGGGGAAGGAGCGCGATTCAGAATCCCCGGGCCCTCACGGCAGGCAGGGATGCAGGGGACCCAGCCCACAGGGGTGTCAGAGCCGGGCGGGGCGGGGGCTGCGGCCGGGGTCCTCTGCAGTCGCGCCCATCAGCACGTGGCCCGGCCCGGGCTCCACTGCAGGTGGCCAGACCCCGGCTGGGAGGAGGGTCCTGAGTGTCCCCCACCAGGGAGCCCAGGACCCCGCACGGCGGCCCGGGCCACGCGGAGCACAGCTTACCTCCTGGAGTGACAGGGGGCCAGCCCAGGGCCTACCTACCTTGGTCTCACAGTCTGAAGAGCTTTATAAATAAACGCAGAGGAGACCCACTAGGGTCAGGCAAGCTAGGCGACACTTATTACATACAAGGATGTTAAAAAAAAATCACAGTTTTGATAGTTCTGCAAAAAAAAACTTAGCAAATTTACAACAAAACTGTCAAGTAATTAAGGCTAGGCACTTCACACATGAACTTAAACTGCTAATTAAAATCCCCTCGCTTAATTGACTACATTTGCATATCATTCAACTTGGGAGTATAATTTTTTTAACGGTTTGGGCAACGCGGTTCGAACGCCAGGAAGCAGGAGGCGGCAGGTGAGGGGAGCCAGCTGCCCCAGGCGTGACCAGGGAGGACAGGGCTGGGACCCCCGGGGCTTCACGCCAGGCCTGGGGTCCCCACCCCAGGTAGAGGAGGAGGGCGAGGCCAGCAGAGACCCCCCCCCCCGCCCCCAAGGCTCCCCCCTTGCAGCCCAGCACCTCTGCCTTGCCTTGACCTCCGGTGGGGAGGGGCCGGGGCTTCTAGAACCACCCATGGGACACATGCACCTGCCCCTCCTTCAGGGGCAGCACGGAGGCCCCCACCCACCCCCTCTGCGCCAACTCCGCCAGGGGCTCGCGAGCCTCACTCGGTGGCGGCTGGAACTCGAAGCACCGGGGCACCGAGGCCCCACCGTCTCAAGGGCCCGGCCCGCGCCCAGTGGGTCCACGTGAAGACTGTGCGCCTTGCCGTCCACGGCCGGACCCGTGGGTCCCCGGGTGAGGCACCCCAGCCGCACGCAGGGCGAGAGGGGTTCCGCGGGGCTCACGGCCCACCCCTCTCGTTCCAAGGGCAGAAGGGCGGCAGCAGCGAGTTGATCCAGGAGGAGGACGCTGGGCAAACAGGAACGCGTCCACGCGCGTGGGCAGCAGGCACCACGAGGGCCCCGGAGAGCCAGGAGGTGGCTGTGAAGGCAGCACTCGCGGTCACTCGCCTCACCCACCCGCCGGGCCTGAGCCATGAGCCAGGGCCACGGGAACACGAAGGAACCCTGAGGTGTCAGAGGACAGACGTGGGCCCAGAAAGCTGGCCACTCACAGGCCCAGTCACAGCCCCACAGGCCGTCCAGATACCCCCAGCCTCAGAGCCAGTTGGGCCGCCGGCCTCCTAAGGGCTCGGGGCCCGCTTGGCTGTCGGTAGCGGGCGTGGCTGTGACGGCCCATGGATGTGGAGGTGGGCTCCCGTGCTGGGGTGGTTTCCTGCACAAGAAGCGGGACAGACCCTCGGCCCTCCCGGAACACGCTACGTGGCCCAGGAGAGGCACGGGGGCGCCCCTGCCCAGCTGGGAAGAGTGGGGTGCGGAGCAGACCGTGCCGCCAGGCCCAGATTTCAGGCAGGTCCCCAGAAACCAATCACAACCACCTGGCTCCTGTGACAAGGTGGCCAACAGCTCCTCGGGGGCTGAGGGAGGCCAGCGCAGGCACACAGGACCATCTGACACCCAGTGGCTGACCCCAAAATGCATCCACCGCCCCCACCTACAGTCCTGACATTCAGCCCAGTTCCGTGCTGCTGGCCACGTCGCGGGGAGCCTACTTTCAACGAGAGATGTTCCTCTCAAAGTAGCCCACCTGCGTCCCAGTGGGAGCCACGTCAGGGCCGACACCACGCGAGGCCTGGCCAGGGAGAGCGTCCCTCGAAGCCCCCACGCAGACCCAAGCAAGTGTGAAGCAGGGTGAGGATGCCCGACACCTACAGGACAGCTCTGTCCACTCCCGGGAAAGGTCCCCGCTCTCTCCTTTTCTAGCCATCGACAGCCAAGCTGCCAGTAAACCTTGACGATTAGTGATTTCATGCCTCTATGAGTCATTCAAGAAGTATTTATTCCAGGCCCGGAACTGGGGACCCAGCCGAGACCAACACCCCCCCCCCCATGAAGCCGACAACACAACCACAAACACACAACCCCAGAGCCGGCCGCAACAAGGGCTCCCCGGAGAGCCCAGACGGCGGGGCAGGCCTGACCGCTGCGGGCTGCGCGGCCCACAGAGCCACGCCAACTTCCTGAATTATCTGTAGCTGCAAAATCAAGAAGTCACAGTGTTCTCTGAGTCTTTCTAAATCAAAAATGTAAAATCAGAGGAGACACAAAGGCCAAATACCCGACAGCGTCCTGTCTGCTCCCCAGGCCGTCCCACTGCGCTGAAGTAGGTGCTTGCAGAAGCCAGCCCTGCGTTCACAGAAGGCAGCATCAGAGCTGTGGTCTGCTCCCCACCTGCCCTGGGGCTGCATGGGGGCCCGGGCCACGCTGGCACAGGTCACACTGTGGACACACATGCAGCCCAAGGCCCCGCCCACCCCACTCCACTCACATGGACACACGGACGCGGTTCCCAGTGCTAACCTAACTCCAACCCAAACCAGCTTCAGACCCCACCGCGTGGGCCCCACACTCCCAGAAACGACTTCCCGTCCCTTCTCTGAGGCTCAGATAGGCCCTCGTTAACCCACGGATGCGTGTGGCCCGGAGCCCCCGCCCCGCGATCTCAGGGCCCAACCCCCCTGGACTCACCCCATCCCCCCATGACCAGTGGGCAGGAGGGAAGGAAGGGCCCTCGGAAGAATGAAGCCTTCTCCCTCTCCCGCAGCTCTCACAGATCTTAAGGAAATAATTCAGCCTCTGTATTTTAACTCAAAACAAAGAAACTTCTAAAAAACATTTCAGTTGAAACTTGCATAATTCTTCCAGTGGAGAAATCCTCCCCAACTTTCGCAATCCTTAGAAAGAGACACATTATTGCTGCTTGTGTAACAGTCTCCGGGCCACAGAGAGTCCAGCCGTCAGCCACGGACACCTCCGGCCAGACAGCCGGGGCGCAGGGCCCGGAAGCACCGCCTCCCCCAGGCCCTCCCGGCGCCCGGCGGTCACCCTCCCCAGACTTCCTCGTGGGCCTCGCTTGGCATCTCAGACAGATGGTACCCAGACGCGCTGCAAGGAAGCGTGGGAGCCACTGGCTCTACTCTCGAAGCCCCGCGCTGACTGAGGGGTCCCGTGGGGCAGGAGGGTCGGAGGCGAGGGCCACTCAAGGACCCTGCTGCCCCCAGAGACGAGGGCCCCGCCCAGCTCCAAAGAGACGTCCTGGACATGGGCAGGATGGCTGAAGACGGGCAGATGTGGCCCGCTCACTGCACAGAGGCTGAGGGCCAGCCCCCCACGCCTTCCCTCCCTCACACCCGGCTGACCACAGGGCTCAGGGCAGCAACCAGAGGCTCCTTAAGCTGCTGTTTCCCTTCTGACAAGGCCCCGGCCTTCACTCTGGGGCCATTGTGCTGAGGAACAGACCGACCCGCAGATCCTGTCCTCCTGCACAAGGGGCAGGGCCCATCCAGGAGCCTGGCCTCTGAACATCACCGAATGGCACCCGGCCTTCTCAGCTGAGCATCCAAAGCCAGGAAATCACCATGGAGCCCCATGAAAAACTCGAGCGAAACAAGTGGACAAAGGGACAGCCGAGGGACTTCCCTGGCGGTCCAGTGGCTAAATACGCGCTCTCAATGCAGGCAGCCCAGGTTCGATCCCTGGTCGGGGAACTAGCTCCCGCATGCATGCCGCAACTAAGACCTGGCGCAACCAAGAAAAACAGATAGGTAAATAGATACCCGGGTAAAGAAATAAATATCTTAAAGAAAAAAAAGGACAGCCAAACCTCTACATCTATGGCCAAACCTGATAGCATCCGGTGAGCACAGCACCCCACGAAAGAGGAGTGCCCGGAAAGGCACGCTGGCCAGAGCCCCTTCCAGTCTGTCGCACGTTCCCGGTTCCATTCCCTCCCGTGGCCATTTCAGCTCGAACGCGCAACACACAGCCCGCCTAGAGGCCCAGATCTCCCTTCACCACAGCCACAGCCGATCCCCAACGAGACCAAGAGACTCAACGCTCCTCCACGCCGACAGCCCGGCCGGGTGTCTACGTTGAGAAAACACTGCTCTCTGACTAGAGAGCCGTCATCAGGTGACGCAGGGAACCCGTTCCAGCGCTAGGAATTGAGACAGACCGCACCGTGGATGCTCACACCACACACCACGGCAACCATCAGCCCACGAGCCCCTGGCGTGCAGGCAATTCTACGAAAAAGACTCCTGCAAGGACTCAGCGCCTGAAGGACGGAGGCACAGAGAGCGAACACCATCCCCGGCCTCCAGCCTGAGAAGCGCGACCCCCCGAAGGCGCAGCAGTTCCCGGGAGCGCGTTTCTTAACCACACAAGGACCGGCCTGGCTCCGGCCCCAGGGAGACAGCACACCCCTCTGCCGCCTGCTTGGCCCGCGAGGAGCCCTCCCGCGGAATGAGGGGTGCGTCCCAGGCAGCAGCCAGGCTGGCAGCACCAACGCCCCGCCATGACTAATAGCAGCCGTACCGTTAAAACACCAGCCCGGTTTGGTCCAAACGCCATCAGATGAGGGACAGAGCCAACTGGGCAGGAGAAAGGGGAGGGGACGGCGGGAAGGCTCTGAGGCCCCCATCTCCTCGCCACACGTTCCCAGCAGCAAAAGGACACGTCCTCGCCCCGCCTATGACCTCATCACTTAAACACCCCCAAAAAACACTGCCAAGGGCCGCTACTTACCTACAGTCCCCCTTTCACAAGTGAGGAAACTGAGGCAAACTTGCTCAAGGTCAGGCAGCTAGTGGGGAACGGAGCGAGGGACAGGGCGAGGACCTGGGAGCAGCCCCGTGGGCTCCACGTTCAGACCCGCCCAGCACGGGACACCAAGGACAGCAGCCAGGGCCCCGGCAGCCGTGGGATGGCCGAGAGCACGTCCCTGGGGGCCCCGTGGCGTGGGGGGCATCACTGAAAGGGCCCCGGCTGGCACACCTGGACGTGCCACCTTCAAGGGTTTCCGGCTCAGGCTGGAGCCCCGCCCCCACTCGGTCCCACGCTGGGGCGGCCACAGGGATTTTTGCCGCCCCACCCGTGGTCAGGCCGCAGGCACAGCAGGGCAAGCGACGGCCATCGGGCACCAGGACCCCACGAGAATCCCTGGCCCCTGCCCACTGCTGACGGCAGGGGACGCGGGCCTCCGTCTGGCAGGAGACCGGGGCGACCCCTTGGCCCCCAGCACCCAGCACGCACTTCGGCTCACTTCACGGCCCCGGCACCCAAGGCCCCCACAAAGAGTGGTGCCAGCACACTCTTTGTTCCTTTCTGCCCTCGGCCTCGGGAGATCAAAAATACTAAAATAAACTACAGGAAAGTGAAGGAATCAAAACACAACCCGTAAATAACTTGTCAAGCAGGGAGGGGGAGGAGCAAACAGAGGTGGGCAGGGCGCCGGGGAAGGGTCTTCCCCGGAAGCTTCTTCCAGAACAAGCAGGGTCTGGGCAGCCATGGGTCCCCCTGATCCTGAGGCTCAGACACACCCTTCTCAGGGGTGGGGTGTCCCTGGCATGTAGACAGGCTGTGCTGGCGACTTCTGAAAAGGACCACGCACCCCAGAATCCCTAACCTAACCGCATGGTCACAGAGACAAGGCAGTGAGCTGAGCCCAAGGAACAGGATAAGCGGCCAGGCCGGCGGGACAAGTGCCCCCCGAGGTGGAGGAGTGGCAGGAAGGCACAGGGGCGCGTGACCGGCCAGCCGGCCACACGGCCGAGGCCCGGAAGGAGGACACCGGACAGCCGGCCCCTACCACCGCTGCGAGCACAGGCCGCGCTGACACTTCGGCCTGGGGACCCCAACCACTCACAGCAATCACATCTTCGTCATCACTGGGGAGTTTTTTAACCGGTGAATGAGCTTTCTAAGCTGCGCTGGGGGGAGCACAGAGGAGAAAGGGTGGCCCTGACCATCCGTTGAAATCACCGGGCACGAGAGCACCCTCTGACCTCTTCTCTGGGACTGTGGCTCAGGGGACAGTCCTGCCTTCTCACCTGGCAGTCCCCGCGCCCACAAGCTGAGCCTACGGACACCCCCGTCCAGAAGAGCAGAGCCTGCTGCAACAGGGCCGAGGCCCGGGCCCGCAGCTGCAACAAAGAGCCCACCCCAGGAAGACAAGCACAGACATACACGACCCAGATTCGGACACAGACACAGACACACGCCCTGTCAGACGAGCCCCTCTGCCTTCCACCCTGGGGTAAGTGACCCACCACCGCTTACCCACCTCGGGCTTACCCAGTCGGCCGGAACCCACCACCATCTTGCACACGGGGCTCCCTCGGGCCACGATGGCTGTCGAGGGGGCGGGCACCCCAAACAGAAAGGCCCCCAGGGTGCAGGGAGCGCCCACCACGCCACCCAGAGCCAGCTCCCAGTCTGAAGCGAAGGGCCCTGCTGGCATCCGCCGCCGGCCGTTCCCATCAGCATGCTCCCCCACCGGCGCTGCCCACTCAGACTGTCCCTCCCGCCAATCCCAGCCCCACAGTCTGCAGACAGCTGCCACCCGGGCGCCAGCCTAGCCAAGGGCAGAAACACCCCAAATCCACGAACGCACACGGTGGCCCCCTCTGAGCGCGGGCGACAGGCCCTCCCTCCCCCCCCCTCCTCCGCTCCCTGAGGCTCTGACACTCCGCTGGAGGGGCGCCCAGAGAAAACCGGGCGGGAGCCTCTATTCACAGATTTGGAAAAAAAAAAAAAAGCTTGATGCAATAGCTGAATTAATTAGGCCTCCCAAGAATAGCTGAGCCAATGCAGCATTCTGTGTGTGCAATTTAATAAGCCTGGATATTTAAAAGAAAAGTTACAAATACTCGGGGAGAGGGGGAGATGTCACAGAAAGTTAGCGTGGACCCCACTGAATGGTTTCGGCGTCGAGTGGCCCGGGAGCCGCCAGGCTGGATCACACAGATCCTCCGTCTGGCAAACAACGGGGCCTAGGCCAGCGGCCCTCCCCGCCGCGCCCTTCAGAGTTTCAGAGGGAAAGAGAGAAGGAAACGTGCGCGTCCAAAACAAATCGCAGGCCGGCGGCTACCCTGACACTCGGGGCCCTGGGTGCCCGCTGACCAGTGCCGGAGCCCAGTGCCAAGTGGCCCTCGCACCCACACGGGGGGACTCTGGGATTCACTCCCTGGCAGGCCAGGGCAGACACACAGAGCTGGAGTCGCCGAGTCTCGGCCCCCTGCCACCACGGCCCAAACACCTGGCTTCGGTTTAGTGTCTGTCTCCCAAACCTTCAAGGGACAAACACGCCCTGCCCGGCCAAGTTCTGCCTGCTAGGACACAGGGGCAGGCGCCCCTCTGTGTGCCAGCCCGGGAGCGTTAGGGCCAGGGCAGGTCCCTTCCGCCAACTCGTCCTGGACACCTCCTTGGGCCCCAGGAAGGCCTGGGCTGCCGGCTCTAGCCTGGGCCCGGCCGGGATCAAACTTCCCGGGACTCAGGGCAGAAGAGTCTGAGGTCGGAAGCCTGGCCCTCCCGGCGCAGCTGGGCACCGGCTATGGGCCTCAGGAAGGCTTCACCCACCCTGGCCTGCCCTCGAGGCCCCCAACCAGGCAAGCGGCTTGTCCTAGGAGTCGGACGGGAGGACCTTCCTCCCAGCTACAGGACCATCTACGGGGACGCCAACGCCACCCCAAATTTCCTTAAAACCAAACCAAACCCTGAGACGTGTAGGGGAGGCAGAGCCCCTGACCCAGGAGGAACCCCCACCCTCTCCACAGCCCGCCCTCCTACTCACTCCCCGGCCCTGACCGTGGCGCGGGACACTCACCCGGGGCACCCGCCGCTTGTACTTGTTGCCGTAGTCGAACTTCTCCTTGACGTCGTCCAGACAGCGGCCGAGGCGCGCCTGCTCCTCCTTGCCCGTGTAGTCCTGGCTGAGCAGGATGTAGGCCCGCCAGTTGGCCGAGTCGAAGCCCCAGTGGCAGGTCCGGTTCTCCAGGGCCTTGTGCGAGTGCACCACGAACTTGTGCGGTGGGTACATGAGGCGGCAGTCGAGGCACTGGATGCAGGCGGCGCTCGGGCTGTTGTAGAGCTCGGGCACCAGCAGCCCCTTGCACTTGCCGAAGCACTCGTGGTACACGCGCACGCTGCGCTCGCTGAGCTCCAGGCCCAGCGCCAGGCTGGCCGCCAGCTCCTTCTTGCAGGGCGGCGGGTAGGCGCCGCCGTACAGCAGCGCGTTGCACAGGCGCTCAGCGTCCGTCTTGGTGATGAGCCCGCACGAGGGCGCCGAGAAGGGCAGGATGCCCATGACTTTGAGGATCTCCAGCTGGTCGGCCGTGCAGCGCGAGCAGTAGATGTGCAGCTCGTCGCACACCGAGTTGATCTGCTGCAGCGAAAAGTCGCGCAGCACCGAGTTGAGGATCTGCGGCAGACAGAGGCGCTTCTCGCCGCCCACCACGAAGCACGAGATGGTCTCGCCCTCCAACACGGTCTCGCAGCGCTCTGTGGAGCGGTCGGACGGCATGAAGAAGGGCCCGGGCAGCACGGGCGGCGGCGGCTGGATGGTGGGCAGGTGCAGCACCGGCGGCGGCTCGGCAGCCGCGGGCACCGGCGCCGGCACCGCAGCCGCGCCCGCCTCCTTGGAGCTCTCCTTCTTGTAGGCCTCCTGCGCCCAGCGCGCCGAGAAGGCGGCCGGGCCGCCCAACGAGCTCATGGAGCTCAGGTGGAACTGCTCCAGCGTCTTCTGCAGCCCCGGGTGCGGCTGGAAGCCGCCGCGGCCGCCCGCCGCCGCCTCCATGGTGCGCTCCGGCTCCCCAGGCCGCTCCCGCTCCCGCGCGCCCGGGCCCCCGCGGCCCCCGCCGCTGCCCCGCGCGCCCCGGCGGCGCCCCCGGCCCCGGCCCCGGCCTCCCCCCGCCGCCGGCTCCCGGCCGATCACGGCCGCGGCCTCGGCCTCGCCCGGTGGAGCGAAGGGGAAGGCGGGCGGGGCGAAGGGGTCCCGCCGCTGGAGCCCGCCGCCGCCCGGGCCCGGCGCCACATCCACGCGCCCCGCGCCGCGCCCGCCGCCGCCGCCGCCCGGGCCCCCCGCGCGCCCCCCGCGCGCCCCCCGGGCCCTAGGCGCGGGGCATGCCCCAGCGCGCGCCGCCAACGCCAACGCCAACGCTCGCGGGCCCGGGGCTCGCGGGGGGCGCGCGGGCAGGTGCCGGCGCCGCGAGGCGCGAATCGCCGCGGCGACCGAGGCCGAGGGGCCCGGGAGGAGCGGGGGCGCGGGCGCGGGGCCCGCCGGGCCGTCCTCGCGCGGCGCGCCGCCGCCGCCGCCGCCCCGCTCCTCCCACCGCGCGGCGCCCGCCCGGCTCGTCCCGGCGGCGCTGGCCGGCCGCGTCGCGCCCGCCGCCGGCCTCCCGGCCCGGCCCGCGCCCACCCCGCCGCCCGCGCCCGGCTCCGCGGCCTGCCCGCCCGCCCGCGCGCTCGCGCGCGGCTTCCGGGACGGCGGAGCGCCTGTAGGGCGGCCTTAGACCGCCGCGGCAGCGGCGGCGCGGGGCTCGGCGCACATCCTCCCGGCGGCTCGCTCCAGCTCGGACTGAGCGCCGGGCGCTGAGCTCACGCCGCCGCCCCGCCCCGCGCCCCGCCCCGCCCCGCGCCGCCGCCCCGCCCCGCGCGTCGTCTGGGGCCGCGCGCCCGCCTCAGTCGAGCGCCGGCCAGGAATGCGCCCGCCCCCCGGTCCGGCTCTTCCAGGAACGCGCGCTCTCCCCGCCCGCGCTCGGCGCTCCGCCGCACTCTGCCGTGCTTGGGCCCGCCCGCCGGCCCGGGACTCGGGCCCGCTCGGCTGCGCTCGGGCACGCCCGGCCGCCACTCGGCTCCGCTCGGCTCCGCTCGGCTCCGCTCGGCCCCGCCCGTCCGGGACTCAGCCCCGTTCGGCTCCGTTCGGGCCCGCCCGCCGGAAGGCCGCTCGGCGGGGGCGGCGGCGGCTGCGTCCCGGGCCCCCCCACCCGGTGGCGGCAGCTTCCTGCGAGGCTGCGAAGGCGCCCGTCTCGTCGCCGCATCGCCGCCAGAGCCCAGAAACCCACACAGAGTCCCCACTACAACAGCAAAACAGCTGAGGGGCGGACGGGACGGGGCGGCACACCCTCTACCGCTCACCTCCCAGCCCCCGGGGTCCCCACGCCGGCGATGGGGACGCCAGGCCAGATGATCCACGTCCCACATAGGACAGGGACACCGAGCAGCACGATGTGGGTTACTACACATGTTGGGATTGCAACACACCCCGGAGACCCCACACGGGACACAGACACCATGCAGCCTGTTCTGGGGACCCCCAAGCGATGCAGGCGCGACACAACCCCCAAGGGATGACTGGCCGCAGGGCCGACCACTCCGTGACCCTGCACTATGGTCCCCCCACACAGCCAGCGGCTGCGCCTCCCACCAGTTCCAGGGCAGTTGCATCCAGGTCGCCCCCAGGCCCAGGGTGGGTCTTCAGGAACGTAGCTCCTTCCTGCCCCCGGCAAGCTGGCGCGACCCTTACCCTATAGCCCCCAGGCCCAGGGAGCCATTTATACATCTGCAGGGCACCCAGGGCATGGCCAGTGGGAGACCCCACGGTCTGTCGTGGCTCTATCAAGAGGGAGAGACAAACCAGAAAGTGCTGGGTGGGACAAGACCGGGGCCTGAAGTTGGACGGGCTGGCCGGGCGGCCCCCAGAGGAACCAGCATCCAGCAGAGGGCTGGGAGGTGGGGACTTGAGATCAGGGGGACGATTCTGGTGGTGCTCAAGCCAAGGGCAGAAGAACAGTCCAGCCAAGCTGGGCAGTGGCATCTTTTCCTCCCCAGGACAAGGGCACCCAAGCTGTCCTGGGCACTGGGGGACACGGGGGGGGGGCACGGTGCTGGGCAGAGGTGAGAGGGCCATACCCACTGCAGCCTGTGTGACCTTCAGCTTGTTACCTGCTGCTCCTGCCTCCCCAGTGGAAGCTGGAACTGGCCCCAAACCAGCACTCCCAAGGGCCGTGTCTGCCCCCCGGGGAGCCGACCTGGTGTCTCTGCAGGCCTCTGTTGCCCCTCAGGCACAGGCAGGTGTCTGGAGATGCAGCTAAAATGGGCAGGTGACCCCACACCTGCATGGCTGCAGAATCACAAGGGAGGCCTTGAGATTCAGGGTGCAGTGCTCCATGTCTGAAGACCTGACCACTCCCCGCCATGGACATGAACCCTCTCCCACCCTCGCCTGTGCGCTGGCGACTGTCTCCTCCACTCTTCACTCCAGTGACCCCAACGCGAGGTTTTTCTCCTGGTGCTGGCACAGGAAAGGGGTCCTTACAAAACAAAAAAAAAGGGACTTCTTTGCTTTTGGAAGCTGTTTTCTTGGTCCCATTTGAACCAAAAAAATCTCTGTGGTACCTGAGTCCGTTCTTTCCTCGTGGCTTTGACTCCCATACAGTCAGGCAACCTGTAATTAATTGAAAGGAGATCGTTGGAGCACCAGAGGGCTGGCCAGGGAGGGCTTCCAGCCAAACACACAATTCCAACTTCTTGTTCCGCCCAGTGGGCACTGCCAGGAGAGCCCCGAGCCTGAGGCCCCCTGGACAGGCAGTGCCTGGCTCCCAGTGTCCCCCCACCCACCCACCCCCCGTCCTCGGGCTTTGCAGGGCTACAGGGAGGGGTCGTTGGAAGGACCAACACTCCCAGAGATTCAGAACCCAGATTGAAGCCGAAGTGGGTGGGTGTAGGGTGGGGGACAGGTGAGGGGTGAAGGGCCCTGAGATTCAGGGAGGGCCTGGACTGGTCACTAAAACTTCTCTGGGGCTTCCCTGGTGGCGCAGTGGTTGAGAGTCCGCCTGCCGATGCAGGGGACACGGGTTCGTGCCCCGGTCCGGGAAGATCCCACATGCCTCGGAGCGGCTGGGCCCGTGAGCCACGGCTGCTGAGCCTGCGCGTCCGGAGCCTGTGCTCCGCAAAGGGAGAGGCCACAACAGTGAGAGGCCCGCCTACCACAAAAAAAAAAAAAAAAAAAAAAAAAAGAGCCTAAAACTTCTCTGCCTCAGTGGACATCTTTCTCCGAAAGATGTCTGAGTTTCTGGAGCAGCCGAGGCCGTCCTACGCACCGAGGGCCAGGACAGCTGTACCTAGCTGTACCAAGCCAGGCTTTGTCTTCTCCATGAGCCCAGTTGGGGGCCCCCAGTTTCTGGCCTTCCTCCTTTCAACTCATTGCAGCAGCTGCCCTGGCCAGTGGCCTGCTCCCCCCACTGACCCCTGCCACAGGCCGCGCACCACACGGTGAGGTGGAGGGTCCAGGCCACAGGCACAGCCATGTTGGGGGGCAGGAATCTGCTGCACCAGACCCGCCCAGCTCACTCTCCAGCCCTTGCCACACGGATGGGTAATGGATAGCTGGTCATGTGCGTGTTCACTTGTGAGAGCAATACACGCTTGTGGCGCTCATACCCCCGTGGGCACAAGCCAGGCTCTGGGACCAGTGGGGAAGGAGACCAAGTTCTGCCCCGTGTGCTTCCGTGTCCTGGGGCCAAGGAGGCCAAGGATCAGCAAACTGCTTGTGAGAGATCAAGATCATTCAGGACCGGGGGGCGGGCTTTGGAGCCAGCAGCACCCCGAGACCTGAGAGAAGAGGGTGCTGGCAGTGATGAGGTGCCCCTGGCCTCAGGGGCAGCTCAGAGGCCCAGCTGGGGAAGTGGACTGGGAGCCTCAGATCAACAGGTCCTGACAGAGACCCTGACAGACAGCTCTGCCCTCCTCGGTCCCACCTGCTCCCTACTCCCTACTCCATGGGAAGAAAACACCTGGTCTCAGACAAGCACAAACTGCCATTGTCAGGAAAGTGCTGAGATACTGTTTTAAAGCTTTAAGTTTGAAAAAAAAATTACTCAACTAACATGAGCTTGATAAAAATTTAGAACAGACTTTTATGTTATTTTGAGTTCCACCAAAAGCAGACCCTGAGACAAAGATTTGAGTGAAAATATGTGTTTGGGAGGTGTTTCCCGGACACACAAATCAGGGTGGGAGGAAGGGAGGGAGGGAGGGAAGGCACGACACCTGAGTGTGTTACCAGCCTGTCACCCCAGGCTCCTGGAACTGGATCCTGGGGTACAGAGCCGTCTCCGGGGGCCGTCCTGATTGAGGTCAGAGCCCAAGGAGGGGAGGGGACATCCACTGGAGCAGGGAGATTGATTACATATGGGATTGAGCAAATAAGGAAACGAATTACTGGTGACACGTCAGATCTCTCTCTGTTAGAGATGGGAATTTAAAAATGGCAAGGTATGAGGATATCTGTATATGTATAGCTGATTCACTTTGTTGTAAAGCAGAAACTAACACACAACTGTGAAGCAATTATACTTCAATAAAGATGTTTTTAAAAAGAGAAACAAAAAAAATGGAAAGGGATAAATGAATGCAGTGAGAGGCCCTTAGAGGAATGACGCCCCAACAGCAGGAAGCGCACCGAGAACCTGTACCTTGGCTTCTAAATGCCATTCTCCACTAAAAGGAAGCAGGGTCCTTTGAGAAAGGGCTAGTCGTAGGGCTTGGGCAGAGAGATTACAGGACGAGTCTGGAGCATCTTACTGTGTGGGGAAGTAGGAGAGCCCAGAGCATAACAGGGACACACTGAAAGGCCGTGTAGCTGGCTTGAAGAGGAAGGGCCCCCAATGGCAAGTCGGAGATCATCATAATGGCCGTGGATTATAGCCGTGAAGTAAAGTAGAAGACCACAGGGCCATGCGTATTTGAATATTTATTAAAATAAGATATATTTGTAACTTGAAAGTTTGATGAGAAATGGGCTCTTTGCATCGTTTTACAGTCCTTCGCCACAAGGCTCCCGTCAACTGCAAAAGGAAGAAGAGAGAGTTCCCGGGGGACCCTGTCGAGTACCACCCAAACCGAGCCATCCGTGGACACCAGCGGTCATCAGATCAATCGTAACCCTGCGCCACCTGACAGGGTGGGATGGTCGCTTCTGTGACTCTCCGGCCAAAGAGGCATAACCTGCACCTGACCGTGACGAAACCTCCGACACCCACACAGAGGGGCTTTGTACAGAAAGATGGGTCTGGAACCTTCAAAGGTGTCAAGCTCATGACAGTCAGGGAAAGGCTGAGGAATATTCCAGACCGATGGAGACGAAAGATACCACGGCTTAGGGCAACGTGTGGTCCCTGGGTGGATCTCATTCCTAGAAACGATGTTATTGGAGGGACCAGAAAGCCTCGGATGTGGCCTGAGGCTCAGAGGGCAGCAGCCCTACCTGGGACTTGGTGCTGTGGGGTGTGATGGATAGAGGCCCCATGTCAGCAATTCACTCTCAAATGGTTTGTGGGGCGTGACGGGTGGTGTTCCTGTACCATTGTTGCAACTTCTAACTTCTCTGTAAGCTTAAGATTGTTAGAAAACGCAAAATTTATTTTTAAGAATGTCATGGGGAGGAGGCATGGATTCTCTGTTCAGCCTTATGAGCCTGAGCTGCCGAGCGGAGCGGACTCCAGCCTGGGGCCGCTGGAAGCCCTTACCTCTGGGCAAGGCAGGATCCCATGAGTGTCTGCTGCAGCTCCAGCCAAGATGGCGGAGGAGCCGGACCCCTTCCTGGTCCAACACGGGCACAAGCCAGGGAATATAGGTCGCTCTTTAAATGTATAAATGTGAACATTCAGAAGGAAGGGAGCTCCGCAGAACTGGAGACAAGGACGGAAGGCAAGGCCTGGGGTGAGCAGGGTGGAGACCAAGCAGCCTACACGGGACTTGGAGCTGGTCTCACACCACTAAGGTCACGGAGTTAAGGCCACGGTGGGAAGGAGTTGAGGCCACAGGCCATTTCTCAGACGGGAGCTGGAACCAGGCTTCCACCATGGCCATACAGGCTGAGAAGGGGCTGTCTGGTCCATGAAGGGGACGTAGAGATTCTGCCCACCAGCCTGGAGGAGGAGCCCAGAAAGCAACCAGCCCAGAACAGGACAAGAGGGCAGAGGGTGACAGGGAAACGAGGATCTGATGGAATATAGCATGTATTTGACTAGATCCAAAACTGTATGGAGAGCCTCCTGGATGAGGTAGGAGATATTAGCCATAGGAACAAACTCAGCAGATGAAAAAGAAAGCAAAGCAAATATTAACTCCAGGAAAGACAAAGAGAAAACCTAAGCAGAGTTCACCACTTGGCTTAGCAGCGAACACTGTTGACATGGTTATAATAGTGTAAACAACAACTTAGGTCATTTAGGAAGAGAAAAGAGAAAGTCAGGTAAGGGCAGAGGGTGCTGGGCCATAGCTACTCCATCTCACAATGTCCAAAACTTGTTAACGAAGAAAGAAGCAGAAAGAGAACACAATTTAGAAAAATGGAGAAAAACCAGACAAGAAATGGCTGAAAGAATTGAGAGACGCTGAGGCCAGGCCACTGGACCCAGGGTCGGACAGAGATGGCCTAGTGACCACCACAGACTTGTCCAAAGAGTCTTAACCCTTTGGGTTCTTTTTGTTCCTTTCATCTATGTATCTATCTTTCTTTGGTAAGAATTAAAACGAACGAGTCATAACTCTAAACTAAGTAACAACAAAAAGACGAACTCACATTCCCCCCCCCCAGAATGCCACAGTTTGGGACATTAAAGAACACATTTAGAATAAGTCATCAATTAAAGAAGGAATAAAATGGGAATCACAAAAAGTTTATTTTGCCGCACCACACGGCACGTGGGATCTTAGCTCCCGGACCAGGGATCGAACCTGTGCGCCCTGCAGTGGAACTGCAGAGTCTTAAGGGCTGGACTGCCAGGGAAGTCCCCAAAAGTTTTAAACTGAACGACGACGGAGCGCCATCAATCATCGGCACAGCCAACGTGGTGCTCAGACGTTTACGGTCTTCAGTTTCTACGTCAGAGACAAGAAAGTGGTTTTTGCCAAGCGAGGGAACTACAAATATTTTTAATTTCTTCCTCGTGCTGACCTGCATTTTCTACTTCTCCAGAGAATCTACTTCAGTCTTGTTGACCTTCCCTGTTGTTTCCCCTGGACCATTCTGTCTGGGAGGGAGCCTTCTGTGGGGTCAGCCCCGTGGCCCATATAGGGCTCCTCTCATCCAGGGGCCAAGGGTGTGTGTGTGCCTCCCCTGAGGTGGATGCGGACCAAGGCCTGGGCCGGGTCACGCGTGGCTCCTGCCCCCAGCACTCAGCCCAGACCTGCCTCGTGGGGGTCAGCTGAGCTGGTGCTCGGGCTGCTGAGCAGAGGACCTGGCCACGGGGCGCCATTGGCCATGAGGGTGGGCTGGCTGCCTCACCCAGGGCCCCCAAGTCCTGCCCACCTCCCAGTGCGGGCAGCAGCCCCAATGTCCTGCCCCTGTCCAGGAGCTGCCCTTGTCTTCCTGGAGGGAAGGGAAGAGTGGGCACCTTTCCCGTGCCAACCAGAGCCACCCAGATGCCCAGCCCATGGCCCCGAGGCACTGCCAGCTCCCCCCCCCCCACAGCCCCAACACAGCAGGCCCAGCCTCAGCCGCGGACGAAGCCCCGCGGGGCAACGTTGAGGCCGCCTGGCCTCTGGGGGCCCGGGCAGGGCAGTGGGCAGTCCTGGGGGCCAGGAGGTCGCTCAGGCCCACGTCGAGGCCCCGGCCCAGGCCGGGGAGACAAGGCTGGCTCTGGAGCCCCCCGCCCTTGCTGGGCCAGCAGGAAGAAAGAGCAGGAATGAGGGAGGGACACATAGGCCTCAGCCGCCGGCGGCTCCAAGCCCCTGCCTCTGGGGCCACATCCTCAGCCTGGAGGGCGTTCTGTGGGCACCTGCCCTGCAACCTGCCCCCGCCCGCAGGACCGTGTCCCCCGAAGCGTCCTGTGCTGCTCCAGGGAGAACATGCCCCTTGCTGGCCACAACCCCGTGACCACAGGGTGGCCGCCTGTGCCCCGTGGTCCTGGGCGCCAGCACGAGGGGCGGCGGTGCCGAGCTGGGTGTGAGGGGGGGCTGGGCCCTTCGGGGACCCCTCACGTGCCCTTGCCCAGCAGATGTTGCTGAGAGGCACCAGGTGGGCACAAGGGACAGGATGGGGGCGGAAAGGCAGGTCCTCGCCTACAGGAAGCTCCCACCAGCAGCTTCCGAAGATGTCCTCCAGGGGCCCAGGCTGCCGGTAATGATAGTAGGACCTCCTCGGGGCCCAGGGCCCATGAGACACACTCACGTGCACAGGTGGCTCTGAGGGCGCGGGGTCACATCCCGTGTCACGGCAGGGCACACCCAGGTCGGGGTGGCCCGGGACCTGCCCAGCGCGCCACGCGGTAAGGATGTGGGAGCCCGGGTGAGACCCAGCCGCCCGCAGCAGGGTGTGGGCAGGTGGCTGTGATGAGCGGTCGGGGTGGGGGGCCGGGTACAGGTGAGGGCTCTGAGGGCCAGACCCCAGAGACCTCAGTGGAGGGGTGGAGCAACAAGGGAGCCTGCCTTTGGAACACGCCCTCTCGACTTCCCAGCAGCCCGGTGACGCCTGAGATCCAGAGGGACCCCCACGTTCTGCTCTGCCCCACCGGGGATGTTCGCCCCTACAGCACCGGGACAGGCCCCGTCCCCCTCTCCTGGGCCCACGGCCTCTCCAGCTGCCTCGTTCTCCCTGTCCTCCCCAAACACACTGCCTAGGAGCAGGCTCTGCCCTGCCCTGAGCCCCTACCCAGGCCCTGGGGTCCGCCTCCTTTTGCCTGGGACCTGTCGCTCCCCCATCAGGGGCCCGAGGCAGTGAGTGGAGGGCAGACTCTCAGTGAATCTTGCTGGACGGTCTGAGGGAGGCCTCTCCACACCTCACGTCGGGCGGGTATCCCCGGGCCGCGCGCCCTGGGAGCCGCTCCTACCGGCCGGCCGAGGGGCACCCCACACGGCCGCTGCAGCCGCCCTGAGCCCCTTCCCCTCTCTGGGCCTGAGGCTGCACCTTCAGGAGACGGAGGATGGCTGCGCTGGCTCTGGGGTTTTGGCCTGTCGCACAGGAGGTCGGGGGGGTCGCTGCACACCCCAGAGGGGAGGGGGCACGAAGGGGCAGCGGCCCAGGCCTCCGGCAGGGAAGGAGGGATGCAGAGGCCGTCCTCAGAGCAGTGTCCGCCCTGGGTGAACGTCACGGGAAGGGGAGAGGGAAGGAGGACAGAGGGCAGCTGGTGCCCAGCCCTCCAAGGCTCCCCACGCGGCTCCCCAGAGAGACTTGGGTGCTCAGGGGGAGCAGGGTGGGTCTCGGCCTCCGGACCCCAGGCCCGTCCATGGCACCCGGGCCCTGCTCCCGCCCCGGCCCCTCCCGCGCCAGGAGAACCCAGGCCCAGCCTCTGCAGCCCCCTCCTGCTGCACAGGCCCTGGGCCCCTCTCTCCACGCTCCGCTCCGTTCCAGAGCAGGCCCCTCCCGCCCTCCTGCCGTCACTCCTGGCAGGCGCTGCAGTGAGCTCCCTCATTACATAAGGCATCCGCGCTATTTCTTGGGGGACTGAGCTCCCCCTGCGCGGGGCTCCACTCCCCCCTTCCCTCTCCAACCATCAGCCATCACCAGCCAAGGGCATCTGGGCATGACAGGCAAACCCCCCGGCTCCCGGGGCCCCCCCGACCCTGCGTGGGGAGGGACTCCCCCCACCCCGCAGAACGAGGGTGGGAGCAAGAGAAGGCAGCTCCTTCCAGATTCCCTGGGAGGGCTGTGGGCAGAGCCGCAGCCCCACCCCCAGCCTCAGGCTGAGGGGGCGGAAGGAAGGGATTTCCCCAGGGCACAGGGTTCTACCATTCCGGACACTGCCCCAGGGATGGGGTGGGCTTGCCTCCCTCTGGGTCTGGGAGTTGCCCCTGTTGGCACCCGCACCTGGTGCTGTGGGCTCCTCTGAGGGCACCTGGGTCATCCGTGGGCCCCGAGCCCAGCAACATGTCAGCCAGGACTTGTGTTCTCCGGCGGAACAGCAGCATTTCCCTTTGGTCAGGACAGAGGATGCCTGGCGAAGTGCCACTGGAGGCCCCGGCAGGACAGCACTGTTTTCCAGAGCAGGGCACCAGCCCAGGAGCCCCTTGAGGCCGCAGGGGTCCTCCCAGGGGGAGAAGAGCCCGGGGACCTCAGACCTCCTGCCTCATTTCTGTGGCCCGGGACCACGCGGACGCAGTGGGCCCCCAGAGGACACAGCTGAAGGGGTGTCCAGACAGCGTGTGCTGGGCATTTCGGAGGGCCAGGCCGGCTCCTGGCCTGCAGAGGAGCAAGACAGGTCCCCTCGTTGCCTGGAAGGAAGCTCCGGGAGGGGCGGCCGTGGGGCCAGCGGGGCGAGGCCCACCGCGAGCTTCTCCCACGGGACGCCCCTTCGCGGCTCCTCTGGGCCCGGCGGCGGCCGAGCTTGGGGCCCGGAGCTGTCCGCCCCTCGAGGCTCCGCCTGGGAGAAAGTGGCCCCAGCGCCGCCTCCCGCCAGCCCCGCCCGGAGGAAGCGGACTCCAGACGCCCCCGCCGGGAGCCTGGCGTGCACCACGCCCTGCTTGGGGACAAAGCTCCCGGCGGACGGGCGGCAGGGACCCCGGGGACCGCGGGCCGGGGGGTGGCGGCCAAGCCGGAAGCCCCGCGGCCCCTCCCCCGGCTCCCAGCCCCCCGGCCTCTGTCCTCCTCGAGAAACGGGGAGCGAACGAGACCGTGTTTTCCTTTCTTTTCAGAGGCTCGCGTTCTTGGAACTTACACCCTCTTGGGTTTGCTATTTTTACCCACCCTGAGCCTTCCGGTCTCCATGGCGACGCCTCCAAACAGCAGATTCCAGGCGGCAATGACGTCACCTTTCCCTTTCCTGCCGCCCAGGCCTCCCGCCGCTGCCGCCACGCGGGGCCGCCCGGCTGAGCCCCCGTGGGCCCCGCCGCCTCCGCGTGCCCGCTGCCCGCTGGCCAGGCCCTTCCCCGGGCCCCTGGGCCCCGGGCTCCCTGCCACGTCGCCGCCCTGTGGGAGCTGCCGCGGCCCCGGTGGCCCCTGTGTGGCCCCTGTGGTGACCGTGCTGGGGCCGGGCAGAGGTGGCAGGAGCACCGGAGGCCCTGTGGCCTGGTCTCTTAAGTGCAGCTTCCCGTGGGTGTCGGTCCCCTGGGTGAGGCTGTCACACTGCCCGGCCCCGGGGCTACTGCCCTCCCGGCTGTGTGGTCCACGGGCCTCAGGCTCCACACCTCGGTCCTGGTCTGGCTGCAGGACTGGGGGGCCTCGGTCCCTCCTCCTGGGCTGAGGTGTCCTGCAGTTGGTCACCGGGCTGTGTCTCTATCTGGGCTGCACTTTACCCAGCAGTCCCTTCAATGCCCAGCCTGAGGGCTGCCCAAAGCCCAGACCGAGGGTGGGGACACTCAGGTCTGGAGGTCCACCCCACTCCCGGGCACTTGCTTTGTCGTGGACTCAGACGCTTGCCGAGACGGCCGAGGAGTCTTGGCAGGGCCTCGCAGGACGGGCGAGTTCGGCGTGGAGAGCCCCACATCCCTGCCGCGGCCAGAAGGAGTTCTTCCCCTGGCAGAGGAGTCCCAAAGAGCCAGGCCCCCCAGCCCCTGGGCCTGCAGAGGCTACCTTGCCTGGTGGGCTGCCGGCGTCCCCTCCCCGAAGCAGGGCCTGCTCCTCCCATCGCCCCGCAGGGCCTGGGACGGACGGTTTGAACCCCAGCCCCGGCCAGAAAGCAGACACTGGGTCCGGAGCCAAGGAGAAGGGGAGCAGGCAGGGCTGCGGGGGCGTCGGGGGTGGCGGTCAGAGCCGCTGGCACGGGCCAGGCCGAGGGTTGGGGCCACACTCTGCGCCGCCAGCACCCAGAAGGGCAAAGAAGACCCTTCGATAGCCCAGTTAGCTGCCGTCCCTGCTCCCGGAAACAACATCGCAGGAAGGTGGTTTCAAGGCTCACATTCCTGCCCTCCTGCTGCATTTCAGGTACGAAGTCCCAACTCGCCTCCGTCTGGCACAGGCAGGCACACTGGCAGGTCCGGACAGGAGGCAGGCCGGTGGGCGGCCCCGTCTCCAGAGCCCCACACAGACATGTTCACGAAAAGCTGTGCAGAGCACTTTCCCGGGGGGCCAAGGTGGCCCTTCCCACTGCTCCCCCGGGAGTCCCCCCACCCGGAGGCTGTGTCCTCAGGCCTGGAGGAGGCCCCGAGAGAGGGCCCAGGCCGGAGCAGACCCGGGCCCTGAGTGGAGGTGGCTCCAGCAGGGATGCACACGTGGCCTGTCCGGTTAAGCACCTACCCCAGCGAGCTCCGTCTGGACCGGAGACACAGGGTCTGGGAGCCGTGGGACAGTAAGGGGCGGGGGCAGGCTTCACACTGCGGGCGTGAAGGTCAAGGATGGAAGGCCTGTGGCCCCGGAACAGGTCAGGTGGCCGCCCCACCGTTACCGCGCGTACCTGCACGGGACTCTGCATGCCTCTGTCCTTCCACCCTTCTCCCTTGGATTTTTTTTAAATATATATTTTATTTTATTTTAATTTTTTTTGGCCGTGCTGCATGGTTTCTGGGATCTCAGATCTCAGCTCAGGGATTGAACCCAGGCCACAGCGGTGAAAGCACGCAACCACCGCGAGGCTACCAGGGAACTCCCTCCCTCGGGGCTTTTATGTAAGGCTCAGACTCCTGGGACAGCCGCTGCCCCGGCCCTTTCCTTTGTACCCTTTGGACCCCCCCCCCCCACCGCACAGGGGGCCCTGGTCTGAGCTCTGGTCAGCCAGACGCATCCTGCCCGGGTTAGGACCCAAGTGCAGGCCGGGGCCTCAGGCCCTGAGGGGCAGTGAGTGCCTGTGGGAGAGACCCCATGCCAGGCGTGACTGTGAAATTGATTTCTTCCGCCAGGTTTATCAAGGGCCAAACTGTGACAAGCAGAAAAGAATTCCGGGCTTCCCTGGTGGCGCAGCGGTTGCGAGTCCGCCTGCCGATCCAGGGGACACAGGCTCGTGACCCGGTCCGGGAAGATCCCACGTGCCACGGAGCGGCTGGTCCCGTGAGCCATGGCTGCTGAGCCTGTGCGTCCGGAGCCTGTGCTCCGCAACGAGAGAGGCCGCGACAGTGAGAGGCCCGCGTACCGCAAAAAAAAAAAAGAAAAGAATTCCTGTTCTGAAGTGCTTACAATTTCATGGGAGACAATGAAAAATTAAATTTCCGTGTGTTCTATATTAGTCGGGAGTATATGCTCGTAAGAATAGACCAGGGTGTGGTCCAGTGGGTAAGGCTCTGTACTCCCAATGCAGGGGGGCCAGGTTCGATTCCTGGTCGGGGAACAAGATCCTGCATGCACGCCACAACTAAGAGTCCATGTGCTGCAACTAAGAGTCCGCATGCCACAACTAAAGAGATCACGTGTGCCACAACTAAGACCTGGCGCAGCCAAAGAAAAAAAAGACTAGGGGGGTGGGATACCAAGCAGAGGGGCGTGCTCCTCATGAGGGCCATTCAGCAGAGCCCTGAGATGAGTAAGAGGTGGGCGCTGTGGGTAGGGCACAGTAGGTGCAAAGGCCCTAAGGCGAGGGCACGCTTGGGTCCCATTGGGGTCCACGCAGAGGGGCGGAGCAGGTAGTGAGAGGAGGGTGGGCAAACCCGGCTTTGCTGCCCCCGGGGGATGGGGGTTTGGGGAACCCCGTTCTGAGCCAGCCCGGGAGGCCCCCAGAGCCACAGCCCATCGCTGGCAGGTGGGGTGGACCAGCTGCCGGGTGAGCAGGTGGGCGCTTCCCTAGAGGAGGAAGGGACGTCCAGTACCCAACACCCCTGTGCCTCCACTTTGCTGCTGGGAAAACTGGGAGTGAGAGATAAGGGGAATCGATTCGAAAGACACAGGCTACTTCTCGGAGCATTTGTTCCCGGTCCTGCCCCCAGCCTGGCACAGGGCAGGAGCCACTGGCCAATGGGAGGGCCCTCGCCAGGCCCAGGCCAAGCCCCTCTCGGCCCCTGGGCGGCCCCTCCCCGCCCCACCCAGCGCTCCGCTGCCCACTGTCCTGCACATTCTGGGCACAGCGCAGGGTTGAGGAACAGCCCACTTCAAAGGGTGGGGCTCCCGGCTGCCACCCCAGCCCCACCCCCAGGCCCACAGCCGCCGCAGGCCTGGCATCGGCCTCCGCCCAGCACCTTCTCCAGACCGGTCCTCCTCCAGGCCAGCGCTGCCCAGCGGGCTCTCATCTCCGTGAGTAATATTTAACTTGGAAGGGCCAGCGGACAACTGCAGGGGAGAAGTTCACAACAAGTTTGGATTTCGATCGGCTTGCCAGGAAGGAGGGGGGAGGGGGAGGAGGAGGAGGGAGGGAGGGCAAAGTTGAGAGGAAGAAAGGAGGGCAGGAGGCAGGCCTGAGAGACCAGCACCCCAGGGAAGCTCGAAGGACCGGGCCCAGCACCGCCCAGCACACCGGGCAGCCCCGCCAGCCTCAGCCTCCTGGCACGAAACAGCCCGGTGAGGAGGAGCCTCAGGATTCAGCTCTGGGGCAGAGAACACAAAACGTTTGTGCACACACACACGGAGACAGACAGACACACACACACAGACAGAGAGAACCACATACACAGAGACAGACACACACAACAGACACAGAGACCCCCACACACAGACACACACAGACACACACAGAGACAGACACAAACACACAGACACAGACACAGACACATACACACAGACACAGAGACAGACACACACACACACACAACAGACACAGAGACCCCCACACACAGACACACACAGACACACACAGAGACACACACAAACACACAGACACAGACACAGAGAGACACATACACACAGACACAGAGACAGACACACACACAACAGACACAGAGACCCACACACACAGACACACACAGAGACAGACACACACACACAGACAGACACAGACAGAGAGAACCACATACACAGAGACAGACACACACACACACACAACAGACACAGAGACCCATACCCACAGACACAGAGACACACAGAGACAGACAGACAGAGACAGACACACAGACACGTACAGACACACACACACACACAGAGACCCATACACACAGACACACACAGATACACACAAACACACAGACATAGACACACACACAGACACACACAAACACACACAGAGAATAGACACAGACACGTACAGACACACACAGACACACAGAGACCCATACACACAGACACAGACACACACATACACACAAACACACAGACATAGACACACACACACACACACAGACATAGACACAGACACGTACAGACACACACAGACACACACACACACACAGAGACCCAGACACACAGACACACACATATACACAAACACACAGACATAGACACACACACACACACACAGAGAGACATAGACACAGACACGTACAGACACACACAGACACACACACACACACAGAGACCCAGACACACAGACACACACAGATACACACAAACACACAGACATAGACACACACACACACACACACACACACACAGAACTCATGGTGGTGAGAGCAGAAAGGCCTGCCTGCATCTCTGAGGCTTCAGCGCAAGGATGGAAAAACCCCCGGGGCAGGAGCACGGCTGAGGTCCAGCCGGGGCAGAGAGCTGGCAGGCCAGGGCCCTCCCAGAGGTCTGTGCCCGCAGGGCTGCCCACCCAGCGCCTATAGCTGGGAAGGGCCCCGGCCAGCGCGCCCTCCTCCATGGGAAGCACGGCTCTTCCAGGCAGTGGCTGCCCCAGGGCATAGGGAACGTGGAGCCTCTGCAGGCTCCCAGCCTCTGCCAGCTCCCGGTGTCCCCAGCCCACACCTAAGAAGGCTGAGGGGACCCTGGGAGGGCCCCGCTCCAGAGGCCCAAGGGGAGAGGCCCTGGCTGCCCCTGCCTTGGGGACAGGTCACCCCAGGTCTCCATGCCACGTGGGGCCCACCCTCCTCTACGGGGACCCGGCCCTGCCAGCAGCCCCCGAGCCTGGGGCCCGGCTCCATGGTGCCAGGTAAAAAGCTGCACCCACCCTTCACTGACTCGCCTCTATTCTGGAATGTAGCAAATCTAAGTTGTTAAACGATTTATTTTCCGCAAGCATGCATTTTCCCAGGGAAAAATGCACCCCTCTCCGAACTTGTAGTTTGTCCTGATTTGCTCTCGGGCAAAAACGTCTACCCCTGGGGGGTGGGGCCCTGTATCACCCACCCTGGAGGATGGGCCACCAAAGCTGGCTGGGGGGGCACCCTGGCACCAGGTGGAGTGGGGCGCCTCGCCCGGGGAAGGGGACCCTCACCGAGTCACCCCATCTGCTGGAAGAGCTCAGAGCAAACCTTTCCCACTCCTGGCGTCTGCCCCCGCTCCGGGGCTCTCCTTTCACTAGTGAAACTGTTTCATTTTGGACTTCCTCTTGGGGATCGGAGTCCCAGCCCTCGCGGCAGCCGGGACAGCAGCGTCTCTGTCAGAGCTTTTGGATTCCCGGCCCGTCTTGCGGGCTTGGCAAGGAGTGTGGCTAGAGTAAGGAGCTTCCCTCCAGCGCCTGTGTTTGCCTGTGACATGCAGGGCTGCAGGGGGACCCGGGTCTCTGCGGCAGATCTCCCACACCTATTCTTTCTCCCTACTTTGCTTCTCCGGAGGAAGATCAGCCAATCACCCACCTTCCGCAGACAGGCCAGTGAGCGAATCCATAGGGGCCCCCCTGCTCCTCACCCAGGCCAGACGGTGCCTGTGATGAAAGCATCTGGACCTGGGGGTGCCCTACCCCCACCTGGAGCCGTGGCTGCAGACCACCTGGGAGCCACGCAGATGCTGTGGCCTGAACGCTTGTGGCCCCCAAATTCGTATGTCGAGACCTAACCCCAGTTAGGGAGGTGGGGCCTTTGGGGGGTGATTGGGTCACCGGGGTGGAGCCCTGGTGAAGGGGATCAGTGCCCTCATAAAAGGGACGGCACAGAGCTGCGCCCAACCGCGTGAGGACACAGAGCCTGGATGTGGACCCGCACTAGAACCCAACCGTGCTGCCGCTCTGATCGCAGACTTCCAGCCTCCGGAACCGTGAGAGAGAAATTCCTGCTGTTTATAGCCACCATCTATGGTATTGATATTTTGTCGCAGCAGCCCAGACGGACTAAGACACCGGGGTCTCCTTCCCTGCCAGCAGGCATCAGCTCTCAGGCCAGACTGAAAAGAAACAGGGCAACTGAGGCCCGTGGAGGGTGTTTCCAGGGCTCAGGGCCCAGGTTGGCCCACAGGTGAGGTGCAGAAGGCCGGGCCCAGGGTGGGAGGGCAGCAGACCTCCGGGGGGGTCCTGCTTCTCGGCGCCCCCCAGCACCCCGATGTGGAATGTGAGGGGCGGTCAGGAGCGCTTCCTTGGAGCCCGCAGCCTCGACGTGGCAGATAGAGCCCAGAGCGTGACCCCGGGCTCCAGTGGGCACGTGGCAGGAGCTTCCTGGGCTCCCAGGCCCCTCCCCCCAGACACAGTCACACGGCCACACGTGGCCCCCCGCCAGGCTCCTGGAACGTGGCCAACAGGAGCCGTACTCGGCGTGCAAAGGCCCAGCCTGAAGAGAAGAATGTGTGGAAACGTGCTAATCGTTTACATACGATTCCACGGTGAAGCGTAATATCTTAGATATGTTGGGTTGAAATGAAGTATAGTTCTATGATTAACCGCACCTGCCTCCTTCACCTTTTCCCAGGTGGCTCCCGTGCGTCCTGAATGACCCGAGCGGAGGGGCAGGCAGACGGACGAAGGCTGGGAGGGCGAGGGCAGGTCGGGGGAGGGCGTGGCGGGGACAGCCGACCGCAGACCCGGGCCGGCACTGGCACGTGCTCTCCCTGGAGGCCGGCGAGGGCCACGCGGCTCGGGTCGGCTCCCAGGACACCGTGCTGCAGGACGTCCTCGGGCAGCTCTGTGAAGGCCCATCGCCCACAGTTGCCTGCAGCCCTGCGCGGCCCCGGGTCTCGGCAGCGTCCTCCCTGCCCAGGGGAAGAGAGGCTGCTGTTGGTGGGGACCGGCCACCCCGGGGCACCCGGCGGCGGACGGCTCCCTCAAAGGAGGCTGTGGTCCAGGAGATCTGGGGCAGCCTTTACCAATCGAGGGGCAGGCCGGGCGCCCAGGCCTGGGGACGCCAGAGGGACACTGGCCACCCTCGCCAGCCGCAGGACAGCAGACCCCGGGCAGCTGGGGTCGCCGGGCGTGGGTGCAGAGTCGGGGGGAAGGTCCTCTCCCTGAGTGTCTCGGGGGCCCCTCCCCAGCCCAGGAGCAGCCCGTGGGGCACGTGGGCACCCAGGAGGGGAGCTGGCTCCACCGTCTGCCTAGGCCGGGCCTGGGGAGAAGCTGCCCCTCGTCCCCGCCCCAGGGCTCGGAGCTCCAGCACCACCTTCACCCCCTGACCCTAACTCCCCCCCGAGGCCACTCAGTGCCACCAAATTGGGAAGTCCACCGTCCAGGCAGCAGCACAGGAGACCGGGGTTCAAGTCCCTGCTCGGAGCTCACCGTCACGCAGCCGAGGACGGGCTGGATGCCCCGTCTGTCCTCCGACGTGGGGCTGGCACCCGGAAGTGAGCCCCGCGCGGGCCAGACGGGGGGAAGCGGCTCAGAGAGCCCATCCTGGCGGCTTCACCGCCAGGCGCTGACGCAGCCTCAGCGCGGTTCTGATTTCTGATGTCAGGGACCTGCCCCACCTCGGCCTCAGAGCCGCCCACCCCACCCCCTCCTGGATGGGTGACAGTGAGCGCGGGGCTGAGCTGGGAGGAGGAGCGCGTGGGCTCAGCTGGCCCCAGGGAGGGAGCCCCTGTGCGCGGGGTGGCCAGGAAGGCCGGCTTAGCTGTGCCTGGCCTGGGTGGGGTGACCGGCTAGGTGGTCAAGGGGCTTGGCCACGGAGGGGCCCCAGGCGCTCCGAGGGAGAGGGAGGAAGCGGCGGGGGAGGAGCCGGGCCGCGCCCCTTCTCCAGGGCCTGCTGAGCTGCTCATAGGCCCTCGACATCCCGACCGGGGCCCTGTGCCGGTGCTGCTGTCTTGGCAAGTGGGCAGCAGCGGCTCTGGGAGGTGCCCACTGCCTGAGGATGACCCCAAACAGGTCCCGCGTCCCTGGCTCCTGGTCCCCTTCCCGCCCCTCCCTCACCTGGGGGGGTCCTTAAATTCCTGCACTCTCCCCCTCCCCCACCCCTCCCGAGCAGCCGGATGGGCCAGAAGGCGCCTCCGGAACGGTGAGAGGCCAGCTCTCTCCCTGGGCTGTTGCCCCAGCCACGGCCCTCCCGCCCTCCTGCCAGCATCCCAGCCCGGGGCCTGCGGAGCGGCCCAGGGGGTGAGGCCCGAGGGGGAGGAGGGGAGACGGAGGCGGCAGCGGTGGAGGGCAGGCAGCGGCCTGGGTGGATACCTACCGGCCACCTGGCCGGCTTCCAGCCACGTCCCGCTTGGCCCCAGCTTGGCTTTAGCCTGCCCCGTGTGGACGCAGAGGCTCGCTCGGCCAGGGCTCAGCAGATGGTCGTCTGAGCTCCCTGCAAGAACGGGTGGGGGTCTGCTGGGGCAGGGGTTGGTGGGCACAGGCGGGAGTAAGTCCGGCTCAGAGAAGTGATTCCACGGGGGCACAGGCCCCACGGGCCGGACAGTCCCCTGCAGGCCTCAAAGGGGACACTCAGGACCCGGGGCTGCCCTCTGGCCTGGGGGCTTGCCAGGCCCCTGAGGGCCCTGCGACAGCCAAGGCAGAAGCGGCTCAGCACCCAGGGCAACGGGAGTGGGTGGGGCTTGGGGTGTCCCTGCTGCCCCTGCCTCTTGGATGGTGAAGTCAAGGGGGTCTCACGTCAGAGAGGTGGCCCGGCCCCCTCCTGCCCCCCTGGACCAGACAACAGACAGCTGTGCCCTGACCAGCTGCTGCCCCAAACGTGGCAGTGGAACGGAGACACAGGCCCTCTGCCAGGGGCTGGCGTCCCTCAAGCAGTGTCAGGCTGACGCCCCGCGACCCGTTGTTGCTGCTGGAACCTCCGGTGGCCAAAGTCCTGGGTCCCAGGAAGACTCCGGTAAAATAACTCCAGGTGCATACGGTCCCTGGGGCTGGGGGTGGGAGGGAGGAAGCAGCTCCCCGCCTGTGTCCACAACCCCTGCCCCAGCAGACCGCTACCCGTCCTTGCAGGGAGCTCAGACGACCATAGCCGCTGCGTCCACACAGGGAGGAGCTAAAGCCTTTGTGCCCTGGTGAAGAGAGGAGGGGGCTGAAGGGGGAGGGAAAGGGAGGAGGAGGACGAGGAGGGGGAGGGGGAGCAGGGGGAGGACCCAGCTGAGGCCCAGCAGCACCTCTGATGGGGATGCCCACCCCGTGAGCCACACCGGGACACCCAGGCCAGCCTGAGGAGGTCCCCAGGGAGGGGGTCAGAGCTTTCTGTGTCAGGCCTCCCTCACAGCAGGTGGTCGGAAATGGCTCACACAGAAATGGGGGTGACACGGTGGGGGCCTAGAAGGCCAGGCTCCAGCCAGCAGATCTGCCGTAAGCAGGCAAGAGGCCACTGGAGCTAGGAGCTGGCCCGAGTGGGACAAGTGGTGCTGGCCCACCCTCTCCACCCAGAGGCGGAGGGGAGGTGGGAAAGGGGGGAGGGGAGGGGAGGGGGGAGGGGAGGGGAGGGGGGAGGGGAGGGGAGGGGGGAGGGGAGGGGAGGGGGGAGGGGAGGGGAGGGGAGGGGAGGGGGGAGGGGAGGGGAGGGGGGAGGGGAGGGGAGGGGGGAGGGGAGGGGAGGGGGAGGGGGGAAGGGGAGGGGAGAGGAGGGGGAGGGCCTTTCCAGTTCCACCCATCCTGGGTTCTTTCCAGGACACATGCGGAGCTGGCTCTCCTCGGGGCCATGGTCCCAGCTACAGCGGCAGGAGCTTCCCCTGCTTTGGGGATGGTGACGGGACCCACAGGTGAGAAGAGGATGCCCAGCTGCCCCCAACCAAACCGCGCTTGGGGTCTTTCAGGTGCACGTAGTGCCGACAGCTTGGAGAGGCCCGAGTCGCTGTATCAGTGTCCTGGGGCTACTGCACAAATGACCCACCTGGGGGCTTCAAACAACAGGATCCACTCTCTCACAGTCTGGAGGCCAGCAGTCCACACTCAAGGTGTCGTAGGGCCCCGCGCCCTCTGGAGGTGCCGCGGTAGACTCCTTCCCGCCTCGTCTGGCCTCCTGGGGTTCCAGGTGCTCCGGGGCTTGTGGCCACATCCCTCCAATCGCTGCCTCTGCCGTCACGTGGCTTGTCCCTGTGTGGCTGTGTCCAAACACCCCTCTTGTGAGGACACCAGTCATGCTGGATTCAGGGCCCACCCTGATCCAGTACGGCATCATCTTAACTTGATTCTAGCTGCAAAGACCCTATTTCCAAACAAGGTCACACTCACAGGTTCCCAGGGGACACTGTTCAGCCGCCCAATATCCTCAGAGCTTGGTCTCTGCTGGACTTCCGTTCCCCACAGGAGAGCTGAGGTGCCCCCCCCCTCGCTGGCCCCACTCATCCTCGGGGTCCAGCACCCCGGAGGCTCCGGGAACACTGTGGGGGCACAGTGCAGGCTTGCCTACCCGGGAAGGCACACAGCACCCTAGTCCTACAAGTCCCACTGGGGGGATGGGGGTGGCAGGAAAACCCAGGCAAGAGACAGGGTCAGGGAGAGTCCGGAGGGCTTCTCTGCAGAGGGGACCCCAGAGGAGAGCCCAAGGGTCGGCAGGAGTAGAGACATGGAGACAGAGGCAGAGCCGGTGTGGCTGCACGCAGGGCAGCAGCAGAGGAGGGGGTTGGGGGCGGGAACAGTGGGGACCTCAAGGGAGTGAGAAGGTTCGCCATGCATGCTGGGAGAGGGTGGCTGTCCAGGGGAGAGGTGGTGGCCAGGATGGGTGCTTGGCCACAGGCTGCTGTCTCTGCCACGCCGGGTCACCCCGGCTCTGTTCTCGGTGGAAGGGTCCCCGACTGCCCCGTGGCTTTCAGGCTCTTGAAGTGGAGGCTGGAGGCCGAGCTGGCCCTTGGCTTTAGCCCGCTGACCGTGGCAGGTCCCGGCCATGGACGCCCACCCCTCTGCAGCCATGACAAGGGGCCCTGAGGAGGCCGAGGGGGGCCTAACTCCCACACAGGCGAGCAGGCCCTGCACGCGCTTTGCTGCCTGACAGATCCTGCGATGCTTCCCAGGCAGCTGTTTCAGTCCAGCCTGTCTGCCTGGCGCTCTGCGTGCCCTCGAATGCAATGCCCGGCTCCAGGCAGGCTTGCCCGCTTGGCGCCCACATGCCAGCAGGTGTGGCCGCGTCCGAAGGCCAGGCTCCAGGGAGGGGGCGGCCCAGCCCTTGAGGCCATCCTGGCTGGCATGGGCACCGACAGGGCACCCACACGGAGCACGTGCCCCCGGCGCCCTGTCCCACTTGGAAACTGGAGGCTGCGCTGCTCTCTGGGGCCAGTCGTGCCCACCGGCCTCAGGCCCTGCTCTGCCCGCCTGTGCCGTCGTGGCTGCCCCGATGGCAGAGCTGGCCCCAAAGGAGGCTGTGGGGAAGTCAGGTGGGGCTTGGACCTCGCCAGCCGGCCCTGGGCCGGGGTCCAGCTGACAGGTCTTGCCTGGCCGGCCCACCATGGAGTAGAGGCATCAGCACCGGTCGGTCAGCGGCAAACTCCGCCCCGTCGGGGGGGAGGACAGAGCACAGTCACCCTGGCCCTAAGGACACCAGGAGCCCGGAGGTATCGGAAGGTGCTGGGGAGGGCTGGGCCCCCGACCCTGCTTCTGGGAGGGGAGGGCGTACCTGGCTCGCCATCGTGGACAAAGCCAGGGACCGCGGAGGGAGGTGGCCTCACAGCTGGTGGGGCCGCCACCCCTGCCCGCTGGGGCCCCTTCTGCTTCGCTGGAGGGCTGCCTCCTCCAGAACATGAAACATCCTCTGTAAACATAAACTTGGCTTGTGAAAATCTCGTCCCGCAGCGCCAGCCTCAGTCCTGATCAGAAATTATTCTCCAGTCAAGCCCGCGGCCTGTCACTGCAGCAGGTGGCTCAGAAAACGGGAGCCTTTTAATCAAGTTCAACTTTTAAACTTCCTCTAGCACCCCCCCCACCACCACCACCACCGCATCTTGCTGATAACGCCAGGACAGCTGGGACAAGGTAGGTCCCCTTCCACCTCCAGAAGGTCCTCAGGCAGGCGGTGGGCAGCTGTCGGGAAAGCGGCAGCCAAGGGTACGGGGCTCCTGCCGGGTGCCGGCACCTGCCGCGAGCAGGCATAGGGTCACCCCGGCTCTGTTCTCGGTGGAAGTGTCCCCGGCTGTAGGTCTCAGTGGCGATGGGGGAGTTAATCCCCAGCAGCCGGATGAAACCAGAGAGGAGAAGCCCCCGGGAGACAGCTTTGACACGTCGCTCTGGCTCTGCCATCCCCAGAGCACGGACCCCGAGGGCCTCTGCTCTGCCTGGCCGGGGGTCTAGATCCCATGCACCCCCCAGCAGCCCGGGGTGAATGAGGCCCATTGGCATGGTTAAGGCCAAAGGAGCATGAGTGCCCCCCACCCCCTGTGCTGAAGGCTAGAGCCAGGCTCAGCCAGGCTCTGACAGCCACCGGGGCCTGCACCTCCTCAGGGCACCTGGGTCCACCTGAGACCCTCCCTGCTCCTGCCTGTGGCTTGGGCTGGGGAGTCGGCTGTGTGAGGTCTGTATAGGCAGAGGCCGGGACGCTGAAGACGCCAGGGCTCAGTTCCCGCAGCCCTGCTGGGGAAGAGCAGCTGCTCACACAGATGTCCCCATGCGGCTTCCCCGAACGGCCCGAGAGCTGGGCCCGCGCCGGCCGACAAGGCCTGCTGGGGCCCCGTCTGCCTTAGGGAGGCCTGGCGTTCCTACTGGAAGTCCCCACGGCTGGCGCCCAGAGGCGCGGTGACACTTCCAGGAGAGGCTCTGAAGCGGCAGAGGCTGAAGCCAGAGCCAGTGGCGCGGTGTCTGGGACCCCCCCCCGGGACCCCCCCCCCGCCCCCAGCACGCCCTGCACACCTCCGTCCCATCCTGGGGCCCCCAGGGCACAAACTCTGTACCGGCAGGAGTGGCCGAGGGTGCCTGGGCGTCTGCTGCCACCACGTGGCGGATTGCAAGGTCACTGGACGAGAGTGCCTGGCGCCCGGGGTGTTACAGAAGGCCCCTCAAAGGCCCTCCACCTCTAGGCCCCCGCCCCTGGCCCAGGACTCCGGGACCTGCACTTGGTCGTCCCACATTGCTTTTTATTTATTTACTTATTTGGCTGCACCGGGTCTTAGTTGCGGCACGCAGGCTCTAGTTCCCTGACCGGGGATCGAACCCGGGCCCCGCCCCCACCCCCACCCCCCCCCGCATTGGGAGCGCGGAGTCTTAACCGCTGGACCACCAGCAAATCCCTCTATTTCTTAATTAAGGAAACTAAGCTCCTCCCTTTTGTAAGGAAACTAAGCTCCTCCCTTTTGTAAGGAAACGGGGAAGGATCGCCCGGGTCGTCAGAGCTGGACACCCAGGCTCGGGGCTGCCGATGCAGAGGGAGGTGGCACAGCTAGATCAGGCCTGGAAGCGGCCGGTGGGGACGTCAGGACCCCCAGCTGTCTTCCCGCGCAGTTCCTCCTCCTAGAAGCCGCTGCAGATCCCAGGCCTGAGGGGTGAGGGAGGCATCCCTCGGCTCAGCTGGAAAATGACTCCCTCAGGGCAAGGCAGCCTCCCGACCTCAGTGCCGCCTCCGCGGTGGAGGGAGGAACCCTGGGCTCCGTCTCCCCAAAGGTTCGGGTCAGGACACCACCCTCCGACCTGCGGAGCAGGTCGTGGGGTCCCCAGGGTCGGGTCAAGCGCCCACGTGGGAGTGGGAGTTGGGGTCCACAGCTCACTTCTGGTCGTGCGGGGATTGAGGAGGGGTCCTGGGTCGGGTTCTGTCCCGGCGCGCCGGGAGTGCCCGGGGCGGGGTCTGTGCCGGGGGCGGGGTCTGTGCCGGGGGCGGGGTCTGTGCCGGGGGCGGGGTCTGTGCCGGGGGCGGGGCCCGGCGCGCGGGCAGCTTATTTCCGCCGGACGCGCGGGCTCCGGGCGGATGGAGGCGGCGCGGAGGTCGAGGCTGAGCTTGAGCCGCCGGAGGCCGCCCTCGGGGGTCGGGTGAGGCCGGGGCTGGGGTCAGCGGGGGGAATGGGGAGCCTAGTGTCCCCGGCCCAGCAGTGGCCGGGTGTCACGTCCCCACGTGCTTCCCCGAGCCCGCCTCGGTCCTGCCCCGCCCCCCAGCTCTTCCCGCCCGACCCCCAACCGCAGAATTCTCACCTCCCCACGCCGAGTTGCACACCTGTCCCCCCTCGCTGAGTCCTCCCTCCTGTGCCCTCCCCCGCGGCTGAGTTCTCACCGCCCTGCCCCGCCGCCCCAGGTCCCCGAGCAACCCCCCCGCTTCCCCTCCGGACGGCGGCGAGTGTGCGCGGCCGTGGGCTGAGCTGCTGCGCGCCGCGAGTGCGGACCTGAACGTGGACGGCGAGCCGCCGCCGCTGCCCGCGTTCCCCGGCCAGGTGCGTGTGCAGTGGTCCCCGGGTGGCCCCGGGTCTCGGGCTGGGGCGGGGCGGGGCGGGCGCGGTCCGACGACCCCGTCTTGTAGGAGCCCAGGCGCAGCCCTGAGCGCGCACCCCCGGAAAGCTTCACAGTGGGAACCGAGACCTTCTCCTGGACGCCCTTCCCGCCGGCCCCGCGGCGAGGCGGGGACCCGAGCCACTCCGACCGGGTGCTCCGCGAGTTCCTGGGGTGCACGGGGTCCTCCGCCTGGTCCCTCCAACGACACCCCGCGCCCGAGCCCCGCGGGACCTCCAGCGCCGAGGAGCAGCCGTCCGTGGAGGGGTCGCCGACACTGCAGAGCTGCCCCATGTGCCAGGCCGACTTCTCCCCCAGGTGAGCGGTCCCCCAGGGCCTTCCCTCCCCTCTGCTGCCACCCGGTGGCCCGTTCCCTGTTTGGAAACCACAGGCAGTTTCAGAAGGCATGGGTAACTGAGCTCCACTTTGGCATTCTAAAGTGATATTTCACGCAGAAAAAGTTGGCAAAGCACAGAGACGGTGCTTTTCAGCCAGAGGGCACAGGGGTGCAGGTCTGGGGGTCTGCTTGCTGGTCCACGGGCCTGGGGCCCTGCTGACAGGCTGCAGTCTCCTGGACGGGGCCCCTGGGACTCTGCAGCACGAGGGCAGGGAGGCTCTGGCTCTAACCGGGTCCACCCTGACATCCGGGAACCGGGTGGTGACTGGCATCCCCGGGTGGACTGCTTCCAGAGCCAGTCCAGGCTGTGGGTCACTGAGCAGTTTTTTGTTACAGCCCCTCGGGCACCTTCCCCCGTGGGTGGATTGCCAGTGTTAAAAACAAGCCTTCAATTCTGTGTCCAGAGACGCTTTTTTCTTTTTAAAAGTCCAACGTATATTTTTATACCTTTTTAAAAGTAAGGGTGATGGAATTGGACTTTGCTAAGAAGTCCCAACTGCCCATCTTGTGGGCCCCGTGTCATAAAGCTAAGGACACAGGTGTGGCGGGCATGGGGGTCAGGACGGCGGGAAGGAGCTTGGTCGGATGAAGGGGGTGGACGGCCGGTTTCGGTAGCTGGACGTGCTCTGCGTGTCCTGTGCCCTGCAGAGTGGGTTCAGTTACGTGCCTTGTCCCTGGTTTTCCGGAAGTAAAACCAGCCCTGGGGGGTGAAGGGAGTGGCTTGTAGAACTAGCAGCTGATGACAGACAAAAATCATCAAACCAGTGATCAAAACTTGTGGCACCAAAATGCACAGGTCTGCAGGCAAATATCCGGGCTCCTCCAGTGGTGACACTGGACTGGACAGCTCGGGGTGCGGGGTGGAGTGCGGGGAGGCAGCTGTCCGCAGGGGGGCCTGTGGGCGAGGCCCCCCAGCCGGCACGGGTCCGGCACGGCAGGGGTGCAGCGGGTGTGGCAGCCACACCGAGATGCCCGTGCTCCTCGTAGCGCTGGAGAATTTTTCCCAGACCCGGTGTCTCACCGAACATGTCTCTTGCCTGTGCTGATGCTTCAAGGACAGTTGTGGGCTGCAAACACCAGCTCCCTCAACAGTTGTTTTTGTCTTTTAACATTTATTTACTTATTTTTGGCTGCATCGGGTCTTAGTTGTGGCACGTGGGAGTTTTCGTTGCAGTGCGCGGGCTTAGTTGCCTGGCAGCATGTGGGACCATAGTTCCCCAACCGGGGCTCGAACCCGTGTCCCCAGCATTGGAAGAAGGATTCTTAACCACTGCGCCACCAGGGAAGTCGTCCCCGCCACCCCGCCTCCCGGTCCTGATGAAGCCATAAACGCTTTTTAAAACATGAAGTCCTCTTGATTCGTACCCGTCGAAAGAAACCCAGGGACGGAAGTACCATCGGAGCCCTGGAAGGAAATTCGTCTTCTTGGCAGCAGACATGCAGCCCAGCCTCTCCGTCCTGGTCTAGGGGTGACTTTTGTTCTCAGATTACTTGTTTTTCTACACAGTCTAAAAAAGGACTCCTAGGGTTTCCCTGGTGGCGCAGTGGTTGAGAATCTGCCTGCCGATGCAGGGGACACGGGTTCGTGCCCCGGTCCGGGAAGATCCCACGTGCCGCGGAGCGGCTGGGCCCGTGAGCCGTGGCCGCTGAGCCTGTGCGTCTGGAGCCTGTGCTCCGCAATGGGAGAGGCCACAGCAGTGAGAGGCCCGTGTACCGCAATAAATCAATAAATAAAAATAAATAAATAAATAAATAAAAATTAAAAAGGACTCCTAGATATGTTAGAAAGAAAGTTCCAGTCTGAGCTCTTTAAGCAGTTAGATTGAGGCTGGGCAGAGAGTGCTTCGGGATTGCAGAGTAGGTGTCGGCGCAGTTGGGTCCGGGCCTCCGTGTGTCTGGAATGCTTCTACCACGTTCTTCCCTTTGATTAAGGAGAGAGCAGGCCCTTGCCAGGCCACACCCCGAGCCTGCAGGGTGACAGTGGAAACCCACCCCCCCCCGCCCCTGGGGCGAGGGGACAGGTCAGGCTGTTAGGGGGCAGAAACGGGACTGTTTTGGGGCAGAGATGGAAGGCCTGCCGCCCCTCGGAGCAGAGGGGTGGGCTGCTGGTCTGCAGGAGGTGCGGGCGGCCTGGGCGCTGTGGGCAGCAGCGAGACCCTGCTCGTCTTTCTCAGAGCCTCGCGCTTTCCGCGTCACTCCGAACCGTTTGTCCTCTGAGCTTCTTCTCTCACCTGAGCGCCGTCATGTACTGCGTGTGTGTGAAAGCCCCTCCGGGTCCGTGAGCTCGGGGCTGGTTCGGGAGATTGGCTCCCACCCGCCACCCGACGTGAGGACGGGAAACCAGACAGGCACCATGTCTGCGTGATAGCCCGTGGGGTCTCACGCGCTCCGAGGCCCCGGGAGGGTCGGAGCAGAGCCCCCTCCTGTGCTGGGTCTCCCGTCCACGCACCGGGCGTGAGTGGGAGACAGAGGCAGAAGCTCAGTGTGCGAGGTGGACCCGCCACGAGGCTCCTGTTGGGGGTGTGAGGGGATCCCAGACCGTGCCCCCCCCCCCCCCCGAGGGACCGTGCCGGGCAGCCCCCGGACGAGGTGACCTGGTCCAGATCTTAGGGTCTTCTGGTGGCCTCGGAGGGGCTGCTTCCCAGGACGGGCCGAGGGGCCTCTAGGGACTCGAGGAGACACTGGCCGGGGGCCTCAGATCCCTAGGCGGCAGCAGCAGCCACCCGACAGGCAAGGGCTCCCGCGAGCAGCACCGGCCGCCGTGCGCGTGCATCGGGCAGAGGCCGTGGCCCTCGGGCTCGCCGAGCCGCGCGATGAAAGGAGGTCGCTTCAGGCGCGGCTCCGGGACGTAGTGGTGCAGGGAAGGGCCTGTCCACTCTGGCCAGGTGATAAGCCTGGTCTGCTGAACGCCTGCCTCTGCCGCCCTCTGGGCACCGTGGCTGCGAGCCGACCGTCCACGGGCCACCAGCACGCGGGGGACGGTCATTCCCGGCCTCTCCTTGATGGCATCAGACGGGGTCAGGGATGGGAGGTGCCCGCTGTGACCCGCGTCCACTCTCCCCTCCCCCACCCAATACCGAGGGCCTGGCCCCTGGGCCTCGGAGCCCCACTAAGTCCTCTTCTGCAGAGGAGCCGAGTCCCTGAGCGAAGAAGACAAATGTCAGGTCCGAGGCACACACCCCCGTCATAGGGACCCCCTCCTAGGCGCCAGCGCTGACGCCTTCTCTCTTCTGGTTGCCAAGCGGGTAGCTTTAGAAAGGAGGGAGGGGACGCGTGGGGCGTGTTGGTGTGGACACGCCTGGTGGGCTTGTCTGACTGAGGAGACAGAGCCCCGCCCTCCACCTGGGGGCCCCGTGTCTGGCCCTTTACTCGGGGCTTTCCCACCAGGGTGCCCCCTCGGTCTCAGACGCAGGTGCCAGGTGAGCCTGGGAACGGGCATCCGACAAGCCTTCTGGGCGCCCTGGGGACCTTGGGCCCAGGAGCAGGGTTTGGAACGGCCCTTTCTGGTTGGGGGGCCCCCTCCTCGGTTCCGCCAGCCAAGGGCACCGTCCCCGGTTTCTCTCCAGCTACTCTTTGCTGCGTGGCGAGCACGCGGGAAGGGCATGAAAGCGGGTGACACGTGCTCTGGCGGGGGCGCCCTCCCTGCCCGTGACCCTTTCCTCTCCTCGCAGGCTGACCCAGCTGGACGTGGAGAGCCACCTGGCCCGGTGCCTGGAGGAGAGCACGGGCGACGCGGTGTGGTGAGCAGCCCGGCCCACGGCTTCCCCGCCGCCGGCCGGGCCACCTCCCCTCCGCCCTGCGCCCCCCACGCTGTGTATGGAGGCGCGTCAGTGTGAGGTGCTCACGTCCCATCTCTTCGTGTTGAGGCCGGAACGTGGGCCCCTGTTGCGCTTCTGGCTGATGCTGAGCAGCGTGATGACTGACGTGGACGAGGCCACGCAGCGCAGAGCAGCCCCAGGCAGGCGACACAGACAGCGTCAGCAGCAGCACTTCGGGCGTCTGTACCCAAGTTGGCACAAGGACGGACGCTTTGCTCCCCCCTCCGACTCGGCTCACGCTTCACGGCCGTGTCTCGACCCCCGGGGGAACCTGCGTCTCCGCGGCTGGGGGTCACTGCCGGCAGGGGAGGCACTGTCACCAGTGCCGGTCACTGCCCGCAGGGGCTCAGAGCGGCTCCCCTCAAGTCGGGGATTCACGGGGAGGCACCGGCTGCCTGCCGTCACCTTGCGTGAGCTGCGTCTCGTTCACGCGCTCGGCGCCCGTGGGAAGCAGGGCCAGAGGGCCTGTGCAGGTAGCTTTCCTTCCGGTGCGGTTGGCCCACAGCCTCTGGAAGAGCCTCGTCTCCAGCACAGCCACAGCGGCTGCAGCACTGGCAGGAGGGAGGGGGTAGGATGCGGAAGTCTAAGGTTAACTCCCAGAAGTTGGTATTTTCCTTTCAAAAAGGGCTTCAGACGAGCCATGAAAAGACACAGAGGAAGCCTCAATGCACGTTTCTCAGTGAAAGACGCCAATGTGACAAGGCTACACGTTGTGTGATTCCAGCTCTAGGACGTTCTGGGACAGGCAAAAGCCATGGAGACGGTAAAAAGGTCAGGGGTCGCCAGGGGCTGGTGGGGAGGGGGCATAAATAGGCAGAGCACAGAGGATTCTTAGGGCGGGAAAATACTCTGAACTACAAGGGTGGATACGCAATACACGGATCAAGCCTGGGTCCAAACCCACAGAATGTACCGCTCCCAGGTGACGCTCCCAGGTGACGCGGCAGAGCAGGTTCTTCCTTTGTAGCAAATGCACCCTCCACGGGGATGCTGGGAGAGGGAGGCGGCGGGGCGGGGGTGGGGGCACATGGGAACTCTCTGTACCTTACCATCACTTTTGCTGTGAACCTGCAACTGCTCTGAAAAATAAAATCGGTTTTTAAAAAATGGCTTCAGAAGCCTTTGCTCCTGGAGACGCCTACTTTTAACGAAAACGACAACAGCACGCAGTCGTTAACGTCTTTAATAATGTGCAAGACACGAGCGGGTGTGGCCTTGGTGGGCACCCCCTCTGCAGAAGGAAAGCCAAGGCCACGTGCTCCGCCATTCACTGTACAAAACCACAGGGACGCGTTCACCTCTTTACAGTTCTGACGGCACCAGTTTCCAAGAACCGTATCAAAAGGACACGCCATATTGTGACTGGAGCCGCTGGAAAATGTTTATGATTTGTTTCCAAACCCCACCTCAGCACACCCTTCACCTTCTTTTATAAAAGCAAGTGACTGCGCAAAATCTGCCCCCACGAGGAGCACAGGTCACGCGCATGCCTGGTACACGAGCAACCGCACTGGTGACCGGGAAGGTATTTGGCAACACCGCAACCTTGATATAAATGCCTTAAGTTTGAACAGATCCGTGGCCCCTGTGCTGTCTGAGCAAAGACGTCACCATACCCGATGCAGCATGCGACCCCTGTTGGGAGGAAGGGGGCTCCTGAGGTCATCTGTGACCCTGTCCTGGGCACAGCGGGGTCTCCCTCCCCAGGCGACCTCACATGCGGCTCCAGGACGACATCACCGCGGGGCTGCCACGCCCCTCAGGCCCAGGCAGCTCTGACTCTGCTCCGTGGTCCCTCATTTCCGTCTCTGGAGGTGGGTCCTTCTGGTCACAACTGGGGGGCTGGTTGGAACAAGTCTCCACGTTCCATGGACACTGCTCTGCCACCGGGGCCAGGGGCCTTGGGGAGGCTGGCGTGTCTGCGGAGGGTCACGGTGAGGCAGCGGCTTCTCTGTTATCCTTTTCTTACCGTGATCCGCCCGAGGCCGCAGACACATGCAGAGAAGCAAGGCCTAGGGTTGTGTGGCGATGTGGGACATCCGGGGACTGCTGTCCCCGAGGGTGGACAAGGCCCCTGCCCCCCCCCGCCCCCAACACACACACTCGGCCTGTCCCTGAGCCACACCTGACAACATTTCAGGGACTTACAAACCCACGATTTACCTCTTTTTAGAAAACCTTGGGTTTGGCTTTTCACTTAAGAGGGTGGCCGAGTGACACGTGCCCCCTTTGCAGATTATGGGAAGTAGGGGTGAGCCGTGCCCAGAGATGCATGTGTGAGGGTATTCTAGATTTACTGTTTCACTTTAAGGCTAGGACCCATCATACATATATCTTTTTAAAACTTCTAATTCTGAGCGTCATTATTCCTGATAAAAATATTTTCCAAAAATCTGATACATAACACGAGACATCATGTAGGCACTGCTTAGTGTTTCCAGAAATATATTTTGTGCGGATTTAGTTTTCAATTTTTTGTTTTTTGGTCTACGGGTGCTTTGGTGAGCCGTGTTTTAGAACCTCTATGATCCAATTTTCCTGGTCAGTCTAATGCCTGGGTTGGGACCAGCGGTGCCCACCTGGTGAAGGGGGGACCTGGGCGTCAGACCACAGGGGCTACTGACATGCTCGGTATGAAAATACTTGTTAAATATTAACAACAGGAACTTACCAGGATTTAGAAAATGTTCCGAATTTGTAAAAATGCTCCATTGCAGTGGATCCCCGCAGGCACTTACGCTCCCGTCCCCGGTGGGGCCGTGCCTGCGACGCCGGGGCGGGTGCCACCCGCGAAAAAAAGGCATCAGAGGGAAGCTTCAACATCATCGGGACACTTTATTCCTCAGGACGTTACAGGCTAACTCTCCCGGCGGCGCAGGTCAGTTCTGTTTCTGTGGAAAGTGTGCACCTTCGAAGTCGGGGACACTTTCTCCCTCGGACACGGGCACCGCGGCCTCCGCGGCGCAGGCACAAGAAGCAAGTTCCTCCGGTGCAGGCGGCGCGGGCCGGATGGAGGGGCTGTTCTGCCCGGGCCGCCAGCGCCCAGCCCGGCATGCATGCGCGGTGGTCGGGGACAGGCCCGCACCGTCTGCCCGCGTCCACGGGCGCCTCACGCGGACTCCTCGGCGGACAGGAGCAGCGGGTGGGTGTATTCAAACCCTTCAAACTCCGACTGGTCAATCCTCTTGAGGACGTCCCTGCGGGCACCGGACAGGGCAGGCTCGACAGGCCCGCGCGAGACCCTGGCCCGCAGCTCGAGACGCCCCGCCCCCCACGCGAGACCCGCCCACGTCCCCGCCCCCGCCGCTCGGCTCGCCCCGCCCACGTCCCCGCCCCCGCCGCTCAGGACGCCCCGCCCGTGCGGCAGGTCTTACTCGTCGTCCGGGGTCAGCTGCACCGGCTCGCTGGTGAACTGCGTGTCGAAGTTGTCCAGGCCGTAGTCGTCCGTTATCTGCGGCTGGAAGGGCGGCAGGGCCTGCTTCTTCCCCAGCTGCAAGAAGACACGCGGTCAGACCCGCGCGCGCCGGCTCAGCGCCCGCTTGGAGTTCCCACAGACACAAACCACGGAATCGAACAGGAAGAGACCGCCTTTAAATATGCCTCATGTTTAAAGACCGACTGTTTTTCTCTTAAAAGTCCAGCAGGAAAATTTTCCAAAGTCATAAAAACCCTACTTGAGCTGAAAAATGCCGGCACCGCAGGCCGCGCGGGACGTACCTGGGATGGAGCGCAAGGTCCGACGACCCACGCGGGACCCCACGCCATCTGGGGTCTGCGCCCCCCTCAGCAGCCCCACCACTTAAACCAAAGGAGGCTGGTTTGGGGAAGTTTCTTCCTTTCTTAATCTGGGAAACCAGGTCATAACGGAGCTGGGACTTGGCAGGGACACCCCTGCCCACAATGGAACCCCTTCTCCCAAAAAAGCCTTAAGTGGCCATTTCTATGTTCGTTTTTTTAAAATACGTAAATTTATTTTTGGCTGTGTTGGGTCTTTGTTGCTGCGCGCAGGCTTTCTCTAGTTGTGGCAAGCAGGGGCTACTCGTTGCGGTGCGCGGGCTTCAGTAGTTGTGGCACGTGGGCTCAGTAGTCATGGCTCGCGGGCTCTAGAGCGCACGCTCAGTAGCTGTGGCGCACGGGCTTAGTTGCTCTGCGGCATGTGGGATCTTCCCGGACCAGGACCCGAACCCGGGTCCCCTGCATTGGCAGGCGGGTTCTTAACCACTGCGCCACCAGGGAAGCCCTCTATATATTTATAATCCCAGTGGGATACACGGCAGTAAAACGCTTGTCAGGCGGGAAATGGGGCGTCTCAGAACCCAGACTCTGCTTCCTACTCGACATTTAGGAGGATGAGACACGCTCATGCCTGGAGAGGCCGAGTCGCGCGCTGGCGCAGAGCAACTCAGCGCCGCAGGGCTCACAGTGAGGGCGGAGGACGGCGAGGATGGAGCGGGCCCCCACGTTCACACGTTCGCTGACGTAACCCCCACCCCCACCCCCCGCCCAGGTGTGCGCTGCACACTTGTGCTGGGCCAGAGGCGCTCCTAAGAACTCAGATGGAGCTATGAGAGATAAGGTCCTGCCCCGTGGGGTCTGCTCCCGCCCACATAAGTCACGTGTGAGTCGGCAGCCAGCCCTCCAGCCCGGACCCCTCAGCTCTCAAGGCCCGGAGCAGCCTGATTCAGGAAAAGGGTGACCTAAGCCTTTGGGGACTGGCTGCCCACTTCCCTTGGAGGGTCTGAGTGAGCGCCGAGCCTGGAAACCTCCACCTGGGTGGGGCCTCCACGGGACCCCATCCAAGATGTGGAACTGTCCCAAGGCCCCATGTGGGGAGAGAGCGACAGCCGAGTCAAAAATAACCCCCCAGCCCACCTCAGCTCACACCCGCTCTTTGCACTGTGGGACCCAGAGCCATCAGGAACTCCAGTTATGGCAAGAGAAACAAACTGGGCCTGGAATGTTGAAACACGTTCCATAAGTTTTGGGGACTTGGGAAGGACGAACACAGGTTCTGCTGGTGACGTTGGTGCATGAAATGAGGATGTCACAGAAGTAGATGAATCCTTCCCAGTAACGCCCAAGTGTCAGGGCTGAGGCCAGCACACCTGCCAGGGCCCCAGCAGCATCCATGGCCAGGCCACCGGGAAGAGGAACGCCTGTCTCTGTCACCCAGGGGATGCAGGAGCACAGGGAACGGGCCGGCCCACAGGCAGAGCGGGGTCACCAGTGTTTGTGTGCGCACATGTGTCTGCACACCCGTGGACACGCTGCAGTCACAAGGCCCCGGCAGCTGGCAGCGTTGGGCCACACCCTGGGCACTGTTATGGGGACACAAGGCCTTCCCTTCTTCCCTGACTTTCTCTCATGTGCAAGTTTCCATATATTCTTCTGTATGTATGAAATACGCTCTGGTAAAAAGTGAAAAAAGGGGGCATTTCTTACGCGATTTTCCCTACCTCAGGTCTCAGGCTGCTTTAAAAAGATTTAAATAGCAAGAGTCAGAACAGACCACGAGGCAAGCACAGCTGGGTGCTGGCCTGGGGTCCTCTGAGCCCACCCCCTCCCCTACCCCCGTCCCTGCTCTGGGGGCCAAGGCTGCCTCAGTCCGTGGCACGCCCCCCACCGGAGTGTCCCACACACAATGTCACCTCCTCTTCCCTCAGTCAAAAGCAGTGGACAAGGGACTTCCCTGCTGGTGCTGTTGATAAGACTCCGCCCTCCAAGTGCAGGGGGCCCAGGTTTGATCCCCGGTCAGGGAACTAGATCCCACACGCACGCCGCAACTAAGAGTTTGCATGCCACAACTAAGGACCCCACAAGCTGCAACTAAGGAGCTGGCAAGCCACAACTAAGGAGCCCACCCCCGTAAAACTAAGACCCATCGCAACCAAATAAAAAAAAAAACCAAACAAAACCCCAAAACAACAAACAGTGGACGAGAACAGCGCCACCGAGTGATGTCCTGTGCACCCCACCACTTAGCCCTGCGGCGTGACGGGAAAGAGGCGGCTGGAAGAGGACGGGGGTGAGGGGTGGCGGCTCTGGTTCTGAGGAGATGGCCTGAAAAAGGTGAGGGAGGGGTGGAGGTCGGGGAGGGGCACGGCCGTGCAAAGACAGGAGCGGCCCTGGTATGTCGGGCGTCGAGGGGATCCCGAAGCCCCAGTGGAGGAGGCCGTTGCTGCTAGCGGCCAGGCGGGACGCAGGGGACCCGCCCGGATGAGGGTGGCTCAGACCCAGGTGGCCGCAGTGGGGGTGGGAGAAGGTCCACTGCAGGGGGGAGGGGCCACGGTGCACCGGGGTGTCCTGTTGGAACTAGCTAGCCGGCCGAGTGGAAACGTCCGGGAGCTGAATCAACTCAGGCGGATGGCAGCGGTCACAGACCGGGCACCCCGCCACGGGACCCCCGGCATGGCACGGACGCCCAGGCAAGGCTGCTCCCAGGACCTTCAAGAAGCAGCCCCCGCCCCCAGGGGCTTGTCGGGCCCCCTCCTTGTTCACGCGAGTTTCCAGATGGCTCCCCGCCCATTTCCATCCATCCCAGCCCCCTCATCCCACCCCCCTCGAGGGCCGCCCACCACACGGGGCGGGGGGGTGGTATCAGATTCCGCGCTGCTTTACCAGGTCCCAGTCTATACTACGGAAGAAAGCGTGAGACTTGATGTCGGAAAATCCAGTCTGCGGCCGGCAGCCGAGCCTCTCCTTAGGGTCCTGGGGGTCAGAGTTCAAACGAGGACAGGTCAGCACAGAGCAAGGCAGCCCCGGATTCCCGTGCCCAGCAGGGGAAGGGGCCTGCCCTCCCCGGGACTTGGAGACCCTTAGCAGACCACCCGCAGCCCGCCCAGCACCCAGGTGAAGGCCGGACGTTCCCTTCACGAGAAACGCTTCCTCCCAACAGGTTAAGCTCGTCCGGGGAGCTCCTCTTTGGCATCATTTCTGTCGTTACATTTTGTCCAGCGTGAACAAGCATCCATAGGACGTTCAAGGAAGGACGCAGAGTCACCCCCACACCCGACACTAAAAATGCCAGCCAGCTGGCGGACCGTGGCGCCAGTGACTGAGAAAGGGCCGCAGCCGTGGCTGGCTCGGCCGCCACGGTGGCCACAGGCGTACCTTGTTCAAAAATCCTTTCAACACGTGGGAGGCCTTGACCGAGAGGAACCGGGGGATCCGGATGGGCTTCTCCAGGATGACTGCAACGACCGGAGCGGGAGGTGAGAGGCAGCGCCTCCCCCGTGCCCGGGCCCCGCCCACCACGCCAGCTCTGCCCAGCGGCCAGGGAGCCGGCGGCCTGCAGGGCGCTGGGAACCCTTTCTGAGCAGGAGGCCCCGTCCTACACCCCAGCAGGGTCTCGAGGCCTCAGAGGGCCCTAGTGCCCACGGGCACGTGTGCCCACGATCACGTACGAACCAGCGGCGGCTCAGCTGGCCCTGCGTCCCCACGTCCGCGGGTGCCAGAGGGCACCGCGGGGACAGCCTCGGTCCTGAGCCCCAGCATCCCGGGGCTGTCAACTCTGGCCCGGGGCCCAGATGGCGAGGCGCCGTGGCTGGAAGGGGGCAGCACTGTGGCTGAGCACAGCCGCTGCCCGGGACTCTGATGTGCACGCCCGGCGTGGGCGGAAGGGAGTTTGCGCCAAATCAGGACAGATTCTCTTTCCCGCGGGCGTGGAAGTGCCGCGTCCCCGCCAGCCGCGGCCGTTCCCACACCCACGGTCCGGGTTTTGCTCCCTGAGAGCCGGTCGTGGACGGGTGGCCCCACCTAGTCTGTGGCAGCCGCGGGGACCAGCCCGGGGACCTGCACCTCTGAAAGGGGAAAACCCGCAGGCTGTGGAGGCAGCTGGACGCACGGCCCGCGCACCTTGGAAAAGGTAGTCCTCGGTGTTCATGTCGGGGTTGTCGGTGATGATGTCGAAGGGGGAGCGGCCAGCCATCATCTCGAACATCAGGACGCCCAGCGCCCACCAGTCCACGCTGAACCCTGGGGGAGAGCGCGGGCCTGTCAGGCCGGGCCTCTCCGGTTGTGCCGTCCCGTCACGGGGCGACAGTCATGACGGTCTGCGTTTCCTGGACCACAGCTGAGGATGCGTGTCCCCAGCGTCTCCCAGGCGGCCTGGCCTCCCCTCTGTCCGTGTCCCCGGGACGCTCAGCTCCTCCTTACTAGCTGCAAAGCTGTCTTCACATCAAGGCAGTCCACGGACGGCCAGCTGCTCCCAGGCTCTGCAGCTGTCCACCTCTGTCACACAGGGGATCCCCGTCCCGGGCCGGGTTCTAGACTCCCTGCCCTGGGCCACAGCTGCCATCTGTCCTCCTCTGGCTACTAAGTGACTTCAATCCTATCAGCCTCCTGGGTGCCCAGGTATCTGAGGGTGCGAGAACCTGCCCACGCTGCCTGCCCGCCCCACTTTTAACAGCAAAGGAAAATGTGCGGAGATATTTGATGCTATATTTGTGATGTGAAAACAGCAGAACCCGAGCAAGGGGTGGACAAGCTCCAGTGTCCACGGGGCCGTGTGCGGCTCTAGTGGCTCCGGGGAACGCCCTCCGGCAGGCGGCACCCACTGACTCGGGACAGCCGCCTCGGCCCTGTCTTTGCTTTGTCTTCTCCTCCCCAAGCCCTTCGGGCTCCTCGACCGGAGGGATCCTGTCCAGTGACCTCGCCAGGGGACACTCGGGTGGACGCAGAGGACAACAGCTGGGGACTGAGGCCAGTCAGTGGCCTGGGGCTGGGACGAGGTAAGGGTGTGCGTTTTAGTGTAACCTGGTTAGGAAGGCCCCTCTCCCCGGCTGCTAGGCCAGGGCCCCGGAGCCCCTGGTTGGGACCCCCGGAGGGGTCGGCCCCCGGCAGGCCCACCCCCCTCCCTCTCTGCTCTGCGGCCGAGCCCGCAGGGGGAGGAGACCCCCCCGGGCTCGGTGGCGCTCTCCCGCCCCCCGGGCCCGGCGCCCCGGCGCCCCGCGCACCGTACTCCTCTCCCCGCAGGATCTCCGGGGCGATGTAGTTCGGGGTCCCGCAGAAAGTGCTCGTCGTGTCGCCAGGGCCCAGGCCTTCCTGCAGGGGTGAAGCCAGTTACCGGGAGGGAGGGGCCCACCAGACACACCCCCACCGGCGAGAGAACCAACAGCGGACCGGCGACGCGGGGGTGGCCGGAGCCCGGCAGCCAGGACGAGACGGAGCGGGCGCTGGGGTGCCCGGGACCCCCAGAGGCGGGCGGGGGCGGCGGGCCGGGAGCCCACCTTGCACATGCCGTAGTCCGTCAGCTTGATGTGGCCGTCAGCGTCGAGGAGAACGTTGTCCAGCTTCAGGTCCCGATAAATAATCCCTCTCTCGTGTAGGAAGTTGAGCGCGATACAGATCTCAGCAGCGTAGAACCTGGAGGCGGGGGGACACCCGTCATCAGCAGAGAGAACCCAACCGGGAACCGGGACGGGGGCCCAAGCAGACAGACGTCCCGCATCCTCCGCCGAAGAGCGCGTGGGCCGACGGGACGGGGCGGGGCACGCAGCGTCCTAGAGGTCAGGGAGACGCAAACCGAACCCGCCAGCAGACATCACCTCGCGCCCACCAGGACAGCCACTATCCAAACCCCCCAGACGGAAAAGAGCAAGTGCTGGCGAGGATGTGGAGAAACCGGAGCCCTTGTGCACTGCTGGAGGGAACGTGAAATGGTGCGGCTGCCGTGGAAAACGGTACGGAGGTTCCTCAAAAAAAATTAAGAATTAGAATTACCACGTGACCCAGCAATACTACTTCTGCGTATATATCCAAAAGAATTGAAAACAGGGACTTGAATGGGTATTTGTACCCCCGTGTTCACAGCAGCACTATTCACTGCAGCTAAAACGCAGAAGCAACCCAAGTGTCCATTGTCAGATGATGGATAAACAAAATGTGGTCCATTCACACAATGCAGTAATATTCAGCCTTGAAAAGGGAGGAGATTCTGACACCTGCTCCAGCGTGGGTGGACCTTGAGAACACGATGCCAAGTGAAATAAGCCAGGCACGAAAGGACACATCCTACGTGATCCCGCTTCTACGAGGTCCCTGGAGGCGATTCATAGAGACAGAATGTAGGAGGGTGGCGGCCGGGGCTGGGGGAGGGGTGGGGGGGTGAGCGTCTCATGGGGCCAGAGCGTCGGTTTGGGAAGGTGAGAAAGTTCTGGAGAGGATGGTGGTGATGGTTGTACAACACCATGAATGTGCTTAACGCCACCGAGCTGTGCACTTATAAATGGCTGAGATCGCAATTTTATATTATGTGTGTTTTACCACAATTAGAAAAAGAGGACGTGAGCGTGTGGGGCTCGCTGTTCTCGACTGATGACCCGCCTCCCCCCAAAAAGGATCCATGGTGACTCATAATACCGCGTGGAATTATTTTCCAGTGAGGAAATGAGGAAAAGAGAAAAATATGGAAAACAGGAAAGACCTACGTACGGGGTGGAAATAAACGCCCCACCCGCCCGTGAGGCCAAGGCTGCGTGGCGGTGATGGGGTCAGTGTCCCTGAGAGTCATTTAAAAAGAAACGGAGCTTGTCTTCCTCTTGCAGGCAGGCCCCTGCTGTACGTCCGTGCAGGTGGTGGGGAGCGGCCTTGCCGTCCGGGTGGCTAAGCTGACAGTCGGGACGTCCACCCCGTTTCAGAAACAGGGCAAAGCACACACAGCGCTCCGGCGGGTCGGCCACTCCCAGGACCCTCCCGGCTCTGGCCTGGCCCCTGGCAGGAGGCAGTGACCCCCCTGTGCCCCTTCCCAAGTCCACTTCCCTGCTCCCGACCTGCTAGGCCCCCCCGGCCCCCGGCTGCACCCACCTGGCGTGCTCCTCGGGCAGCTTCCTCTGCCTCTGCATGTGGAACATGAGGTCACCCCCGTTGACGTACTCGATGACCAGGAACAAGCTGCGGAGCACATGGCGGGGAGGCCAGGGTCACAGGCGCAGCCGGGACCCCCCGGGGTCCCCCTCTCTGGCCGGTCACCCTCCTGAGAGGCCCAGGGAAGGTGGTGACCGGGACTGCCCGCCCGCTCGGGGTCAGCGGGAAGCCGCTCTGACCCCGATGCAGTAAAACTCGGGAGAGAGACTCTTGTTCACCACTCGCTGCATCCAACACAGTTATTTGTTCTCCCAGGGGTGCCAGGCCTGCCTTTGGTTAAAAAAGGTAAAAATAAGGCAGGGCTGGTGGCCGCAGAAGGCCTCCCCCGGGAGCAGAAGCCCGGATGGTGGGGGGATGGGGAGGGGCCCCGGGGGAGGGGCCGGGGCCGGAGGGACCAGCCTGCAGGCCGAGGGGCCCGGCTCGGCAGGAGACGCCGGAAGGGCAGGCGCACAGACCAGGTGACGCGAATGACCCTGGGGTCTGGATGCACCCCAGGGAGGGGGAGGAGGTGCCCAGGTGAGAGCACAGGTGCGCTGGCCAGGAGGGCCCGAGGCAGAGGCCACAAGATTGCCAGTGGTCTGGGCAGCCAGGAGGGGAAGCAGTGGGTGGGACCCGGGTGGGACCCTCCCCGAACGGTAGGTCCCAAGGGAGAGGGTCAGGCTCGCTGACCTGGCCACAGGAAGTCGGCGATGCCAGCTGCCCTCCAGGAGGGGGGTTGGGGGCAGCGGGGTCGGGGCCGCCGGCGGGAGGATCCCTGTGATTGACAGATCCGTCCTCTGGATGCAGGCAGGGCCCTTCAAGTCTCCAAACAATTTACCATTTACCATGTGGTTTCTTTTCTGATAAGATCCTTCTCGCATTTAATAAGGCTCCATTTTCAAAATTAAATTCACACACGATTTTCCAGAAATACCCTGCTGAGGGCAGCTCGTGGATTTTTAGGTCAACGGCTCCTCTGGGGCGCTTCTGGAGAGCTGGGAGCACAGACGGAGGGGAGCAAACCCGCCGGCCCCCCAGCCTGTCTGCATCCCTGATTCAGTGATGACGTCCTTTAACGCGGGGCAAGTGAACGAGCTGCAAATCGCCTTCCAAGTCTCTGATTACATGTTTAGACTAGAAACAACTCCTAAATACATAAATAGCAGAAATGGAGACAAAAGCCTGATCACTGGGGTGGGTAGCCAGAGCCTTCCCTGTCATCCTGGAGAAAACCCAGCTCCTCTGTGGGGGCAGGGCGGCTCCCCTGCCTCCAAAGGATGCTCTCGGAAAGGGTCCAGGAACCCTGGCCCTGACACGGGTCCACCCGTTTTGCAGACAGACTGTACTCACGCATATTGTGCCCATGGCCGCTTTCACACTCCAACAGAGGTGAGAGACGGAAAAAGCTTGCCGACCCGCTACAAACAGCAAGGACAAACGACAGCTGTACAGCCCCCGCTGACCGTCGGGCACCATTCCAACACACGTGCACGTCTAACCCTGGCAGCTACCCTGAGGGAAGTGCTATGCAGGTCCTCGACCCCTGGGGAGAGGCCTAAGACCACACGGTTTAAAAAAAAAGCATTCACTAACAACTCTGTGACATCAAAGCACTGGACAGTATTTGCCACCAGGACCCGGAATCATGCAGCCCCAGGAGGTGCGTTTACCCCAACGTGGGTGCTCCCCAGGAAACGGATGTGGCCGCCCACACAGGGACAGAAAGCAACGCCATTCCAGAGAAAAGAAAGAAATACGCCAATGCTAGAGACAGACACCAGCACGGTGGCTTGGGGAGCAGAGGAATTTAAGGGGACATTTAAGAACCCAGAGAAGAAGAAGCAATGGTAGTTTCCTTTCTGTATCCAGGGGAAAGCCCGTCAAGGGAGTCTCAAGAGAAGCCACGTCTCTACGTGGGGACACGGGGACACGTTCAGCTGGTCTGTGGCTGTCACCTGGGGCCCCGGGGCTCAGGTAACTTGCCGATCAAGGAATTTATTTGATTTGTAAAACTGATCAGCTACAAGAACAGAGCAGGATGGGTTTTTTTTCTTAAAGCAACTGTATATCTGAAGATCTTTTTCGTTCTACAAATAAATCTTAATACTACTTCCAACATTTCACTTTTTCTTTTTCCTTTTTAATTTTTACAGGAGTATACTGGATTTACAATGTTGTGTTAGTTTCAGGTGTACTACTTTCAACGTTTCTTTGGAGCAAAACCCCACCAGAGCCGTCAGGGGCTGATTCACTCTGATGACAATGCTTTGTGTGACTCAGACGAGCTGGCTGCTACGACAAAATGTCCCGATGTCTATGGCCAAGCGCAGCTGAAGGCCGTCTCTGGGCTTCACGCCCGGGGCTCTGCCGTGGCGCAGGCAGAGTTTGCACGTGTGTGATGCCAGGATGGGAAAGAAGCCACTCCTGGGGCCGAGACAGCAGCTTACGTTTCCTCGGTACTTAACAAAATCTGCAAAATATAGTAAAACCTCGCAAAACAGGATTCATCAAGAGCTGGAGACAGAAAGGGGAGTAAACACCACAGTCAACTCACAGGCTGGGACCAGGGCAGGAGTAGAGGCCAGAGGCCGGCCCTATCTGCCTGACCCCTATCACCCGAGGAAAACCTGGGACGCGGGGCCTGTGCGACGGCTGAGGGCGCCAGGGGCAGGGGAAGAGGGGACCGTGGCCCCGTCTGCACGGGAGATGCTCTCCTCAGCTCGAGGATGAGTCAGGCCCCCCACCTCCCCACGGCCCCCGTGGGGTAAAGCACCAGCCCCGGGCCTCGCTGGTGGCGCAGTGGTTGAGAGTCCGCCCGCCAATGCAGGGGACGCGGGTTCGTGCCCCGGTCCGGGAAGATCCCACATGCCGTGTGCGCCACAACTACTGAGCCCACGTGCCACAACTACTGAGCCTGTGTGCCACAACTACTGAAGCCCGTGCACCTAGAGCCCGTGCTCCGCAACAAGAGAAGCCACCGCAATGAGAAGCCCGCGCACCGCAAGGAAGAGCAGCCCCCGCTCGCCGCAAGTAGAGAAAGCCCGCCTGCAGCAACGAAGACCCAGCGCAGCCAAAAATAAATAAACAAATGTATATATATAGAAAAACACCAGTCCCATACCTCGCTCAGAGGGGACACCGATGGCATGGGACAGTGTGCTGAGATCAAGAGGTAATGCCACATGGACTCTAGCAGCTGGCTGCATCTGGCCCCCCACCCATGTCTGCCAATAAAGCTTTATCGGAACACTCACTGTCTTTGTCTGAACCCCAGTGAGTAGCTGTCACAGAGACCATATGGCCCTCAAAGGTGAAAATACTTACTATCTGGTCTTTTGAGAAAAAGCGTCGACCACTGGTGTAAAAAATAACAAGAACAGCAGCTTTTACAGCCCTCACAAAATGTCAGGCACTATTCCAAGCACATCTGTGTATAAAACTTAACCTGAGAACCGTGCGGTAGGTTCTAGGAGTTTCCTTGTTTTACAGACGGGGACACTGAGGCACTCGGAGGTGAAATAACTTTCCCAGGATCACAGAGTTACTGTCTAATAAGATCTGATACCGGGTGACTTGGATGAATCCAGAAGCCAAGCCTGGAGCCCCACCTCCAGTTACAGACCCCCCATCACAGGTGTGGCTGCCCCCCAGTGGAGCTCAGGGACAGAAGAAAGGAAAAGAGGAAGCAGACAAGCACCTGGGCTCCCGACAATGAACGACAGACAGGAAAGGAGGCTGAGGGCCAAAGGGAGCATCTCAGGAGAGACCACCCTCATTCCCGAATGAAAACACAAATCAGAAACGCAAGGCAGGGCTTCCCTGGCGGCGCAGTGGTGGAGAGTCCGCCTGCCGAGGCAGGGGACGCGGGTTCGTGCCCCGGTCCGGAAAGATCCCACGTGCCGCGGAGAGGCTGGGCCCGTGAGCCATGGCCGCCGAGCCTGCGCATCCAGAGCCTGAGCTCCGCAACGGGAGAGGCCACAGCAGTGAGAGGCCCGCGTACAGCAAAAAAAGAAAAGAAAAGAAAAGAAAAGAAATGCAAGGCAAGCCCTAGGACAGACATGGTCAGAACCAAGAACCAAACCCCTGACTCAGAAGGACGCTCACGGTGAGCACGCAAACCAAACAGAGCCCATGGCTCTGGGCCAGCTGCCAACAGAAAAGGGAAGCTGGCAACTCCAGGCCCAGAGGAACCTCCTCTCGGAGCGGGCGGATGAACAGCTTGTCTCCACCTCCCCGTGGACGACGAGTGCTGGACGGACACACCACCAAGCACCCGCCTGCATTCAGGGCAAGGGGCCCTGGCTAAGGCTGGCTCAAGCGCCTGTGCTCTCACATGCGAAGGACACACGGAACGTGAACTCCAGCCCTTCCCAGACTCGGGAGTCATGCCTCGTTATGAAGCCGAGCAAAGCAGGGGAGACCAAAACAGCGAGGCAGCTACAGAAGGACCAGCGTGAGGGTGGCACGCCTAAAAAATATAAAAACTACAGCAGACGCAATTGGGTGGTGGAGAGAGAGAAGCTGCCCTCTGAAACACCCTAGGCCCCGGCAGATTCAGGGAATCCTGCCAAGAGGTCATTTCAATGAGACTCAGAATGTTCCAGAGAGTAAAAAAATAAGGAAATGCAAAAATCTAATAAAGATTGTGTAAGGGGAACTATAGATGGATCAGAAAACATCAGTGAAAAACTCCTAAATATCAACATCAACAATATCAACATCAATGAAAAACTCCTAAATAAGATCAGAAAACTGAATTCAAGGGCTTCCCTGGTGGCGCAGTGGTTGAGAATCCGCCTGCCGATGCAGGAGACACGGGTTTGTGCCCCGGTCCGGGAAGATCCCACATGCCGCGGAGCAACTAAGCCTGTGAGCCATGGCCGCTAGGCCTGCACATCCGGAGCCTGTGCTCCGCAACGGGAGAGGCCACAACAGTGAGAGGCCCGCATACCGCAAAAAAAAAAAAAAAAAAAAAGAAAACTGAATTCAAAAGCACATTAACAGAATTGTACACTAAGACCAGGCATGTGCTTCCCCAGGAATTCAAGGAGAGTTCAACCCTGGGAAATATGTTATAATGATACAATTCATCATTTTAGGAGGCCCCAAGGAGTAAAAATCGTAACAATCACCTCAATAAATGGTGAGAAGACCTCTGGAAAAATTCCATATTCCTTCTTGACAATAAAATAAAAAGAGGTGTAAACTTCCTTCAGACAAACTGTAACTCCATGACGGTTATTGGCGTGTCTGTAACCTCCCCACTGCTGGGTCTGGGAGTCTTTGAGCTGCGTTTCTGAGGCTCTGGGGGAGATGGGATGATGGGGTCCAGGAGTCCGTAGGGGGTGATCCTGTTCCCCGAAGCCAGACAGGGGCAGCACCTCCTTAGCCTCCAGCCTCGTCAGATGGGGCCCCTGTGGACCCAGAACTCAGGGCGATGGCCGCGGATGGAGACCCTGGTCCCTGCTGCGCCCCCCCTCCCCCAATGCCCCCGGGCCCCTTGCTGTAGCAAACGCCAACACATTTGACTGGAATGCCAGCGCGGTCGGGTCCCGCGTTCCTGACACCCCACTGGCCCACAGCAGCTGGCGCTGGGCTCTCAGCGCCAACACCGGATGTGTTCCCTTGGGGTCAGGAAGGGGACAGGTTTGCCCACGACCACCAGTCCCCAAACGCGGTAGGTACTGGCTGATGTCATCAGAGATAGAAATGAACAGGGGCACGAATTGGGAAGGAGGGCGTAACAGCATCGTCTTGCAGATGTTATCACTGCACATCCGGAAACCCAAGAAAACCACCTGAAATTTACTGGAGAAAGAGAGTCATGAGGCAAAGGGCCCGAAATCAATGTGCAGAAACCACATTACGTTGCCTGTCGCTTTACTGGAAGAAAAGACCTACCTCATAGTAGAAACAGAGGAGAGAAACACTCAGGACAAAAATTAAGCGAGCAACTGAAAACTCTGCATGACGAAAAACTTTAAGATCTCCCGAAAGGGCAGATGAAAAGGGAACCCACGTGACTGGGTAGGAAGCGCCTGCATCCCAAGGGTGCCCTGTCTTCCTTTCCGGAGCTGGACAGGTTGATTCCAAAGTCCACGTGGAGAAATAAACAGCAAAAAGGAAAAACAAGCAGCAGAACGTGGCAATGATAAGACCAGGGAGTATGCACAAAAGGTACTTCCTCCTTTCACTTCCCTGCGTTTTAAAATTGCATCTTTTTTTTTTTTTTTTTTTTCAAAAAGGAGCTACCCTTTTACGTGGTTTCTGATGTCATTTAATAGTTGGCAAAAGCACAATTTCAGGTCTGGTCCTGACAGTTACTTCGTCAAAAGGAGCCCCCATGCCCGGCTCTAGCGAGGCCCTGTCCAGGGGAGGCAGGCAGCTGGACAGGACGTCATCTCGGTCAGGCAGTGGCTGCGTGGGGCACCGGCGTCGCCGCATCCTAACGGGATGGTCCACGGACGCCAGCTCATGGAGAGCACGTCCCACGCCCGTGCACGTCCGCCGTTCCCAAGCACACGGTAATAACACGCCCCCGCCACCCACTGGCCCTGGTCTGAAAGCAGCCAGTCGCCTCCAGATAAGGAAGAAAGAAGGAATCACGCGCAGTGAAGGCTGTGTGTGGGCACAGCGGCAGGAGGACTCAGGCCCCGGGGCTAGGCGGACAGAGGCCACGCCCCAAGGGCCCCTCACTGTCCGGGGCTGCGGGCTGATCCACCACAGCTGCCCCAGTGCTTCCAGAGCGCGCGGTCCAGCCACACGATGGAAAAATACAGCGAAGTCCTGAAACCTCCTGAGGGTTCCGGTGAGTCTCGACTCACTTCCGGCGGGGGGTCCCTTCTCCCCACGTGCGCCCTGGTGCCGGGCAGTCTAGCCCGAGGGGTCCTGCTTGGTAGCCTGAGGGGTCAGGGCTGCGTCTGGACCATTTGAGGGGATGCAGGGGATCCGGCTGGAGAACAGAGGCTGACGTGGCTCCGCCCACGCCCGCTGTCACTCAGCGCCGCGCTTTCGATTCCGGGTTTAAATTATGACTGGAACGAACTTACTGCCTTTGGGAAGTACAGTGACTCACGTCCCCGAGGAGGGAGCACCTGCCCTCGAGGCCGCGGACGACTCCTGCCGCGCGCACGGCCCCGTGGGCGCATCCTCACGCAGCGGCCACAGGCGTCCCCGGGAACCGGATCTCCCTGACCCTCCGTCAGGAGCGGGCGGAGGTCAGACTGGGCCCCGGGTCCGCTCACCGCAGGCCCGCCTGCTTCTCACCGCGGCGACAACGCACGTGGCCGCGGCTCGCCCTCGGCTCCCGCCTCCCGGCCCCGTGTCCACACCGCCCGCCGGACACGTGCTCGCCCCGCGCCCCCAGCTCTCCACGTCGGACCCCGCCTGCCGCCCCGGCAGGGCCAAGCGTTCGTCAGGCCTGCCGCGCTCTGCCTGGCATTGGGTGAACTCACCGTCCTCGTCTCCCCCTAGGCCTCCCTCAGGCCTCCTCGCCCGGCAGGGCCTGCGTCCCCAGCTGAGGCCTGTGGTGCTTTAGGAAGCCGTCCCACCGTCAAGCCCGTCCTCATCCTTCCCCAGCACAGCCGCCTCCCCTGGGCACACCCGTGCGACCGTCCCTCGTGGGCTCTGCCCCCACCCCACCCCACCTTGACGGCGCTCCCAGGGTGCACGCATGCGCTGTGGGCCCCCTGTATGGGGCCCCGGGACCCCGTCCAGGCTGAGGTCTCTCCAGAGCTGCAGGTAAGTCCTCAGGTACGATTTACAAAGCCTAACACACGAGGCGTTTTCGCATCTCGAAGCCACCGGGAACCAGGAAGAACTGAGTTTAGCGTCTAAGCGGGCGCTACAACCGCTTTGTTCTTCTTTAAAGGGTAAGAAGCATCCGCGTCCGTAGATGAACATAGATAACCAATTGGGCCAACGGTTAAAAGGTTTTATTTTAGAACAGGAAGTTGACTGTAAATATTTTACTGCTGGCTTGCTCAGCTGTGATCTGAGACCAGGCAGAAGCGAGAAAAAGGTCCCCAAACTACGATCTAACGTGGGCAGTTGGGGGAGAGAGAAATAGATTATCAGCTACCATCTCTCGATCACCCATTTTCCCCACAATAGCTTAAACTGAAGCAGTTTCCCCTGTTTTGGCCATTTCGTAGTTAATTTTGGCTGTTGTTTAGAAAAGATGGGCCGTGTGGATATGGACAATGGTTGCTCCGTAACACAGATGTTTATTTTACACTAAAACCCCACTGTGGGGCTTCCCTGGTGGCGCAGTGGTTGGGAAGCCGCCTGCCGATGCGGGGGACGGGTTCAAGCCCTGGTCCGGGAAGATGCCACATGCCGCGGAGCAACTAAGCCCGCGCGCCACAACTATTGAGCCTGGGCTCTAGAGTCCAGAGCCACAACTACTGAGCCCACGCGCCACAACTACTGAAGCCTGTGCACCTAGAGCCCGTGCTCGGCAACAAGAGAAGCCGCCTCAATGAGAAGCCTGCACACCACAACCAAGAGTAGCCTCCGCTCACCGCAACTAGAGGAAGCCCGCGTGCTGCAACGAAGACCCAAAGCAGCCAAAAATACATACATACACGTGTAAATAAATACATTTATAAAAAAATTAAAAATAAAAATAAAACCCCACTGTACCATCTGCATACATCTGTACACACGTGGCGCTCTGTACCCTGTGTACACACGTGGCGACATTAATGACGAAGGTAACGTTCAGGATTCCACGTCCACGAGTGAACACGGAACACGGCAGAGCCGGACGGCACTGCTGGATTTGGGGAGAAAAAAGAAATGCTTATTTTCTTCCCATCCAGAGACCCCGCTCCCGATAACTGCTTGTGAGAAACTGTTTTATTTACCAGATTTTTGCTGGTGGCGGCCCGCGGGCACGGCTCTGGAGTGGAGCGGACGTGCACTGTGTTTGGTGGCGCTGCAAGGGCTCCGCCGGCTCCTGGCACCACGGCAGGCCCTCGGGGCGGCGGCTCGGCGAGGAGCCCGCAGGAGGAGTCGAGGTGGCCCGCACGCCCCTCCCCGCCACGTCCCCGCCGGCACCCTGCCCACCCAGCCTTCACAGTTCCCGACTCCAGTCCGCCCTGGGGGTCCTCGTGGCCTCGCCCCTCATTCACCAGCAGCAGTGGGTGCGGTGCTGACAGCCGCCCAACGTGGGGCAGGGCGGCTTGCTGGTTCCTGTGTCCTCGCGGGCTCGGACACAAGGTTCCGTCTGTCTGTCCCAGGGCCCAGCGCCCCCAAGAAGAAAGGCCCTTTCGGCCGAAGCTCACATTATTCACAACTTCCCGGGAGCGGGGCCTTCCTGGCTGCAGACGTTTAACTGACGGACCCACAGCCAGCCCCTGAGGCGGGCATCCCTGCAGCTCCCTGTCCCAGGGCTGAGGTGGGGCCCAGAGAGGGTGCCCAGTGCAAGGTCGCCCAGACAGTAAGGCGGGGCTGGCACTCGGAGCCCAGCTGTCGGCTCCAAGCCTCTGCTGGTACCGCTGTCAGGAGAACCACAAAAGGCTTTGAAAGACTGAAATGAGGACGGGGTCTCCGGAGGAACCGGGCTCTGCTGGTACCACCCTCCCAGGGCACGGATCCGGAGTCTCCCCCTCTGTCTCTGAGCCGCCTTCCAGCCGGGTGGGTTCTATACCAACAATGCCATCCACAGACTCGCAAAGGAAGTCTGCCTGGCGGGGCCCCTCCCGGCCTCCCAGCCGGCTCGGCACCAGCAATCGGCCAGTCCCAGGGTCCCCGTCAGCCGACGAGTGCGGGATCTTGAGTCCTCCTGTGAGCGGGCTGTAACCTCGACGAGTCCCTCATTAATCAGCGAGTCACATGAACTGCGCCGACACGCGCTCACTTTATATCCGTACCAAGGACATGACTGTACCTTAAAAAAATCATCCTTTAGCACCACAACTGCCTACGAGGTGGCAGGTAAGAACCAACTGCTGGGAGCACAAAAACACCGCACCGGCCCCGCTCTTAGGGGTTCACACCGTGGGCGGTGGGGGCAGGCATGCGTCATAAACCGGCGTCAAAGCGGGCACGTGGGAGCAGCCCGGAAGGACACCCTGTCCTGACTAACCAGGCCTCAGGTGCTTCTAGACGTCACTGACGGATTCCATAGAAGCGGGAGGCAAAGGAACTAGACGCGGAAGCTAAGGATTCCCGGGAAGCCTCCCGGCCGTGAACGCGCAGGCCGTAACGCGTCTCCTCACGCCAGTTTGGAAGAAGGTGCTACGGTGCGCGCCTGCGTCGTGGGGCTCACACAGAAACACCTACGGGATGCTGTTCTTTTTTTCCAATTCTAACCTTAATGCACCTGGGAACACGTGAGCCAGCGGATTTCCGGGACGTGAGTGCAGAAAGCGCTGTGCTCCTGGCAACAGAGCCAGAAGTGAGGCTGAAATATCTGACCCTTGTACATCCACACCCTACAAGTTCATACAGCAAAGTTAACTGAAAAACACAGCGAGACTCGTTTCACAATACGTTTAGGAAGCATGGGGGTGGGGGGGCAACCTCCCCCGGGCGTGCCCCATAACCCCAAGGGACGGGTCAGAGCCAAAGAGAGGTGAGCAAAGCGCACCGGACACCCCACTGCTGGGCCCTCCCGGAGCCCCGGGCGGGGGAAGAGGAGGCGAGGAGAGGGGCCCGGCAGGCGGGGCGGCAAAGACAGACAGAGGGACCCAGGGGCAGCCTGGCTGCAGAGGCCTCGTCCACACGCCTAGGGGCCTGGACTGTCTCCCAGAAGCCATTGGGAAGGTGGTCGGGGGGCTCTGAAGCAGGTGATGGATACTTCAGATCTATGTTCTCGAAACACGGCTCAGTTCCAACGTGGGGGAACTGACAGTCTGGTGCCCCAGGGACCGGACGCCCCGAGGAGGCTGCAGCTGGGGCTCAGGGGGAAAGGGAGGTTCTGAGAGCCCCTCAGGAGGCAGGATCACTGAGATCTGGGGAGGTGGCAACGCCAGTTCCGGTGGCAACAGGGGACTGAAGATCGGGAGAGGTGGGGGTGGATGCGGGGGGTGGGGGTCGGGGGGGTGAGTCACTGTTCTGATCACGGCGAAGCCCCCAGCAGAGAGAGAGCAGAGCAGGACGGAGACCGGCGTGCAGAGAGGCTTTGCGCGCACGCTGGGCCCTAGCAGGGCTGGGCCCTGGCTCGGTCACCGGCTCCCCGCGCTGATATAAAACTTCCCCTCCCTGCGATCACACTGCACAGACAACACGCTTTACACTGAATGCCTGCTACTCGCCGGGAGTCGGGGACTTCGGCACGTGTTAGGTGGAGGGGCGCCTACGTGCCCCGCCCCCAGGAAACCCCGACTTCCACGATTCCCTGTGGAGGAATTCGGGGTGTCCTGTGGGACTCCACAGGGAGGGACTCCGGGAGGCTCACGCCTGGTTTCCTCCCTACTTTACCCCGTGCGTCGTTTCCCTTTACGTCCTTTCACAGCAGTGAGCCTTAGCTTTGAGTCTGACGATGTGCCGTGTCCTGCAAGTTCTCCTAAGTCACCGAACCTGGGTGGGGGTCCTGAGCGCCCCGACCCAGAACACAGTAAAACCTTCCAACTAAACAGACTGTGTGAGTTCAAGTCATCTGGCCGAAAACATTGCAAACTGAGTACACGTTGAATATCCCAGACCAGTGGTTCCAAACCTTTTTAAAGCAGAATTCTAATATGTACAAAGCTTCTAAGTGAGGCTGTTTAGTACTTATTAATTTATTCCACTAATCAGTGAGATCCATAAGCACAAAGACAGGCCTCCCATCCATAGCGGCATCCCAATACCTGATCCCACGCTTGTATCAGTGGGATGCGTTCAATAAATAATTTGTGAACAGAATTAAAGAATTTGGCTTCATTTGTTTGAAATTTACTTCATGTGACACCAGCCAGTGGGAACAACAAAGCTAGTTGGAGGAACCAAAAGGCCCCCACACTTGCCAACAGGAGGACCCTACAGACGACAGCAGACACCGCGTGACAACACAGCCTCCGCACGGTCCAGATCGGAAAGCAGCAGAATCCCAGAAGCACCCCCTTCTCTTACCGACTTGTGGTCTGGAAGCAGGAGTGTAAGCCGACCAGGAAAGGGTTGCTGGATGCCTGCTCAAACACGTGCTTCTCTGTCTGTACCCAGTCAATATCCTGAAATAGAAGTCAGGGAGTGTGAACACTTCACAGGCATCCGGGAGAAGAGGAGGCAGGAGAGGAATGTCAACCCTGCTTGAGGGTGGACAATGCAGAGAGGAAGAGAAAACGCCCGCTGAGAAACTCTCCCCACCGTCAGTCACCCGTGACCATCTGCCACCTTCATCGTATCATCACCGTCTCCACCATCATCATATCATCTCCACCCCCACCCCCACCCCCATCATCCGTTATCATCATCACCACAAGCACCACCACCATCTTCATTACCCAGGCTCTATTACCATCTCCACCACCATCAGCATCGTTACCCGTCATCTATCACCGTTAACGTTTCTCACCGTTTCTACCACCATCACCAGCGCCACCATCACCAGCTGTGCACGGGCCTCTGGGCTACGGGCTCTCCCGCACGACCCCATGCGCTGCCCGTGGCAGCCTTGGGAAGTCTGTATCATCATCTCCACGTAAGACGGGAGGAAGCCGAGAGTGGAGGTTTCTCCAACACCCCACACCCATCTCCCAAGCACCAGCTCCCACGGCAGGGCTATCTCCCTCCCAATCCACACTGGAACTTGGGGAAAACTCAGCTTGAGAGTCTCAGCTTTGGTTCCATTACAACCCCAGAAAGATTCCCCGAATTCCCCAGGTTAAACCTCTTGTGTCGGGGGTTGGGAAGTGAGAGGGAACGGGATGTGTCCAAAGTAGCCTGCCTTCCCCTGAAGGTCTCTGGAAAAATGAGCAGACGCTCAGTGAGCATCCCTTTGGTGGCCAAAGACCGTCTGGGTTGCTCGTCCTGCGGCTGGGTCCTGACCCCTCTGCCCCTTGCTCCCGGGGACGCCCTGGGCGGCGTGGCTCCGTCTGACCAGCCCCACCTCCCCCAGCTCCACCCGCTCGTGCAATGGCCACCTGGTGTCCCCACTCGGCGTCTCCTGGGCAGAGCCGGCCTCAGACAGAGCCCTTGACGGTCCCTGCGTCTGTTCTCCCAGGCACCTGGCCACCCGGGTGCTCAGGAAGGAAACGCCGGCGGGCGCACGACTGCCTCCTCCCCCACGCCCCCGGGGCCACCTGCCTCCCGCCTGCCGGACCCCCCAGGCTATTTTAACAAAACGCCACAGACCTCGGGACTTAAATCCTCCAAACTGTATCCTCTCGCTGCTCTGAGGCAGAAGCCTCTGGGCTCAGGGTGTGGGCAGGGCCCCGCGGAGGGTCCCTCCTGCACCTCCAGGGGACTCTGGCCCTTCTCCGCCTCTGTCTTCACAGTGACTTCTCTGTGTGTGTTTCTCCTCCTTCCCGTCTCAAGTCTTTCTCTGCTTCTCTCTAAAAGGACACTCGTCACTGGATTTACGGCGCCCCAGCTGATCCAGCATGACCGCCGCAGGATCTGTGATTACATCTCCCCAAATAAGGTCCTGCTCCCAGGTTCCTGGGATTGGGAGGGGGGCCACGGGACGGCAGCGCCTCTCACAAACGCACAGTTGGCACGCGCACCGGATCCTAGGGTCTCGCTCCCCTGAGACCACCTCCGAGTCCGAGCTCCGGTCCCGCCGGCCACGTGCGAAGATGCCGAGAGAGACCACGGCAGTAACTCTCCCTGGAGGCCTCTCCTCTCGGCGTTCTAGAAACTGGCCCTCACACACCATCAACCCTCCGGCCGGCCGCAGGCTGGGAAGGGGCCTGGAATCCCCTTGGGGGGCTGCCACCGGCAGTGAAGACGCCAGCCGGACCCCACACTTCCCGGGGCCTCCGCTTCCTCGGCCGTGAGGCACGGATGTCCCAAGTCACTTGTGAGCTCAGCACCCAGCGCTGAGGGGCCAGCTGGGCGGTGACAGCACTGCAAAGACGCACGTGCTGGGAGGACAGGTGGGGACGTGGTGCAGCCTGCTCTGCCCTCTGAACTCTGCCCTCTGAACTGCAAGCCTGGGCCGGGGAGCCCTCCCGCGGCCCCCGCCCCACAGGCGCCAAGTGGCCTCATGGGTCAGCAGCGGCTGCACCGTCACAGAGTGACTGCTCCCTGTGAGGTCAGTTCTCTGCTTCTTAGGGACGTCACCCCCGTTCAGGGGTCAAAGAAACAGGTCAAGAGTACGTCACGCCAAGAAGCCCATGAAAAGGAGCTCAACACACTGTCACTATGGGGACGCCAAGCAAAGCCACTTCATCCCCACTGGGACAGCCATGGTCAAAGAACAGAAAATAGCAAAAGCATCGGCAAGAACGCGCAGAAACTGGGAACCTCACGCGTCGCCTCTGGGAATGTAAAATGGCACAGCTGCCGTGGAAAGCAGTCTAGCTGTTCCTCAAAAAGGTAAACACAGAATTACCCCATGACCCAGCAGTTCACCTCCTGGGTAACCCAGGAGGAGTGGAAACAGGGACTCAAGCAAATAACCGCACGGAGCCGTTCACGGCAGCGCGACTCAAGCAGCGGAAGCGGAGACAAGCCCAGCGCCCGTCAGCGGGTGAACAGAGCAGCCCGAGGGGGCCGATCCGTAAAACACAACATGGCCGAGGCCTAAAAAGGCGGGAAGGACGCGCAGACACCCGCTACCACGTGGATGGACCTTGAGAACACGACGCTCCGTGAGAGAAGCCGGGCACAGAAGGTCCCACAACGCACGGTTCCACTTACACAGAGCGTCCAGAACAGGCAAATCCGCGGAGACAGTGGGCGGCCGTAGGGGCCGGGGGGGACTGCTCACGGGGACAGGGCGGCCTTTTGGGGGGATGAGCGGGGTGTGGAGCGGGGTGCTGGCGAGGGTGGCCCGACACCGTGGATGCGCTAAACGCCGCTGAACTGTGCGCCTGAGGGCGGTCAAGCGGCAAACTTGGCTACGCGTGCTGACTTCCACCCGAAGGGGCGGGTGGGCGGGCCCTCACCTCGTCGTCGTGGACCAGCTCCTTCTTCACCACCTTCATGGCGTAGACCTGGTCGTTCTTCTTCAGCCGTACCAGCAGGACCTTGGCGTAGCTCCCGCGGCCGATGACCCTGAGAAGGTCAAAGTCCTGCAGCCCGAGCCCCTGAGATATTTTGATGCCGTCCATCCCATCGATGACCGGCTTGAGGTCCTGAGGGAGGGAGGACAAAACGGGAGGCAACGGGAAGGGGACTCGTGCGCCACGGGGGAAGACGTGGCGTCCGCGCCCCGGAGCCCAGAGTCCCGACCTGCTCACGAGTCCTGACCCTCTGTCCCAAAGGCCGTCACCCCCGCGCCACCCAGGAGCAAAGCCCAGGAGCTGCTGGTGGAAGGGGCCGGAAATCCGAGAGCTGTCATCAGCCACCGGTGGGCCCTCTGCAAGCAAGGAGGGATGCTCGGGGCCAGCCCCGCCTGGAAAGGCTGAGGAGGTGGCCGCAGGCAGGCTCACACACCCAGGGGCCACTGGTGCAGCGGCCGGCCGGCCGGAAGGCCACCTGGCCCTCCCTGGGGGGTTGCAAAGCCTAAGTTGCTAAAGTCTGGAAAGACCTGCCGAAGCGAGTACCGCTAGAAACAATATGCGATGAAAGAGAAAGGCAACGTGATTGAGAGCACAAGCTCCCCTCCCGAGAATTATCTCTGGCGAGGATTCTCTGGTGGAGGGAGGGTAACGAAGTGTTCCTGGCTCACTCCAGACACCGAATGACCAGGTAGAAAGATCTAGACGTCCAGGCGGGGACACTGACCTTGGGAAAGGTGTGGCCTCTCAAGGTACCGCCGTTCCCTGAGGTCCTGTGCACAGAGGTTGAGCTCCAGCTGGAACTGTCCTTGCTCAGAACCACAACTTCCTGAGCCTCATTTATCACCCAGAGTCCAGTTGTGATGCTGTGATTTGTAACACCAAGTTCCTATCTGTTCTAGGGCCCCATTCCTGGCACACAGCTCCTAAAACCTGGGGGGGGGGGCGGGTTTCCTAAGTGGGGATTTCCTAAGTGCTGAGAGCCAGCGAGGTGTGTTTTGTTATGTTAATGAGGCAACTACAGGGAAGCCTCTAGGTCCCCTAAGGATGCAGCCGGTTGCCAGGGGAACCAGCCCTGGGATTAGAGGGTCAGTCCCATCCCCTGAGCCCCCAGGAGGGGGGAGAGGGGCTACAGGTTGACTCCATCGCCAATGGCCAATGATTTAATCACCACGCCTGTGTAATGAAGCCTCCGTAAAACCCCCAAAAGGACAGGTTTGGAGAGCTTTGGGAGTGGCGCTCGCTCAGAGAGACCATGGAAGCCCCCGCCCCTTCCCCACACCTTGCCCTGTGCGCCTCCTACAACTGGCTGTTTCCCGAGTTACAGCCCTTTAAAATAACCCGGTGACCTGGTGAGTACAATGCTTCTCTGAGTCCTGTGGGCCCTTCTCACAAACCAATAGAACCTGAGGAGGGGCTCGTGGGACCCTCCGACCTGTAGCCAGTCGCTCAGAGGCACAGGTGACAACCTGGACTTGCAACTGGCATCTAAAGTGGGAGGAGGGGTCCGTCTGTGGGACGGAGCCCCCGACCTGGGGGGTCTGCCCCCCGGTTGATGGTGTCAGAGCTGGGTTACACTGTAGGACACTCAGTGTCTGCTGGGAATTGCAGAGCTGCTTGCTAGTGTGGAAAGCACACACAGAAAATAAAGGCAGACTTTTATGCCAATAACATTTGACAAAAACGGCAGCTCGGGAGTCAGCCCTGGACCCGCTGTGCTGCTGGGTGGAGAGGACGTGGGAAGGCCTTACCCGCAGCAGAAGATGGTGCCAGGACTGGGCCCCCAAGAACCTCTGGGGTTTCATAACGGATGTGCCCCCGGTGAGACCCAGCTGTGAAGGTGGCGGGGCCTGTTCCCGGAGCTGTCATCTCCCCCCTCCTCGCCACCCCCTTCACTGCTGCTCGACAGGCCGACTCCCCCACCCCGGACGCCCCATCCCCCCAAACCAGAGGGCCCGTGAGAGCTGCCTGTGGGCGCCAACGTCCCCGCCACACAAGGCCCTGAGTCCCAGAGACGGGGGACACCCGCCACGGGGGAGGGGGACGGCCTGAGAAAATGTAAGAACCTGGGTGCTGGAGTGGGCGTGACAGCCGGTCAGAGTGAGCCCACCCCGCGGAGGCCAGCCTCCCCGCTTCCTCTCAAAGCACAGGAGCACGGGGTTTCCTCTGTGGAGGTCACGTGTGCCCCCTGTGGTCCACCGTGATGGCCCGAGCCACCTGTACTGATGTGGCAACGGCCACGCCGGCAGTCAGTACCGTGGAAAGCTTCCCGTGTGCCGGGCATGGTGCCAAGCGTTTACACAAACGCTCTCGGTTAACCCCCACGGAAAGGTGCGATCATTCTCCACACTTGACAGAAGAGGATCCTGAGGTCAGAGGGGTCCCCTGACCCAGGCCCAGACCAGGCCTGCAGCTTGGGCTCACACAGACTCAGCCAACGACCCCTCACGCCCAGTTCTGCGTCGGTGAAAGAGTACGTACGACGAGCACCGTATCCTCACCTCTGAGATTCAGCAATGGCTCACGCGCTGCCACGTTCACTTGCTCTCTGCCCGTTCGGCCGTACAGAGAGCACCTCTGTGTAAAGGTCTGGAGGACCTCACGGACCTCTGCCCTGGGAGCCTCCGTGTGCGCGATCCCGAGGTCCACGAGGCTGTGCTCCCCCAACCCTCCTCGTTCATATTCGAGTTTCCACGACTGCCCCAGAAATGAGCTAATGCACCTGTGAGCAGGACGCTGAAAATACAAACGAGCCGCCTGCTATACTCACCTCAGGTTCATCTTCAATGTTATCATGTTTCCGGGTTGAAGAAATATAAGCAACTAGTGAAGAGAGGAAGAAAAAAGGGGTGTTACAGCCGTTGTCAGGGATGTGGCCTGAGACCCCCCCCACGGCCTCTGCCCCTCTGTGTAGACACAGTGGCCCAGGCCAGGCCGCCAGGCCAATGGGTGCTCAGGGTGAAGGCCCGGAGCAGCCGCTTCTGACTCAACTAGAGACTTAAGAAAATGCAGCTTCCTGGGCCCCACCCAGACCTGCTGACTCTGAACTTCTGGGGCCCGGGAAGCTGCCTTTGTGACAAGTTTCCCCAGTGATTCTTCTGGAAGTGACTGATCATAAGCTTTAGGCGTGTGGCCTTCCAGTCTGTGTTCTTAGGGCACGCAGATGGCTGGCTGGGTGCATGGGTACTTGTTAAGGGCTCCTTTACACGAGGTGCTGTGCTAAGGGTTTTATGCTCCGTGGCCTCCTGTCATCCCAGGGGATGGAACTCGTATTTATCAAACGAGGGCTAGGGCCCTTGCACACCCGTGTAACAGCGCTCGGAACTGCAGAAGCTCAGAGCTGGGCCATCAGTCCAAGTGGTATTCAAAATCACTCTCTGAGTGCTTCTGAGCATTAAAAAAAAGTCTCTCCCCAACCAAAAAATGAAAGAAAGAAAAAAAAAATCCACTAAAACTCAAGAACTACACAGTAGCCTGCCGTGCGCACAGCAGGCCTCTCCACAGAGATGGGGATCCCCGGTGGCCGCTGCGCTACGTGCCTTAGATCGTCCGAAGTCAGCGCAGAGGGCAACCCCGCCCGGGCTCCCCAGGCAGCAGCACACAGAGACGTGGGCGCCCGGGGAAGGCCACCCCGCCCACTTCTGACCCGGATGAGGGGGGCCCTGAGAGCCCTCCCCGGTCCCGCAGCGAGCACGGGACGTGCTCCCAGGTACCGGCCCCTGGTGGGAGGAGAGGATCTAAAAGGATGCCCGGGGGGGAAAGGGGAGGCGGGCGGTGTTCCGGGGGGGCGGGGCGGGGGCGGGGCGAGCAGCCCCTACTTCCATCCGTCTCCTCGGAAGGAAGGTCCACGTCGTCACTCTTGTCGTCCACTGCAGGCTCCTGGGAAGGCATGACAGAATCCTGCAGAGAGATGGCAACACGGTGACCCGGCGGGCGCCGCGACGGCGCTTCCGGAGACTTGTAAGTCACCTGTTACGTCACACACACTGTGACACGCGTATCGCTCAACTGGTGGGTCACCGCACTGAACACGGGAAGAGGAGCACTGAAGCCACCTGGGAGTCCACAGGCCGAGGTGACCGCTCAACCCCTCGGGCCGCGACCTTTCCAGCAGGTGCTTTGGAAAGAGCGAGTTACTTACACAGTGACGCTGACTCCTCTCTCCCGCCCCCAGCCCCCATCACGCGTCGGCCGCGGTCGGGCCCCAGCTCCGGGTTCCACGGCTGACGTCACAATCGAGGAGCCTCCCTACTGGTGGACGCTGAGGCCCCCAAGAGTGCCGGGGGCTCCCGGGGCTCAGGAAGAGGGCCCGACCCGGACCGCTGGCCTGGGCCATTACTCTGCAGCCCACGGGAGCCCCCTCCCCTCCTCTCTCTCACGGGTGGCGGGGACGGCGTCAGGGCCCCACCTGGGCAGAAGGAGGCCGAGGGTCCCTGGGGCAGTGTGAACGCCCCCCCAGGCTGCACCCGGCCCCCACTCACCATATGCCTGTTGCAGGTCAGCGGGACGAGGACGTGGCAGCGCTTATGGACCAGCAGTTTGCAGTTGATGCACCTGTAGCCCTGCCTGGCAAGGCCCCATATCCTTTCACTGCACTGGCCGCAGTACGCTCTCTGCACGGGACGAGAACAGCCGCTGTCAGCCAGGCCCGGCGCCCCCGGGGGCCCCGCCGCGCCGCGCAGACATGCTGCACCGTCACGACGCGCAGCTGGGGTGGGAGGTGGCCCTGTCGCCTCATCACACGCGGCACCAGGCCCCCGCCCAGGCTCGGCAGCTCCGTCCCAAGGTCGGGGGAGCCGAGGGCCCCAGGAAGGGCGCTGGGGCTCTGCTCCTTGTGAGGGAAAAGGGGAGGCCCCGGCAGGCAGGGGTGATGAGACCCCTCCAGGGGCAGCGCCCCCCCTGCTTGCAGGGCCTGGAGTGGGGGTCGCAGCTCCTGCCAGGCTGTGCTCAGAACAGCCGAGGGGCCTCATGTGGGTGGAGTGACCCAGGTGAGAAGCGGGTGGGAGAGCCGGCTGCCTGACCCCCGTCCAAACACCCACCTACACGACGACCACAGAAGCGACCCTGCCTGGCGCCTGGACGTGCCAGGATTCTGAGCTGCTCTGGGGTCCCATGCAATTATCTTGGTATTCTTCTCAGCGTTTTAAAAGATTTTAAATGGTCAATCTTTATTCTTCTCGGGTCTGAACACTGAAATTCATGATCATTTTTGGCTTATTTGGAGAAGGTTTTGTAATTTTGGAATGTCACAAAATGCGTGGAGGTGAGAGTGGCCACAAGTCTGGTCACCCGCCCACCACTCCGAGTCCAAAGTCATCTTTTTGCAGTTTCGTGGTGTCCGCATGTCGACAGGTTCCCCATTTAGTTTTTTTCCAGCCATAATTCGTTTTCGTGTTTTACCCTCTTTTGCCTTTTTTAAAACAAGTTTCTTTTGAGAGAGTCTCAAATTACTCCTGGAGAACAGAAAGGATACACAGTACCAGCCGCGCAATGGAGCTCAGTCAGGAAACACAGCGAACCCCCAGGTGTGGGCCTGAGGTGCAGGACGGGCCGCTGGCGGCCAGCGGGCACCGAGAAGCCCATTTCCCACCAGGAAGGAGGAGCGCCTACGTCTCAGTCACGGCCATGTGGTCAGCACCTGGGACAGTGCCCAGCACACAGTGGGTGCCCAATAAAGGTTTGCTGAAGACAAGTCCACACGCGTGCGCCCGCACGCCCCACTGCTTTCAACTTCAGTAAAAGGAAAGAGAAGGATGTACCCAAGTCCCCCGCGTTGCCGGAACCATCCCGCCCACAAGGAGGCCAGCATGGGCTGTGGGACTCCCTCTGGGAGCGGCTTGAGATGCAGTGGACAGCATCAAGGGGCAGACAGGGGGCTGGACAGAGGGCCACCCCCCAGACCTCCGACTCGGGCCAATCCAGTCTAACGCCGACCTTGGCATCTCCGCCCAAGGAGGGTGAGTGCTGGTGAGGAAACTCAGGGTTCAGGGAAGGGGCGTCACCTCTGAGGACCGCTCAGCATTCATGGAACCATTACAAAAATTCACGTCTTTTTATACAATGTGCGAAATGTGTTTAGCTTTCTCCAGAACACCATGTAACAATGCTCGGATCATATTTAGGGGCAAACCCACAGCCACCTGGTATCTTCACGAATTAACCAAGATCCCTTTTCCTACAGAGCCACCCTCGCCAGGGTCCAGGCCAGGACAAAGGGCGATCAAGGGCAGCGTGAGTTTGCCGGGTTCCAGCGCCCGTGAGTCGCATCGAGGCCGCGTGCAGACATCCCCCCAGGAGAGGCAGCCACAACGCTGCCAAAGGCTCTTTATTTCAGAACTAGATTTGAATTATCAACAGTTCAAGAAACGTGTCGCTAAATAATAAAACTTAGGGAATTCCCTGGCGGTCCAGCGGTTAGGACTTGGCGCTTTCACTGCCGTGGCCCGGGTTCAATCCCTGGTTGGGGAACTAAGATCCCGCAAGCTGCGGCCAAAAAATAATAATAATAATAATAATAAATAAAACTTAAAACCCAAGCTTCACGTCTCAGAAAAATCACGCGACTTAATAGATTAAAGGGTGCAAATATTTCTCAGTCCCTTACATGCTGACCAAGTGGTTCCTTGCTCACGTTTTCAGTCACTGACGTCTGCGGCTGCCTTCACACGGCAACAGGAACGGCAGTCAGGGTCCGGCGGTTGTGACAGAGACTGCACAGCCCATAAAGCCTGAAATACCTACTCTCTGCCCCTTGCAGGGGACGCTTGCTCAGCCCTGTCCCAGCTTCTCAGACCAAACAGCCCCGGGGCTGAGGACCCCAGCGCCTCCCGTCGAGGGCTGGACGCTGCCCCGCCCCCCGCCCCCCCCCCCCCCACCGCGAGTCCCCAGCTGAGCCTTCCTCTCTGCTCGAGAAGCTCCGTTGTGTCCAGTGCAGAGAGAGCTCCAGGCAGGGAGCTCGGGCCAGTGAGGCCGACAGCCCTTGCTTCCATCCTGGGGCCACCAGCAAAGAAGGAGAGAAGTGACCTCCTTTGTGGGCTTGTCCCCGCGAATCTGGCTGATCCTGCAGAGCCAGGTGCGTAGCTCCTGAGACACGTGGGGTGACCTCGCAGCCCCATGATTAACACCGGTGTTTGGCGCGGCCTCAGACGTGGAGCCCAAGGACCCTGGTGGGAACGGTGCCTGGGGACACACGGCGACACACCCGCCCTCCCCGTCTGTGAATGGCGGGGCTGGTTAAGAGTTGTCGGGGTCTCAGGGTCGGCTCCCTCCTCGGCCTCCTGGTGTTTGTGAAAAGCCGCCTGGCACCCGGGGAGAGCGGGTGGGGACGGGGCTGCAGTGGGTACTCCCCCGCCGCCGAGTTCCCCTACTCCTCGAGGAGGAGAAGCCTTTGCCCACAGATTTTGGCGGGGGGGGGGGGGGGCGGGCGCGGCAGGAGGAGTGCCAGGCTCTGCACCCTGCCATCAGAGAAATGGGTTTTCCTCGGAGCACCTGCAGGGAGGGAGAGGCCAGGCCCCTCCGGGCGGCCTTGCCGGGTAGGTGGGCTTCGTCGTGGGCCCTGAGTCAATTTGTCATGAAGGGAACAAGCAGTTCTCTGATGTCCCGAAGGGTGGCCCATCCCGTCTGCCTGAGACCCTCTCTGGCAGAACCAAGCCGGGGCCCAGATGCACAGGAAGAGAAGCCACCGGCTACAAGCTGGCTGGTCGTCCGTTTTTAAAATAAACACGGGAGGGCGGGCAGTGGGGGCCTCGCGTCATGGGGGCTGGACGCTTCCACTTCTCCAAGCTTCACCCGGGCTGTCTGGGTGGTTCACCGCAAAGTCTCACATCCACACACGTCGGCCGGGCCCGTCCCTCCTGCACCCCAGGCCCTCCGCCCCCACTCGGCGACGCCCGACCTCCCCGCGGCGTCCCATGTCCCAGGGACCCCGCGCCCTCCCAGCGTTGCCAAGGCTCTCAGGGCCCTTCTTGTTCCCCTCAGACATGCCGCGTCCCTTCTCTACACCCAACACAGCACCCAGGGCTCCCCCGCTGACACCTCCCCAATCACCCATGACGGTAACGATAAACCACTGTGTCGTGTGCGCCTTCCGTGCGCCAGGTGCGGGCACACCCTTCAGGGCAGGGTGCTGTGCCCGGCGGGAGGTGGCACACACGGGGCTGTGAGGGGCACGAAGAAGGCGCGCCACGTGGGTGGGTGGGTGGGTGGGGGGCAGAGCACTCGGCGCGTGCGGGGGTCCCCAGGTCAGCAGGCGCTCGGCTGCCGTACTGGACCCCGTGGCGTCCCCCCAGACTCAGGTCCACCCGGAACCTTAAGTGGAAGAAGTATCTTTGCAGGTGCAGTTAGTTAAAATGGGGTCCCACTGGGTCCTAATCACGACGGGGTTCCTTGGGGAGCAGAGACAGAGAGCAGCCAGTGGAGGCTGCAGGGCTGAGCTCCCAACCCAGGAGCTCCGAGGACCGTCAGCGACCCCAGAAGCCACAGAGGCAAGAAGGACCCCGCTGGGGCAGCGGGAGGGGGCGCGGCCCCGCGCCGCCTCGGTTTGGACTCCGGACTGTGAGGGCACGAACGGCGAAGCACCCAGCGTGTGGCGCTTTGGGCTGCAGCCCCGGGGCACGCGGCCGCCGGCCATGGGGGCTCCTGCAGGTGCCTCCCCGCCCACCTGCCAACGGGACGGCTACACAGCCACGTGAACCCCACGGTTTCTACAGGACACAGGGCAGCACGAGGAGAAATGCCAGATGCTCAGCTAAAGTGCCTTCGGAGCGGGCCGGACAGTGGGGACAGCGGGCCGGGGGGCTGGAGGGCTGTCTCGGGCTCTAGGCTTCGCAGGACGCCCTTGGGACCAACAGGGGACACCGTGGGGTAACACGCATCCTGGTTACGGGACAAATCTGCGTCCCTCCTGAACGCACGCAGGCAGGCTGGACCACGGAGCCACAGCGCCTGGACAGGGGATCCCGTAAAAGGGACACACAGGCCGAGCTGATCAGAAAAGACCGGAGCCGGCACCTCCCCGGGCTCGGGGAGCCTCGTAAAGGGCTCGTTGTCACCCGGGGACGGTGGCTGTGAAAGCGGCTCGGAGGCCTCGCCTGTGCGCAGAGTAGAGCCCGGCACCTCCTCTGAGGGGGAGGGGGGCATCCTGGCGGCCTCGACAGCAACTCACCCTGTTAAAGCGCTTGGCTTGGAAGAGGTGGCCGTTGGCGCGGTACAGCTTCCGCCATCTTCTGGCTCCGCGGCGGTAGATGGATTCTGGAAAGCACAGCAGAAAGGGGTAAAGAATCGGCCTCGTGGCCCACGAGCCCAGCTCCACCACGTGTGGTGCGGTGGGGACAGGCCACCCTCCGAGCGGACACGCCTGCGTTCCCACAGCCACTCCGCACGCGATCCCGGGGCCGACCGCCCCTCGATGGCCCTGGATGTGCCGCGAGGGCTGCGCTCCGTGGAGGGTCAGGCTGTGAAGACATCGGGGCCCGTGTGTCCTCCCACGTGTTTCCTTTCTACCCCCTTCCCTCCGGGCGTGGAAGCCAGGCCCCTCTCCACACAGGGTCAGGCTCCGACGGGCCGAGGGCCCCCTGGACATGCACACCCAACCGTCCTCAGAGGGACCCTGGCCGCCTGGGAGTCCACGGTCAGCGCGAGACGGGGCGTCCGTCCAGCCAGCACCATCCCGCCCCCTCCGTCCCGCGCTCCCATTTGAAGAGCAAATCGAGGGACAGAAGTAAAGCCAAACCAACCGGACACTTATGTCCAACTGAAAGTTACCAAAACCGTCGCTTTCACCACCTGCATTCAGTAATTCAAACTCCTGAGGAAGGAGGCTGCTCGTCAAAAACGCGGAGCTAAACGTATAACCAGAACCGTTGGTTTTATTCTTCCTCAAAAATGTTTCCAACTTTGCTCCTTCAAAACACTTTGAAAGTATGTGAAAACAAAATACTCAGGATACAACGGGAAGCTTTGTGCTTTGACAAAGCTCTGTAGAGAAGGCAACTTTCATGAGAGTCAGGGAAGTGCCAGGAATATACTGACGTGGAAACTGTTACCAGAATGTTTTTAAAACAAGCAAATAACAGCTCTGGCTGGAACCTGCCGAAACCAGGTCACGGCGACTGCAAAACCGGCTTCTCTCCCGTTAAATGGGAGACGAGGTGGGAAACCGAGAAGCCGCCACCCAGACAGAACACGGCCGGCCAGAGGTAGCGTCCTCACCCCGCAGCCCATCTGCCCTGGGCTCCAAGGGGTCCCTGGTGATGCCCCAGGACCCCTGCCCGGATGATAGGGTGCGGCCCTCCTGGCCTGATTTGGGGGAAGCCTGGCCCCCCGGCAGGTCCCCGCTGACGTCCCCAGGCCTGCCTGCCCCGTGTGTGGCGTACACCCCCCACCCCCCCGGCTGTCCCAGCAGGCGGAGGAATAAGGCACTGAGTGACGCAGAGGGAGCTGGGCTCTCGGCCGGGGACGCGGCGGCACGAGACTCTGGCTCGCTCCTGCGTTCACACACGTGCCGTGTGAAAGCCTGAAAATGCAGCCCACCGGACACCCTTCAAATTTGAGCAAAGCCACCCGAAATAAGAGACTCAGAGATGTCCTAGCAGAGGCCAAGGGGTATTAGGGAGGCCCCAGCAGGACGGAAAGCTCCACGAGGGGACAGGATGGAGCCCCGCGTGACCCCTGGGTGTGGAACAGGACTGACCGCAGGAAGGCGGGCGACGTCCCGCTGCCCACAGAGAGAAAAGCCTGGACCCCCGCTGCTACGCGCCCTCCCAGATCGCACGTGGAAGCCCTACCCCCAGCCCCCATGCGACTGTATTTGGAGGTGGGGCCCCTAAGGAAGCAATGGAGGTGAGTGGTCATAGCGTAGGGCCCCTGATGGGATTAGCATCCTCACAAGAAGAGGAGACACCCGAGCTCTGTCTCCAGGGCGGGAGGACGCCGGGGAGGCGGCAAGGGAGCCACGTGTCCTCACCAGGCACCGACCCTGTTGGCACCTGGACCTCAGCCGTCCAGCCTCCAGACCCTGGGAGGTGAGCTCCCGTGGTCTCCGCCCCCATCCAGGGTATCGTGAGGGCAACCCACGCAGACTGGACGCCTGCCTCACTCCACACACGAGCCATGGCCTCAAAAGATAAGGACTTGAACAAACACGAGAGGCAGAGCGACAGATTTTAGAAGGAAATGTGGACAATCTCAACAACCCAAGGGGGAGGAGAACTCTGGAAACACAAAAGCACCCGCCCAGAGAGGGGAGGAACACACCTGGGTACGGCGAGGGGAGAACGCGCGTCCATCCAGAGGCCACCCGAGAGGCAGACAAGCCCCGTCTCAATTATCAGCCGCACGCGAGAGACAGGCTAGTGATTCAGGACGCGAGAGGCACTTCCACAGGTCAGCGAGGAAAGAGCAACAGGAGGGTCAACAAAAACCAAGCCTCCGCGACATCAAATACCGTCAAGGGCCAGAGCGATTGGAAGTGTCCTGTCCTCCGAGACAGGGGCTAAACCGGGGCCGGAACTGGCTGTCGAGAGGACGCACGCCGCCCCGGGACCCAGCAACTGCACTGCTCCGAGACCGAGGCCCGAGGGAGCTCACACGTGGGCTCGCAGCCGGCAAAGGGTGTTTGCGGGCGCCCAGGCCCATCGGCAAGAGGACAAGCGGCCTGCAGGCGTGACCGTTCAGGAGGACCTGCCGGCCGTAACCTGACTCGAGCTCGGCAGCACAGACGCACCTTCCAAAATCAAACCAAATAAAAAATCAGTATGAAGTGACGTACTGACGCCCGTCAAGTGGACCCTGTGGAACGACGCCCTGGTTACCAAACTAAAAAACAAGCAAAACGGACAATGTGTTGTTTCAGGACGTGCAGTTATGAGACGAAATCCTTCTGGTAAGTGGGAGACCGGGGCAGTGGGTCAGCACCGGGCGGGTCGGCTGCTAAGGGCACGCGCGTCCACCCCGTCGTATGTTTTATAACACACGTGAGTCCCATGCTCTTCAAGTGCCTCGAGGGCTGCAGTAAACAATATACAGTCAGAACTGTAAAGAAACAGAGGGCGGGGCCAGAGGCAGCAACAACGACGTGGTTATAAACTAGTTTCAGATCTTAATAGAAACACAGCTCTGAGTCTGCACGGAAAGGCCCCGGCCGCCGCACGCGACCCCGCCGCGGGGGCCCACATCCCACTCCCCCACTGGCTCGCACCCTGACCAGCGGGGAGCAGTGCCTGTGGACATGTGCTTCACACCCACGGCAGGGCACCGACCAGCAGGGCTGCCTCAGAGAGCCACGGCACTGATGTGACACTGCTCCCAGGCGACAGAAGTTGCAGATGTGCAAGTTAAGGGAGGGGAACCGGGGAGAAGAGTGGTGAGCAGGCGGGGGGGGCCACATCCTCCAGGCCCCTCCCGACGACCAGCCCTCCTGGGGGAAGGGTCAGTGCCTGTCCTGGGCACACAGGACCGCCATGCAATGTCGGGCAGAGGTGTGACCGGTGCTGTCGTCTTTAACTAGAGACTGAGCTCGGCTTCAGGAGGTGCCTCTCGGCAAGGAGGGGAATGCGGTGGTTGATTTCACGTGTCAGCCGCGTTGGGCCGATGGTGCCCAGATCTGTGGACAAGCGTCATTCTGGATGTTTCTGTGAGGGTGTTTCCGGACGAAACGAACGTTTAAACCAGTGGCCTCTGAGGGAAGCAGACTGCCTTCCGGAACGAGGGTGGGCCTCGTCCAATCAGGCGAAGGCCCGAGGAGACCCAAAGGCCGACATCCCCCAGCAAGAGGAAGTCCTGCAGCAGATGTGGACTTCGGACCCGAACCTCGGCAGTGGCTCTTCCTGCGTCCAGCCTGCAGCCTCCGGGACCACGTGAACGAATCTCTCACAGTGAGTAAGTACTCTCTCTACACACACGTCCTGTTTATCCTCCTTCTCTGGAGAACGGACTCACATGCTCTCTCAGGTGGTACTTTCCACTACTCCCCACCCCAGGCAGAGACAGGAAGGCGCTGTCAGAGACCCTGGCAGTGCAGACCCCGGCTCCACACCCCGGCATCACTGCCGGCAGAGGCAGGGCAGCCCCTGTGGTGTCCAATCCACACCCATGTTGCCACCTGGAAAGCAGTGCCCAGGTGACTTAAGAGGAACCACAAGGGACGGCAGGGCATCCGACATTTAAAAAAATATATGCACTTTTTGTTTTGAAGTTAATTTCGGGTGTACAGAAAGTTGCAAAGACAGTTCAGAGAGCTCCTGTATAACCTAGCATTGCTCCGACACGGTGTGAAAAAGAAGAGGACACACGTCCTCAGAGGACACGCGTGTGCAGAGTGCTTCCGGGGCGGGCGCTCTGGGGATGACACCCCCCCCCCCCGCCCGCTGAACCCTCCGCGGGCCCTGCGTGTCCACCTTCCCATTCGGCTGATCTCAGCGGTAAGCGGTCCTGAAGCCCAGCCGGGGGGCTGGCAAGGCCTCCACGGGAAGCAGGCCCGGGGGGGCGGCTCCAGCTGACCCCACGGCCGCTCCACCCAGTATCCTGGTGGGTCAGGAGGCTCCGTCTCGGTCACCATGTCAAGGCCGACTTCCGAGTCGGAGCCGCTCAAAGCCAGAGCCTGCTGGGCACCCCGGGTGTCCGGCCGCCTCCACGGTGCCCGTGCTCTGGGCGGACACAGAGCGGGAACGACGGTGGGTCCTCGTGGCCCCGTCGGCTCAGCCGCTCCTGTACCTTCTCTCAGCCCGAACGACACCCTCAAAGAAGCTCCCTGCTTGTCTTTGGAATTCTATAATTAGGACGGCCGCAGGGAACTTTAATGAGCTGTTTCTATGGCGATGGAGCATCTTGAGGACTCTGACAAGGCGAAGAAAATATACTTTAAAAAGGGAGCTTAGAGCAACAGACCTTGAAGGAAACCAGGCAGCCCCCAGATTTGGGGGGGAGCATGGGGTGCTCCGAATTTTCAGGGCAGATCACGATGCTTCTGGAAGCCTCTCTGTTTGCTAGACACGGACCCGCCGCCCAGGCGACCAGCCCAGCACAAGCCCCGGACAGCCCTGGAGCACCTCGGAACTGTGGCGGGAGCGCTGCGGCGACGGGGCATGTGGGTCGGCCGAAAGCCTTCCTGGTGGCTCCGGGTTGGTGACCAGCCCGAGGCAAGGCCAGGGAGCTGGTGAGCAGCCCTCATCCCTCGGGCTGGGGGTGGGGTCCTCAGCAGAGTCTGCGCTGCTGCCCCCAGGCCCAGTTCCCTCCGGGCGAGTGGTGTCCCCCGGGGCCCACGCCCAGGAGGACAGGGCCCGTGGCCAGGGCACAGCGCACTCAGGCCACCCTGTCCTCACTGACCACACGTTCTGCCAAAAGGCTCCTATTGCAGGCTGCACATGGCCATCTAGAAACAGGAGTCTGGGGTTTACGTGGGACGCCGGTCTGGCCATGGGCCACATATCTGGCGCTGCTGAGAAGCCTGGTGGCCGCACAGGCTGGGGGTCCCAAGGGACAGTGGCCGGTGTGGACAAACAGTCCCGGGGAGCCCACGGAGGAGCCACACAGCTCGCCTGCATTTCCCAGTGGCTGGTGGCAGCCGACCATGGATCCGGCGGCCCGCTGCTACGCACACCAGGTGGTCGCTGTGTCTCAGGAGGGACCGGGCGCTGCCCCCAGAGCCGTGTGACCCAGACCCATGTCCTCCTGCGGCTCTGTGGCTCGTGCTGGGGGCGGGGCAGCGGCGAGCAGGACACAGCTGGGCTGGTGGGGTCGCCCCCTCCAGGGCCCTTTCCCTCGTGGCGTCCTGCTCCTGGCTCTGATCTGTGTCCCAGCAGAAGACGTGACTTAAAATCCGCTGCGCTGAGAGGTGGGTGAAGGGGCCTGAGGCTACAGATGCAGACCTGGGAAGGGTCTCAGCGCCACCCTGGCAGGAAGCCAGCCACATGGGGACGGTGGCAGTTTGGTCCTGTCAGCAGGCCGGCTCCCACAGAAGCCTGCCTTCTTCACGTGGTCCCGACGTGGCCCCCAAGCCTTGGCATTGCTGGCGTGGAGCTGACCTCATCTGGGTCTAAAGCAATCCAAGGGGAGCGACCCCAGGGGTGTCACGTGACTGAAACCACCCAATCAGGCTGCAGAGAGGGGCTTCCCTCCGAGGCCAGGTCACCCCTCCGTGGGCAGTGGAGCACGGACGCAGGGCCCGGGCATGGGTGGCTGCGTGGATGAGGCGGGGCCAGCCCCAGGGTGTGGCCACGGGAAGACAGGGTGACCAGGGCCAGGCTCGGCTGGAGCCACCCCACACTGCCACCTCTGGACACGTGCTGCGGCCACTGCGATCTGGAGCGCCTGCCAGTGCCGTGGCAGCACCGGTGAGAGGAGAGGAGAGGGGACAGGGCCAGCATGCGGTTCGTTTCCCTGAGCCTCACGCGCAGCAGGGAGGAGAGGCGCGAGGGTCCCCCCACCGCGACACGCCGTGTGCAAAGCGGCGGGGCAGACACACGTCCCCTGAGGCTCGGCGACGCCTGCAGGAGTCCACCTGCCGGACACCCTCCCTGGTGGCCAAGACGGACACCTGAGTTGTGCCTGTGAGGACACAGCGGCTGAAGGTCAGGACGCTAGGCTCCGTGGACAGGAGAGTGGCCACGGGGGCCGTGGAGCAGCCGCGGGGGGTGGGGAGGGGAAAGGGGCGTCTCCCTCGAGGAGTGGCTGACGGACGCCCCCTGACCCGGCGCTGGAGCCCCGAGTGGCGGATTCACGCTCACAGAGGCTCTGAGGGACGGGGGGCAGGCACGTGCAAGAGATCCAGCGAAGGACCAGGTTCCTAATTTTTGTAAAGAGAAATGCTTAAGTAAAGAATGGTCTTCTGCTTCCCAGGACAGGAGCTGCGAGGACCAGACGGCGTCCTCCGTGTACAGCAGGGGCCCGGCCAGCACCCAACACCGGGGTTCAGGGCGGCCAAGCCGTCCAGACCCAAGGGCCCATCCCTGTTGGCTCAGGCTGGTGTCCCAGGGCCCCAGACGCCCCGTGAAAGAACAGACCTCGACGAGGCACAGGGGGTGCGAGGCCAGGGCCACACCCTAGGGGTTCCCAGAAAGGGCCTCCCAGGGCTCCTCAGCGCTGTCCCTTTGCCACCAAACACCATCACTTAAGAAACCCAATCCTAAGAGGTGTTTTGAGGGGGAGGAGGGATATTATAACAGTTCAACTTTCTCACAGTTTTTATCACAAAGATGCAAACTTGTCATGAAATGAGTTGAGTTTTGATGAAACGTCTGACCAATGTTTTCAGAAAGATTCTCTGGAAAAACGTACACCAACTTGCAAGCGATCTGTTGCAAATGAGTTCCACCGAACCACCTCCCCTCCGTGTGGACGCCTTCCTTTAGGGACTCACTTCTTATAAACAGCACGAGTCCTGGAGCTGCTCAGAGCCCACCTGTGCTGCAGGGGCCCGCATTCCCCCCAGACCCGCTGCACCTGCGGCCCGGAGCACGGGGCCAGGCCGACGGGAGAAGACCTCGGGCCGGGAACGCGGGCACCCCGAGTGTGCCGGGGGGAAACGATGGGAGGGGACTGAGGACGCAGCCCCTCCAAAGACAGCCAGTGGTGGCTGGACCACAGCAAGGGCGGGCCGGCATCACGGCCAGACGTGCGGGTCAGAATGGGAGACAAGGCTGGTTCCCGGGAGGCCAAGCGGAGAGTGAGGCCCGGCGCTCGTGGGATCCAACTGCAGATGAAAACGGGGGTTCAGGGCGGCCGAGACAAGCCAGCCCCAGGGGCTCCTCCTGGGACTCCACGACGGACCCACAGACGGGCTGCAAGCAGAGTCTGGGGGCTGGAGGCCCAGGTTCTGGCGACGGCCTCGGCCAGCTCACTCGGCAGAGGGGCTCCCGGGGTCTCTTCTCCTGTGGCACAAGCACCCCTCCCCACGGCCCCATCTATTACCTCCCAAAGGGCCTCCACGTACACCCGGGGTCGGGGCCTCCACACAGGAATTTGGGGGGCACGTTTGGTCCAAAACAATCTCCTCCTGGTCCCCCCAGATTCATGCCCCGCTCACACGCAAAACACACCCACTCCATCAGCAGCCCCGAAGCCTTCACTCCTGCAGCAACACTGATGTCCAAAGTCTCACTGAAACATCATCTAAACCGGGGGGGGGGGGGACACTCAAGGTCCAATCTGTCCTCAAGAAAACCGCCCCCGGCCTGGACCTGGGAAAGTTGTGTCTTTCCAAAATGCAATGCTGGGGGACTTCCCTGGCGGTCCCGCGGTTGGGACTCGGCGCTCTCTCCGCCGAGGGTGCAGGTTCAACCCCTGGTCGGGAAACTAAGATCCCGCGAGCCACACGGAGCGGCCAAAAAACAAAAGCCAACAAACTGCAATGTTGGGGCGGGCACAGGACGGTCAGTCCCACTCCAAAAGGAGAAACAGAAAAGGAGCGCGAGCAACAGGTCCCCAGCGAGCCCCAAACCTGGCCGGACAAATTCGCCAGATCTTTAAGGCTCAAGAATAACCTCTCTGGTTTCCTGTTCTGCCCTCCAGCCTCACTGGAGTGGCGGGGTGACCCCCACTACGAGGCTCTCTCCAAGTCCCAGAGGAAAGGGGGATGTGGAGAAATGAACCAAAAACCCAGGCTGCCCTTCAAGGCATTTGCCGAGTCCTACGCTGCACAAGTCCAGGGCAAAAGGCCGAGAAATCAAGCAGAAAGCAGCTGCTAAAAGGTTAAAAAAAAAAAAAAAGCTCGGTGGAGATATTTGGCTGAGGCACAGTGCTGGGGGGACAAAAGCTGGAGATTGGGGTCCTGGTGACCCCCCAGACTTTTCCAGCTGCAATTACTAAAAGATATTAAAGGAAAATGAGAAACAGACCAGCTTCAACAGAATGAAGGTGACTCACCCACACTCCATCTGCTGGGATAAAGTCAAATCCTTTCACGAGGAAAATAACCACTCAGAGCTCCTACGGTTTTTCAAACACAGTATCTGATATTCAGTAAAAAGTTACCAGGAAGGCCAAGAAATAGGAGCATTTGACCAACTAGTCAATAAAAATGGACTCCCAGGAGATTCAGATATTCAACATATATTGAAAAAAGACAGGTAAAATGAGAGACTTTCACCTGTGAACTGGATCTATTAAAAAAGGAATCACATTTTAAAAACCCGAGCATTTTAGAAATTCTCAAAGTGAAAATACAGTGATTGAAATGAATAATTCAGGAGACATATTTAAGAGCAGGTTAGACAAAATAAGACACAGTAGTAGAAAAGATCCAGATTGCGACACAGTGGGGGGGGAGAACCAGGACGGAAGAAAGTGCAGAAAAGAGCAAGAGGGCATATGGGACACGGTGAAGAGACATGGATGCGGAGCCTGGGGGACGAAGGGAGAGGGGACAGGCACCATCTGAAAGGACACGGCTGATATATTACAGCACAGACAGAAGACACTGTGCCCCAGATCCAAAAAACTCTACAAACCTCAGGATACATTCAACATTCCCCCTCTTTTGCAAGGCTGCTAAAACAGAAGAACAAAGACCATTTTTAAGGCAGCCAAAGCAGAAAGAGAAGCATCCAAGGGAATAACGGGGGGACAGGCGGGTCTCCAGCAGAAACCACGGCTGAGGCCAGATGACGCACCAGGCGGGCTGAAAGAGCATCACTGCCCACCTGGGCTCCACACCCGGAGAAAATGGCCTCACGAACGAAGGCAACGGAAACAATGTTTGCACAGAAACAAAAACCAATAAGCTGTCAGCAAATCTCTGCTAGAAGAAATACTAAAGGGAGTTTTTCGGGAAGGAAGATGGCCTCGGACGTAAGCACAAGGCTGCAGGAAGAAATGTGTAAATCAGAAGGGGAACCTGAATGAACGCTGTTTAAAACAACACTACCAATGACTGTGGAGTTTAAAATATAAGTGAAATTTACACTCATGAAAACAATAGCATAAAAATTGATAAGGGGATAAATAAGACTAAAGCGTAGTAAGGTTCTTGCGTTACCCAGAAATAGTAAAAGTAGTAACTTAAGGTGCATTCCAACAATGTTTCTTGAAATTCCTAAGGTAGCCAGAATACTTTTTATTTTATTTATTTATTTATTTTAAAAAAATAATTTATTTATTATTTATTTTTGGCTGTGTTGGGTCTGTTGCTGCGCGGGCTTTCCCTAGTTGCGGGGAGCGGGGGCTACTCTTCGTTGTGGCGCGTGGGCTTCTCGTTGCGGTGGCTTCTCTTGTTGCGGAGCACGGGCTCTAGGCATGCGGGCTTCAGTAGTCGTGGTTCGCGGGCTCTAGAGCGCCGGCTCAGTAGTTGTGGCGCACGGGCTTAGTTGCTCTGCGGCATGTGGGATCTTCCTTGACCGGGGCTCGAACCCGTGTCCCCTGCATTGGCAGGCGGATTCTTAACCACTGCGCCACCAGGGAAGCCCCTATTTCTTTTTAAAATATTTATTTATTTATTTTATTTTTGGCTGTGTCGGGTCTTAGTTGCGCACGCAGGATCCTCCACTGTGGCGTGCAGGCTCCTTGTTGCAGCGTGCAGGCTTCTCTCTAGTTGTGGTGCGCAGGCTCCAAAGCGTGTCGGCTCTGCAGTTGTGGCACGCGGCCTCTCTAGTTGTGGCCTGCATGCTCAGTAGTTGTGGCACACAGGTTTAGTTGCCCCACGGCATGTGGGAATCTTAGTTCCCCAAGTTCCCCAACCAGGGCTCGAACCCGTGTCCCCTGCATTGGAAGGCAGAGTCTTAACCACTGGACCACCAGGGACGTCCCGCTAGAATTTTTTCTTTTTTTGGCCGCAGCGGGTCTTCGCTGCTGCACGCGGGCTTTCTCTAGTTTTGGCGAGCAGGGGCTACCCTTTGTTGTGGTGTGCGGGCTTCTCATTGTCGTGGCTTCTCTTGTTGCAGAGCACGGGCTCTAGGTGCACAGGCTTCAGTAGCTGCAGCACACGGGCTCAGTAGTTGTGGCTCACAGGCTCTTGAGCGCAGGCTCAGTAGTTGTCACACACAGGCTTAGTTACTCCGCAGCATGTGGGATCTTCCTGGACCAGGGATCGAACCTGTGTCCCCTGTATTGGCAGGTGGATTCTTAACCACTGTGCCACCAGGGAAGTCCCTAGAATATTTTTTTAAGTATATTTTTTTAAAGTATTACTTAACAAATGGGGTGATAAAAAAAATAACACTTGATTAAACCAAAAGAAGGCAGGAAAGGAAGGCCAAAAGAAAGAACACATAGGTCAATTACAGAATAAATAGTAAGATGATTGATTTAAACAGTAACTTATCAGTATGACATTAAATGTAAATGAACTAAATGCTTCAGTAAAAGACATGTATTTCACATTAGGTCAAAAACAACAACTAACTTCTGCTTATAAGAGCTGTTTCCAAAATATGATATAGAAAAGTTGAGAGTATAAAGATGGAAAAAATGTACCACATAAACACTAAGATCCCCCTGTTCCCCCCCAACACACACAGGCGTAGTTATACTAATGTCAGACAAAGGAGACATAAATGCTAATAATATTTTTCATCTAAAAGAGCAACGTTTCATGATGATAAAAGTGTCAATTCAAAAGGAAGATATAATGATCCTAAATCTGTATGCACCTAACATAGAACAAAATACATGAAGGAAAACAAAAGGAAGAAGTTAAATTTCCAATAATTTAATACCTATAGATATTAAAGATATTTTAAAGGATAATAAAGATATGTACTATGTCGATAAGTATGATTTAGACTTTAAAATATCCTTAAAAACACAACTTACTAAAGGTGACAAAAGAAGAAATACAAAATCTGAATAGTTAATTTGTATTTTAAAAATTAAACCTAGAATTTAAAATGTTCCCACAAGGAAAATTCCAGGCTTGTGGAGCTTTGCTATAAATTCTTTCAAATAATTAATTTAGAAATAACATCAATCTTAATGTAAATCTTCCCAAGAATTTTAAAAAAGCTCAGGGACTTCCCTGGTGGTCCAGTGGTTAAGAATCTGCCTTCCAATGCGTGGGGCCCAGGTTTGATCGTGGTTGGGGAACTAGATCCACATGCATGGCACAACTAAGAGTTCGCATGCTGCAACGAAGAGCCCGTGAGCTGCAACTAAGACCTGGCACAGTCAAAATAAATTAAATAGATACATAAATATTTTTTTAAAAAGCTCAATTAATTTTTTAAGGCCAATATACCTCCATGTTTAACTCTGACAACATTACAAAAACAGAAAATTATAGGTCAGTTTCTCTCATAAACATAGTTGCAAAAATACCAAACAAATATATGCAAATTGAATCCTGCAAAATATAGAAAGGGTAACACATTATAGCCAAACAGGGTGAACTAAGTAAATTCAAGGTTGGTTTAACATTCAAAGCCAAATAATGTAATTCACTTTATTAACAGAATCAAAGAGAAAAGTAGGTCAACAAATGAAAAAAAAATCCATCTGGTAAAATTCTATGTCATTCAGGATAAAACCCTCAACTAGGAATAAAACAGAACCTCCTTAATTTGATGATGGGAATTTACAAAAGAAAGAAAAGTCATTCAGCAAACAACATCCTTAATGGTAAAATTTTGAAAACTTTCCACTGAAATCGAGAACGAGAGGATGCCTGTTGTCAGCATTTCTGTTCCACAATGTTTTGGACACAGGCTCAATGTTTTGGAAAGATAAACAGGGCCAGTGCCACAAGGCAACAGCTGAAGGTTTGGAAACAGAAATAAAACTCACTGGCGAAATGGTAGTGTATATAGGAAACCCAAAGGGACCTGCAGATAAAATACTAGGATTTTTTTTTTTTTTTTTTTTTTTTTTTTTTTTTTTTGTGGTATGCGGGCCTCTCACTGCTGTGGCCTCTCCCTTTGCGGGGCACAGGCTCCGGATGCGCAGGCTCAGCGGCCATGGCTCACGGGCCCAGCCGCTCCGCGGAATCTTCCCAGACCGGGGCACGAACCCGTATCCCCTGCATCGTCAGGCGGATTCTCAACCACTGCGCCACCAGGGAAGCCCAAAATACTAGGATTTTTAAAAGTTAATTAATTAATTTATTTCTGGCTGCACTGGGTTCGTTGATTCGCCACTGTCACAAAATACACCGTGGAGATAAATTTTAAAAGCTGGTTTTCATATTTAATATGATTACTTTATTTTTTTAAAAAATTATTTTATTTTATTTATTTTTGGCTGCGTTGGGTCTTCGTTGCTGCACACGGGCTTCCTCTAGTTGCGGTGAGCAGGCGTTACTCTTCGTTGTGGTGCTTGGGGGCTTCTCATTGTGGTGGCTTCTCTTGTTGCAGAGCACGGGCTCTAGGCACGCAGACTTCAGTAGTTGTGGCATGCGGGCTCAGTAGTTGCGGCTCGTGGGCTCTAGAGCACAGGCTCAGTAGTTGTGGTGCAAGGGCTTAGTTGCTCCACGGTATGTGGGATCTTCCCGGACCAGGGATCAAACCTGTGTGCCCTGCATTGGCAGGTGGATTCTTAACCACTGTGCCACCAGGGAAGTCCCAAAATACTAGGATTAATATGTGAATTAACAAGGTTGCTGGACAAGAATTCAATATCAGCAATCAACTGCATTTCTCCATACATTTTTATAAGCAAACAAATAGAAAACAAAATTATAAAAGGAACACCACTTAAAGCAGCATTAAAAAGTAAATGGCAGGGCTTCCCTGGTGGCGCAGTGGTTGAGAGTCCGCCGGCCAATGCAGGGTACACGGGTTCGTGCCCCGGTCCGGGAAGATCCCACATGCCGCGGAGCAGCTGGGCCCGTGAGCCATGGCCGCTGAGCCTGCGTGTCCGGAGCCTGTGCTCCGCAACGGGAGAGGCCACAACAGTGAGAGGCCCGTGTAAAAAAAAAAAAAAGTAAATGGCAGAGACTTCCCTGGTGGTCCAGTGGTTAAGAATCTGCCTTCCAATGCAGGGGACGTGGGGTAGATCCCTGGCTGGGGAACTAAGATCCCACATGCTGCAGGAGAACTAAGACCCGATGCAGCCAAAAATAAAATAAAATAGATAAATAATAATAATTTTAAAAATCACCCAGAAGCAAACAAACACTAATAAATTCTTAAAAAAAAAAAAAAAGTAAATGGCAGTGAAGTGATCTAACAAAAATTGTGCAGGACTGCTACACAGAAGACTACAAATGTTACTGAAAGAATTTAAAGAAGAGTTAAATCTATTTTCATGGATTGGAAACCTCAGTGCTGTAAAGATGTCAATTCTCCCATGTTGATCTATGAACTCAAATGTAATCCAAATAAAAAATCTCATTGGGTTTTGGGAAACTTATAAGCAACTGTAAAATTCGTACAGAAATGGAAAAAGCAAAAAACAACCAAGATACTCTTTAAGAAAAACAAAATTGCAGGACTTAAAACACAATGATATTAAGAGTTATTATAACGCTGAGTTAGGGGACTTCCCTGGTGGCACAGAGGTTTTAAGAATTGCCTGCTAATGCAGGGAACACCGGTTCGATCCCTGGTCCGGGAAGATCCCACATGCCACGGAGCAACTGAGCCCGTGTGCCACAACTACTGAGCCTGTGCTCTACAGCCCACGAGCCACAACTACTGAGCCCGTGTGCCACACCTACTGAGCCTATGCTCTAGAGCCCGTGAGCCATAACTACTGAGCCCACGTGCTGCAACTACTGACACCTGTGTGCCTACAGCCCGTGCTCCGCCACAAGAGAAGCCACTGCATGAGAAGCCCATGCACCGCAATGACGAGTAGCCCCTGCTCGCCGCAACTAGAGAAGGCCTGCGCACAGCAATGAAGACCCAACATAGACAAAAAAAATTAAAATAAGTAAACAAATTAATTTTTTTAAAAAAGCTGAGTTAAAACTGTGTGATATTGGTGTAAAAGGCCAACAGGACAGAACAAGTCCAGAAACAGCCTGCCCCCACCCCCGACAATGTATGATAAGGATGTCACTGAATCGTGGTGAGAAAAGGATGGGTTTTCCTATAAGTGGTCCTGGATCAACTGATTATCACTATGGCAGGGAGCGGGGTGTGTGTGTGTGTGTGTGTGTGTGTGTGTGTGTGTGTGTGTAAATACTCAGGACCTGGGGTTAAGGGGATATTTCTTTAACAGGATGCAAAAAGCACTAATTGTAGAGTGAGCGTCCAGTTTTTGTTCATCAAGAGTGGAAAGGCAAGTCGCTGAGTGAGGGGAGATGTTGGCAGTGTCACATCACAACGCACAAAGCGCTCCTGTAAAGCAGGAAAACAGATGCACAGCCGATTAAGTTGTTCTTAAACAACCTGATTTTGAAACTAAGCAAAAGACTTGGACGGACACGCGACAGCAGTGGGTCCTAAACAGCCCGTTAGTGAGAAGATGCTTCCTTAGCCTCAGGGGTAAAGAGGCGATCAGACCAAGGCCACGATGTGGGACCACTCACAGCGTGCTCTGCTCGCAAAGAGCTTCTGACAAGCCCGTGTGCCGGAGGACGTGTGAGCGGGACCCCTACAGCCCGAGAAGAGGGTGGAAGTGCACAGTTATCACAACCGTGCTCCCGGCACACACCTCCTAAAACCCTAGGAGGCCCGAGTGTCTTCTGTAAGCTGATGAGATTGGCTTCAGGTTGGGGGCTGTCGTCACGGTCCCAGGCCTGCCCTCTGGGGAGGGGAGAGGGACGGGAGGTGGGCTGCCCCCCCCAGCCATTTCCCTCCCCTCTCTCCACACTTCAACACCATCTCCCCCGTCCTCAAAGATTTGAGCCACAGGTGCCCATCTCTCTGGCTCAACATCAGTGACCTTAACCGTCCCCGTCCGCGTCAACAGTGCAGCCCTACACCCCTCAGGAACGCCGCCCTGCAGGCCTGCGTCCGTGCCCGCACCCAACCTTCCCCCTGCCAGCCCACCTCTGTGACATTCCTCATCTAACCTAAGAGGCCATCAACTGTCGGAAACACCGTGATTTTATGCGCCAGAAAGAAAGAAAACGTTGCCGGCTAAACGGGGACACCCAGACCTGCACGGTGCACTCCGATTTCAGCCACGTTAGGAAGCCGGAGGCTCGTCCTAGAACTGAGGGGACGCGGTGTGTGGGGGGAGGCTCCCGGCTCTCCTGAAAGGAAGCCAGCCCGCCCTTCACCCTGCGCTGATCTCTTCCACTTGGGTGGAAATCTGGGAGCCTCGACGGACACGTGGTTGGACAGGAGGCTGGACACACACGCGCGTGCCAAGTTCTTGTAAGCCCTGCGTTTGGGGGTCAGATCATAGGGAACGAGAGCTGAGGAAAGGACCTGGGCCCCCTGAAGCAGGAGCTCAGAGGGGCTCTGGAGAGGGTGGGATTCGTCCCAGGCAGGGCTGAGGTCCACGTGGTGAGCCGGCGGGGCGCCGGGGGCAGCGCTCGAGAGCAAGTGCCCCCAAATGCAGGCCGGTGGCCACCCACAGCGGTAGCAGCGAGCGGGCAGGGAGGGTGGTTCTCTTGGGTAAACCAGCCCTTAGGAGCAGATCGGAAACCAGATGAAAGAGGCGGGGGCGGGGGGGTCCCTCTCCTCACACCCCCACCCTGCAGGGCGCCACGCCCAGCAGCCCAGGCCAGGCCGTGTGCAGGGCCTTCCGCCAGTGATGACCTGAAGGTGGGAGGGTGACCAAGGGCGTGAGGCGTCGGTGTGACCGGCGGCCGGGGACCCCGCCGAGCCGCCTGGCGGAGGGTGAGCCCCTCTGAGGAGACCAGCACTGCAGACGGAGAATCAGGTCCGGCCGCCCCAGGGGGAGCCGGGGCCAGTCCTGGCTGTTGGGTCTCCTGCCTCAGTTTTAGAGAATCTGTGTTCAGTTCTTGGTCACTCACGGAAGCCCTTAGGAAACGCCCCCTCCTGGCCGGCTCTTGCCCGTCCCGGGGCCCCCCTGGCAGAAACCTGCACTCCCTCAACGCCCAGCCAGCGACCAAGTCCACCAATTCTGCCTGTGGCTGAGGCTGGACTCTCCCCACGCCTCCTGCCTGCCCCGTCCCCAGCCCAGGCCCTGGGAAGCCATCACCTTTCCTGCGTGGCTCCCAGCACAGGCACGATCAAATCTCAGGGACACACACGACCCGCGTTATCATTATCTGGGGGCCGTGATCTGGCCTCCCCCTGCCTCCTCGGGCGGGTCTGTGAGAAGGTCTGTGAACAGGGCTGCTGAGAGGCCGAGCCCGGGCGCAGCTCCGAGGGTGAGCCGGTATCAGCCCCTGCGTCACAGCTGCTGCCACCACCCTCTCCCTGTCCCACGCCCGGCCCCCTCCACGGGCATCCTGATGAAGCTCAGTTCCGCGGTTGTAATTAGAGTGTTTTAATACCCGTTACAACCTCTGATCATCAGAGGAGAAAGGGGCAGGTACCGTGGACTCCACTTTACAGATGAGCAAACTGAGGCCATCCAAGGCCAGGGGTCCCGGAGAGAGCTGGAGGGGCTCCCAGGCTGCCCCCGCCCCCCACCAGTGAGCCCGCCGGTGCCTTCCCTCTGTGGGTCTCACTCTCACTCCAGGAATCCCTCTAGAGGGGCCAGAAACTGCCCACGGCAGGGGGCCAGGAAGCCCCTGTGGTCGGCCGAGTATCCACCCCCAGAGGCGACCCGTCCTAATCCCCGAGCCTGTGCCTGTGTCACCTTACAGGGCAACAGGGGCCCTGCTGGCACGATTACGGTGAGGACCCTGGGAGGGGAAGCTCCTGGATTATCTGGGGGCCGGCGTCATCACGAGGTCCTCGTGAAGGGGAGGCAGGAGGGTCAGAGTCAGAGAGAGGACGGGGTGACGGAAGCCCTCAGGTGTGCCTCTCACTCAGCCCGGCCCCCAGCGGCTCGCCTGCCCCAACCATCTTTGGTCCAACGAGGGAGAAGAGGGAGGCCTCTGAGAGAGACAGAGACACAGAGACAGAGAGATAACTAAGGCGGGGCCTCCCCCGCCTCATCCTGCTGTTGTCCTGGGGCCACGCTGGGGACCAGGCAAGGCCTCCCCCTGCCCTGGACTCACCCCAGTCCCTGTGAACAGCCCTGTCCGCCTGGAGGAAGGATTCCTCTCCCCACACCACGTCTCAGAGCAGCCGGCCAGCTCTGCCCTGCGGCTCCCAGCCACGTGACCACCTCGTCCCAAACCCATCCTGCTCGGACGACCGTTTAGCGAGACCCGCGCACGCCAGCACGATCCCCGTCCCGCCAGCCACGAGCCCTGGGCCCGCCCGCGGCTCCCCCACACCGCCCCTCAGCTCCTTCCGGGTCCACGCCCGCCAGCAGCCCGCGGGCCCCTCCTCCCGGCCAGGGACAAGCCAGCTCCCGGTCGTCCGCGAGCACGAGACCGGAGCGCCGCCTCCTTTCTGGGATCGAAGCGCCAGACCTGGGAGAGGGGCAGCGAGGCCACAACACACAACTGCACGCCCTTTGCAGCCACGCGACAGGACACGGCCTCAGGGCCTGAGAGGCCGGCACCGTGATGGGACCCCCTTCCCGTGAGTGCTGCGCCCTCCGTGCCCGCAGCATCCTCGCCGAAACAGCACCACGACGCTCGAGTGCCCACCGAGGCTGCACGGATGAACAGCAGGAAACCAGGGGTCAGCCGAACAGCTGTCGGCATCCTTGGCTGATTAAGTACCTGGACGTGTCTGACCACGAACGGAGACTTAGTGGCGAGTAAACGCTTCCAGTCCTGAAGGCTGCTCCCCTCACTCGGAAGGTGGTGTCCGTGCACCTACCCGCGTCCACCTGCCCACACTCAACTCTGCACTCACCTGCCCACACTCACCTGCGCGGCTCACGCGGGACCCACCTTCCAGTTCCCCCCTTCCTGGTCCTTCCGGGTCCTGCCAATCTTCTCCCAGCGCTGGACTCCTGCCCCCTTTCCCTGACCCTCCGCTGCCGTGTCTTTGGCCTCGTGGGCAGCCGCACAGGCCTGCTGGCCCTGACCCACCCCACTCAGCATGGGGCGCCTGCCTGGTCCACGCTCTGACCGCGCAGCTCCCACCTCACAGCGGATCCAGGACAGGCCCCAGCTCCCCTCTCCTCCCCCCAGGCCAGGTCCCTCAGCGTCCGAGCTCTGCCCACACCGGGGCCCAGTCCCGTCCCACCGCCCCCCTCCCAGCTGGGCAGAAACAGCTCCCCTACCCCTTCTCTCGGCTGAAGCAGCGCCTCCTCGTGGAAGCAGCCCTCCCAGGGCCCTTCCAGCCGCGCGCCTGTACCTTCCCTCCCTCTAGAGCACAAAAACTGCACGCGGACGGGTGGCGCCATCCCAGTCCCTGAACCAGACACGGTCACCAGGGGCCTTGTACACAGCAGGCCGCGAGGCGCGGGCGGTCTGTGCGCCCGGCGTCGGCCTGGCCGCCGTGCCAGCCTCGCAGCTCCACGGGCCCCGAGTCTGGGTTTCAGCCAAAGAGAACGTAGCCGTGTGACCCCAGTTCTGATGTTCAGCTGCTGACAGCCTTCGAGCACCCCCTTCCCTTCCCTTCCCTCCACGGCTGAGGGAGCTGACGAGAAAGCCCCAAAGCTACCTCCTGTGGCCCCAGGGGAGGTTCACAGCCCGAACGCCCTGGCCCTGCTCCCCCATGCCCCCCGAAACCCAAGTCGCCTGGGACCGGCTTGGGGGCCCGCCCTGCTCCCCCGAGAGCCTCGTGACGCCAACGGGAAAGGATCCCTGCGCAGTCCAGGTCCCGTGCAGCCCCGCCAGTTACCCTGCTCCTGGACCGTGAGTTTCCATCTCTTCAGCTCTCGAGGAGCAACGGCTAAACAAAGCGGCTGATGTTCAAGTACCCACACCCCCACCCCCATCCCATTCTAAGAGGGACGAAGAAGCAAACTGCAGCCCCACCCGACGCGGAAGGTTTCCCAGAGAAAACGACTTATTCAACTTCTTCAAGATATTAAAGATTTGTCGGTCTTCCCTGGTGGCGCAGTGGTTGAGAGTCCGCCTGCCGATGCAGGGGACAAGGGTTCGAGCCCTGGTCTGGGAGGATCCCACGTGCCGCGGAGCAACTAAGCCCGTGCGCCACGGCCACTGAAGCCCACGTGCCTAGAGCCCGTGCTCTGCAACAAGAGAAGCCACCGCAACGAGAAGCCCGCACGCCACAACAAAGAGTAGCCCCGCTCGCCGCAACTAGAGAAAAGCCCGCGCACAGCAACGAAGACCCAACGCAGCCAAAAATAAAAATTAAATTAAAAAAAAAAAAGATTTGTCACGTTGATATGAATCGATTAGAGAGATGGTTAGAAAGAGTGCAGGGGCCACGTGTTGGGAAGGGCCTCACACATGAAAGGCGAGGCTGGGGCGGGTGGCGGGGGAGGGCCCTCCCCCAGCGGGTCTGAGAGCATCTCCAAGGCCGCACAGACACACCTGCTTCTCCACATCTCAGCAGTGTATCGCACCTCCCTCAAGAGAAGCACCGCCCCTTCCCCGGAGGGAGAGGCCTAATCATGAGAAAAGCAGGAAAAGAAAAAGCGAGGGTGGGGTCGTTGCGGGCTGTGTGCCTCGCAGTTGACTGCACGCCTTTGCTTTGGGACCCTTTAGTGAGGCAAGGGGGGCATCTTTAGACTTCTGCGAAGTTGTAATAAAGAGGAGAACAAAAAACAAGTAGTTTCTAGGAGTCTAGAAACAAACCAACAAAAACAGAACAAAAACTTGTAAGCAGACGTCGAAAAGCCCACACTGGACTCTGAGGAAAAAATATAGATTCAAAAGATTCCTGGGGCAGAGCAAGGGGTGGGGGGGGGGTCTGGCTCCAGGACCACCCTCCACCCCCAGAGCCCATCGCCCTCCTGACCTTAGGGCCCCACCCAGAAGGACACTCCTCCACCCACCAGACAGGAAACGCTGCTCTGCCATGTCTGGTAAAAAGGAAAAGGGGGAGAGCGGGAAAGAAAACTGGACTGTTTTTCCAAACCCCCCTAACAGTCCTCCCTTGTGAAAAAGATCCCACAGACAGCAAAGTGAACCCCAGGCGGGACACTCGTGATACACCATTAGCATGTGTTGACCCTGTGGTTTGTACCCATTACTTGTCTGTTGCATGTGAATTTCTGCCGCGTATCTGTTCTTTATCTATTATATGTCTATTACATAGGTACGATATATCTGTCCGTATCTACTATGTGTCTATGGTGTATCTGTTCTGTGTCTCTGCTACACATAATATGGGACATGTCCACCACATATCTACCCACTCTATATCAGATGCTGGTCCAGGCTGAGGATACGCTGAATCCTGTCCCCTCACAGGCCTCCTAGAGGCAGGCATTGACATCTCCGTTTCACAGGCAGACCTACAAGGCAGCATCTGGACTGCAGATTCGGTATTTCCAAAGCTTTTGATCCTAAACCCCCAAGTAACAGAGCAATAGACGTGAGGGCCACAGAGTGGACAGGAAAACACACGCTCATGGCAGAAGTCCCATGAACCTGGCCGAGGCCTGCATCCTGTGCACAGCTCTCGTCCTGGCGCCCCGTTCTAGTGGGTGAGGGATAAATAGTCGGGGAGTTGTGACCACGGCTGGGGAAGAACAGCAAAGAGCAGGGAAAGGAGCTTTCAAGCACAGCAGCAGGTGCTGAACCCGCATACCAGCCCTGCAAGGCAGCCACTCCTACCAATTTTACAGGAAGGGAAACTGAGGCTAGGGAGCCTTGTCCTGGGTCCTGCGGCCAGTGGTGACACAGGCCAAGCTCAGCCCAAGGTGCCTGGCTCATGGTCCTGACAGCTGAGCTGGAATGAATGAATGAATGAATGAATGAAAGAAACACACAAGCTGAAGAGAGAACAAGGGAATCCGCCGCAGACCCCCCACTGGAGGCTGTCCCTGGGGTTTCACCACCAGGGCCACCCCGAGAAATGGGGGAGGGAGTTTGCCCACCGGCCTCCTGCCAGTTAGAGGACTCAGCTGGTGCAGTTTCTAAAGTCTTAAATCATGTTTGAGATTCAAAACAGCTTTGGTAATTAAACACACAAAAGGGCCTGATTCTCTTTGAGATTAAGCTTTTGAAAGGCTTTAAGAATTTACTGGGGGGGAAAGCCCACGTTGTCACAACTAAATTCTGATGCGGGATTTACATATCAAGAGGAGGACTCGAAAGGTCGAGAAAGAGAGGGGGCGGGGCCAGCACCAGAGGAGCCCCCTCGGGATCCCTCCACCAGGGAGAATCTTTCAATGTCTTTTTACTAGTTACTAAAAGTAACTACCTCCTCATTGCAACGACCACCTTAGAAAATCAGACACAAGGAAGTCAGGAACCCTAGGCCTCCAGGGGGTGGGATGGCATCGTAGGACAGCCCCCCAAGAAATCATGGAGTCAAGAGTACATATCAGTACAGGCACACAGTACACACACACAGGGATACTGTGGGTTTGGTTCCAGCAAATATAAAGCAAATATTGCAATAAAGCGAGTCACACGAATATTTTGGTTTCTCAGCACATATAAAATTATGTTTACACTAGACTGTAGTGTATTATGCGTGAAGTAGCATATGTCTCAAAAAATGTACATACCTTAAGTAAAAACTACTTTATTGCTAAAAAATGCTAACCATCATCTGCGCCTTCAGCAAATGTTTTGATTTTATTATTTGTTTATTTATTGCTGGTGGAGGGTCTTGCCTTGATGTTGACGGCTGCTGACTGACAAGGGTGGTAGTTGCTGAAGGCTGGGGTGGCTGCAGCAATTTCTTTCTTTCTTTTTTAAAATTTATTTATTTTTGGCTGCGTTGGGTCTTCATTGCTGCGTGCGGGCTTTCTCTGGTTGCGGCGAGCGGGGGCTGCTCTTCGTTGTGGTGAGCAGGTTCTAGGTGTGTGGGCTTCAGTACTTGTGGCTCGTGGGCGCTAGAGTGCAGCCTCAGTAGTTGTGGCACATGGGCTCAGTAGTTGTGGCTCACGGGCTCTAGAGCGCAGGTTCAGTAGTTGTAGCACACGGGCTTAGTTTCTCCGCGGCATGTGGGATCTTCCCCAGACCAGGGCTCGAACCCGTGTCCCCTGCATTGGCAGGCGGATTCTCAACTACTGCGCCACCAGGGAAGCCCCACAAAATGTGTTTCTTGTTTGTTTTTTAAATTTTTTTAATTGAAGTATAGTTGATTTTTGTAAAAATTACTTTTAGTGAAGTATAGCTGATCAAAATGTATTAGTAAGACTTGAAAGTTGAACTTCCTCCTTGATCCACAGGCTGCAGAACGGAAGTTGTGTTAGCAGTCATGGAAACAACATTCACCTCGTCGTCCACCTCCATCAGCGCTCTGGGGTGACCAGGTACATTGTCAATGAGCAGTAATATTTTGAAAGGAATTTTTTTTGAGCAATAGGTCTCAACAGTGGACTTAAAACATTCAGTAAACCATGTTGTAAACAGATGTGCTGCCATCCAGGCTGTGTTGTTCCATTTACAGAGCACACGCAGAGTAGACCTGGCCAAATTCTTAAGCACTCTAGGATTTTCAGACGGTAGATGAGCACTGACTTCGACTTTAAGTCACCAGCTGCATTAGCCCCTAAGAAGAAAGTCAGCCTGTCCTTTGAAGCCAGGCATTGGCTTCTCCTCTCTAGCTATGAAAGCCCTAGATGGCACTTTCTCCCAATATAAGTCCATTTCATCTATATCGAAAATCTGCTGTGCAGTGTAGCCACGTCCATGAATGATCTGAGCTAGATCTCCTGAATAACTTGCTGCAGCTTCTACATCAGCACTTGTTGCTTCTTCCCCTTGCACTTTGATGTTGTTATGGAGACACAGCTTCTTTCCTTAAACCTCATCAACCAGCCTCTGTCAGCTTCAAACTTCTCTCCTGCAGCTTCCTCACCTCTCTTAACCTTCACAGAATTGAAGAGGGTTAGGGCCTTGCTCTGGATTAGACTCTGGCCTAAAATCACATGGTGGCTGGTTTGATCTTGGATCCAGACCACTCAAAACATTTTCCGTATCAGGGACTTCGCTAGCTGTCCAGTGGTTAAGACTCCGTGCTCCCAGTGCAGAGGGCATGGGTTCCATCCCTAGTTGGGGAACTAAGATCCCACATGCCGCACGGCGCAGCCAAAAACAAACCCAAAACAAAGAAAAAAACACCTTTTTCCATATCAGCAGTTTTGCTTTCTTATCATTCATGTGTTCACTGGAGCAGCACTTTTAATTTCCTTCAAGAACTTTCCCTCTGCATTCACAACTCTGGCTGTTTGGTGCAAGAGGCCTAGCTTTCAGCCTATCTCAACTTGTGACATGCTCCCTCATTAAGCTTAATCATTTCTAGCTTTCGATTTAAAGTGAGAGATGTGCACCTCTTCCTTTTACTTGAATTATTTAGAGGCCACTGCAGGGTTATTAACTGGCCTAATTTCAATATTGTCGTGCCAGGGAATATGGGGACCCGAGGAGGGGGAGGGAGGGAGGGGGGGAACGGCCGGTCGGTGGAGCAGTAAGAGCACACACAACGTTCATGGGTTAAGTTCACCATCTTAGAAGGGTGGGTGGTTCGTGGTGCCCCCAAAACAATTACACAGATCACTGATCACAGATCACCGTAACTCATGCAGTAATAATGAAGTCTGAAATACTGTGAGAATTGGCAAAACGTGACACGAAGATATCCTCGTCCACAGGAGCTGACCCTCACGACAGTGACCGCACGAGGCTGTCCACGGAGAGGACGGGACACAGCCTTCCGATCCAGGGGCAGAGCCCTGGGAGCAAACCTCAGAGCTCGGAAACCAGGAAGGCAGCCAGCAGGAAGAGGCAGCTCAGGGCCACGGGGGGTGGGGACAGAGGAGAGGTCCTGGCGGCAGCTGGTGACCTTCGGGCGAACAGGGTGACAAAAGCTAGATGCCAGCACAAAAGTTGCAGCCTCTGTGGAATCCTGGGTCCTGCAGATGGTCCCCCTGATGGACGTGTTTTTCCAGGTGGCACATTTTGAAATAATTGTAGCAAAACAGCCTCTACCACTGCAAAATAAAATGTAGCCAAAGGAAAGACTGCAGCCTGCAGCTGGGCTGAGACCGGCTCCTCCTTTGCCCTTGGGCCACGATCACGGGGTCAGGAAGACCTTGGGGATACCCACGCGCTTCTCGAAGACAAGAAATAACTCAGACAACTCGGGGTTTGAACCAGCTGGTCCAGGGCACGCAGCGCACGCAGCTCGCTGCCACCAGGGTGCGGAATCCGAGGGCCGTCTTTTCCCACGGAGAGCACCCTCGTCTCACTTTCGTTACTTTGAAAATGCAATTCAAGGTTTTTCTCCTCCTCGCAAGTCACCTGATTTCGCTGGATGTGGACAGGTGACGTCCAGCTTAACTGGAACAGCAAACTGGTCACACCCAGGATGCGGTTTTGTTGAACAAACGCCTACAGGCTCACAAAGTGCACAACGAAGGGGTGACCGGAGACTCCTGTGTGGCCCCCACCCTCACCCTCGCCTCTCTGGGTGGTTCCACCGGCAGGTCCTCCAGGTTCCTCTGACCAGCCATGGTCCCCGCCCCCCTCCCACCCAGGAACCCCCGCCCCACGGCCAAGTGGGCGGTCCTCTGCGCTTCGCCTCAGGGGTCACACCACGCCCCGCCCCGGCACCTCTTTCACCCCCCAGGCCTTCCTGAGCCTCCGTCTTGGTGCCACTTACATTAATTACAACCTGGAACTTTAAGTTATCTGGTTTTGCACATCTGCTCATTAACCAGGCGAGACTGGGAGTGTATCATCCAGGTCACTGGTTTTCCCAGCATCTGCCCAACCCAGCATCCAGGGACGGCCACTCAGGTACGTGGAAGGAAGGAAGCCCGTCTGTGTGAGGACCCCGGTGCATGCGTGCGCGTGCGTGTGTGTGTGTGTGCGTGTGCGTGCGTGCGCGTGCGTGCGTGTGTGTGCGTGTGCGTGCGTGCGCGTGCGTGTGTCTGTGCGCGCACGCGTGCTGACACTCCGGCTGAGGATTCAGCAGACACTGAGGTCAGAGTGGACCCCTGGGTGTCTGCGAGAAGCCATGAGTCAGGGGCAACCCTGACGTCCGCAGTGGCTGCCGCTCCACGTTCCCTGACTTGTGACTTACAGCCCGGGACCGTTCTGATTCCCGTGGGACCAGCGCAGCAGCAGCAGCGCCCCGAAGCCGCTTCCTCCAGAACTGTCACCTACCGCTCAGAAACACATCAACGTTAGCACACTGGCTCCAGCACCTACTGAAGACAAGCGTGGTGGCAAGTACGTTCACACACTGTTGCATTTGATCCCCACAAAATCCACGTGATTCAGTTCCTTGCGTCCACATCTGCCACCTGGAGATGAAATGGAGGCCCAGAGAAGAGGTGACTCGCCCAAGACCAGCGTGGGAAGTAGGGGCTGCTGGATGCCAAGGCCCCCACGCTCTGGGCCTCCTGGCGGTTGGGCCTCTGGCACTGCCCTGACCCTCAGGGACCTATGACCTTGGTGTGAGTGTCCCGGGCACACAGAAACCCTGCCCCATCAGAGGGATGAAGTCCCAGGCTCGAAGGAACAAAGGGAGCCGCTTCTCCACGGCCACCATCGGGGAGTCAGATGCTGACGGCCGGGGTCCCTGGCCCTGCTCGGTGGTGGCCTGGGGAGACCATGCAAACGGGTGGGGGGCCCGGGGGGATCCGGGCAGAGCTTGTTATAGACAGGAGAGTGAAAGAGCTCAAAACCGAGCCTTCAGAAAAACGACTGGATGCCAAGAAATTAATTCAAGGCCAAGAACAGCTGGGACGGGAGACAGGGGCCGAGCGGAGGAAAGGAGGCCGCGGCAGGAGCCTCAGAAAAGACCCGACACCCCGCAGTGACTGCTGTCCACGCCGTGGGCCTGCACCTTCATACACAAGGACGAGGCCGCAGGCCTGGGACGTGCAGCTCAGACCGGAACCAGGTTTTTTCCATCTCTTGACAAGGATGGGGTCCAGAGACAGAGACGGGTGCTGCCCCTGGGGGTGGGGGAGGAGACGGCAAAGGAGAACCCCAACACCGCGCATCGGAGGGAACATTCCGGAGGACGCGTGGGCTCCCAGGGAACGTGGCTGCACCGATGTGACAAGCTGGGAGGTCACCCGAGGGGGTGGGGACAAAGAGGTGTCCAGCAGGAGACGTGGCCCCCAAAGTCAGACTGGGAGAGGGACACGTGGACCTGGACCCAGCACCGAGGCCTCTATATAGCTCGTGCCCACAGCCCTGCCCGCAGGTGAGCATCCGCGTCCACACCTGCGATCACCTGGCACAGCCCCCACCCCCGCCAAGGCGGCCGTGCCCAGTGCAAGTTCTGAGCGTGGGAGGCCTCCGGAACGGGGGGGCCCAAGTGCCGCAGGCCCCTCTGTCCACGGTGTCCGCATCTGTCCACCCGCATCCACAGTGTGTCCACACTCACCCACACCTGTTTACACAGCATCCGGGCCCGACCACTCCATGTCCGCGCAGCGTCCACACCCGCCCATGCCTGTCCAGACCCAGGAGGAGACACTTTTCAAGGGAACAGCTGCTGCCAGCTCAGCCCATGGGCCGTCCGTCTCTTCCCCACCAGCTGGGGGTCCCGGGCTTCGAGCTGCAGCCTCCCTCGTAGCAGGAGACCCGTCGCAGGCGCTGCAACTTCTCTGTGCGTCTGTTTCCAACGATCCGTCACACGGCGTCCCTGTGCATCCTGGGCCGGGTCTGTACCTGGAGCAGCGGGTGTTTCCCCCACCCAGATGGGAAGCAAGTGCATCTGAGGCCCGTTAGGTTTATGATATTGGAGCTGAGTTTCAAAGTCTTGGCCGGGACTGACGCTCAGAGCCACTGCCCGACTGCGCCGGCCGGCCCGGCCCCTCCTTTCTGAGCACAGGGGCCTGGACCCCAGGCCCGACCCGTGACCCACTGCCCTCATCCTCTGCTCACCTTGAAAACCGGGCCTCCAGCTAAACCATCCTTTAGTGCCTGAAAATAATTAAATTTAAAAGCTCCCTTTGCACAAAAACAGATCAGCTAAAACCCGTGAATAATTTATGCTTGTTCTGTTCACTTCCAAGAACATCAACGTGGAGCTCAGGGAAGTTTCCGTCCTAAAGGAGCCCGTGACCTTCAGGTGCACGGGACCCCAGTGCTTCTTAAGGCCCCAAAGTGGAGAAGGTGGTTTGCACTCACCAGCAGGCGCTCCCAGGGAGGCCGGGAGGTGCCCGCCGCCCTGCGCTCCCTCCCCTGGGCCGGCCCGAAGTGGGACCCCGCCGCCGCCTGCCTTCCTGGCAGCTGAGCGACCCCCCCAGGCTCCCCCATCACCTCACAGACGGCCCAGAGCCCCCAGCCTTGCCCCGTCTCGTTCTGTTCTGCCGGGAGTCGCCGCACATAGGAAAACACGCTGGGGGCGGGGGAGTGCTGAAATGACGGAGCATCCGGGGAGGGCTGGACACAGACGGGGCCACCGGGCGGACCCCGCGGGAGGACGAGGGTCCGGGGCAGCAGGGAAGCATCTCACGGCAGCCGTGCTGCCCCAGACCCGCGTCCTCGTGGGGATGCAGTGACTCACAGACCCCCCGCTGCCTTCCGATTCAAGAGTTCCTCCTCCACACACGTCTTTTTCCTTCTTAATGAAGCTGTGTGCTATAAAAATCAGCCGATGAAAGACTCGGAAAATATCAGAAGACGGAAAAGAGAAGGAAAACAACAGTCCACCTTCGTGATGACATCGCAGACGCACGTCTGTTCTCCACCCCGAAGCCAACGCCTTGGACCGCCCCTGCTCTGCTCCAGTGACGTGGTGACCATGGGGTTAAACTGGAGAAGGGTGAGCCCGACGTGCACGCTTGTGGTCTGTCATGACACGCTGGCCAGGACGACCCGACACCACACAGGCAAACCCAATTCTAAAATGGGCAAAGGACTTGCACAGACACGTCCCCGAAGCGGATACAGTAGACTGATGGCCGACGAACCCAAGGGAAGATGCTCAACGTCACTGATCGCCAGGGAAACGCAAGTCAAAACCACAGTGAGACACCACCTCACACCCAATAGGGTGGCTCCTATCAAACAAAACCAGAAAATAGCAAGTGTTGGTGGGGATGTGAAGAAGCTGGAACGCTGTACACGCTGGTGGGAATGTAAAATGGTGCAGCTCCTACGGAAAATGGTCCGGTGGTTCCTCAAAAACTTAAAAAATAGAATTACCATACAATCCAGCAATTCCACGTGTGCATATATGCCCCAAAGAATTGAAAACAGGGACTCGAAAGGGTATCTGTACACCCATTTTCAGGGCAGCATTATTCACAGCACTCGAAAGATGGACGCAAAGCCAGTGTCCATCAGTGGATGATGGCCAAGTGAAACGTGGTCCATCCATAGGATGGAATATCGTTCAACCTTAAAAAGGAGGAAATTCCGACCCCTGCCGCAATGTGGATGAGCCCTGAGGACATGATGCTGAAACAAGCCAGACACGAAAGGACATGTACCGTATGATCCCACTTTTAGAGGACCCAGAGGACTCCGACTCCCAGGGTGGCTGCCGGAAGGGCGGGGGCCGGGGGCTGGGAGGGGGGGTCAAGAGCGTTTCATGGGGGCAGAGTGTCAGTTTGGGAAGATGAGAAAGTTCTGGAGACGGACGGTGGTGACGGTTACACAACAGTGTGAATGCGCTACTGAACTGTGCACTTAGAAATGGCTAAAATGGTAAGTTTTACATTAAGTGTACTTTGCTACCATTTTTAAACAACAACAAAAACAGCAGTGGGCTGGATTCGGTGTGTGGCCCATAGTTCTACGACCCTTTTATTAAAGTGTATCCATGTGATGGTACGTTGGGCGGTCTTCAAAAGCGGTATCTACAAGGTGTATTCAATAATCTGCTTAGATCATAACACCAAGAAAAACGAGGTTCTGTAACTCATACAGAAAGTTAAATTAATATCGTGGAAAAATATCTGGGCGGGTTCCATCTCGGACATTGAAGCTGCGTGAGGTCCAGAGAGCAAACCACACGCTGGGCACAGGAACCGGGGCTGGAAGCTTCATTCCTACACGTGCAAGGGCCTCCGTGGAGAAGCGCTGGGTGTTTCTTCAAGACCATGCGAGCTCAGGACTCTCTGCCCAGTGACCAGGGCCTCCTGTCCGGGAAGGGGTGGCCGCAGGGGAGGGCGTCACAGCCAAGCCGTGTCCTCCGGGTGGTGTGATGGGCCCTGTGGGGACACTGGGCTTGGGGCCCTGGTCAGCGGGGTCCCTCTGTGGTTGCTCACGAACCATCCACTATAAATCCTCAGGCAGTCTTCTGGTTCCCAACTAGGAGACGACACCAAGGACAGCTAGCTGGCCATGAAGACTGCAGACCTGCCAGGCTGTGAGCCTATAGGGACCCCAGGATTCAACCTCTGCGGGGACTGTTCAGGGCCAAATTGTGTTCCCCCAAATCCAAATGCTAAGTCCTGGCCCCCAGCACCTCAGAATGTGTCCTTATTTGGAAATAGGGTCATTGCAGATGTCTGAAGTTAGAATGAGGTCACAGGGTGGCCTCTGACTCAAAATGACTGGTGGTTTTATAAAAAGGGCAAATTCCGACACAGGCGCAGGGGGAACTCACCGTGTGGGCGTGGCGATGTCTCCAAGCCCAGGAGGGGCCGGATGGACCCTCCCTCAGCCTCAGAGGGAGCCAGCCTGCCCACACCGGGCTCTAGACTGAGAGAGAATAAACTTGGGTGGCTTAAGTCGCCCTGCCCCAGCAGCGGAGGGGACAGGGGGAGGGGCTGCAGGACAGGAGGCAAGCCCGGAGCCTGGAGCCTCCACGGCTGACCTCAGCCCCTGGGCATCCTCACACGCATGTCCTCATTCCAACACTGCACAAGACGCAACCCCTCTGAGCGCGTGTCCTGGTGACCTCTCTGCTCTCCAAGGCCCCTCCCTCCCATGCCTGCTCCTTGTAGACCTACCGCCTGGACCCTCCAAACCCTCCCGGTGCCTTTGGGTTGGACACCTGCCATGAGCAGAATGTCCATGTCCCCCGAATCCATCTGGGGGGGGGCCCGACCCCCAGTGCAGTGGTATTTGGAGGCGGGGCCTCTGGGAGGTGATTAGGGTGAGATGAGGTCATGAGGGTGGGGCCCATGATGGGATCAGCGCCTTTATAAGCCTTTATAACTCGAGGAAGATTCACCAGAGTTAGCCCTCTCGGCCCACCCGTGAGGACACAGCAGGAGCCCGGGAAGCAGGGCCTCGCGGGAACTGACCCAGGTCTCCAACGCCCAGCCTCCAGAAACATGAGGAATTCCTGTTGCTTGAGTCGCCCAGCCTGGGGTATGTTTGTTACAGCAGCTGAGCTGACGGAGACAGGCCCCAACTCCCTAGATTCGCCCTCAGCCTCCCCGGCCCCTCTCCCCACAGGGCTGAAACAGGGTCTCACATAATGAACTCGGCGATGTGGGTCCTCTTCCCACGACCCACCCCTCGCCCCCTCCCACACACACCCGCGAGTCCCAGGGTCCTCACGCAGTTTACACGTAGAAGCCACATCTCAGGAAGGTCGGGACCAAGTGGCTAAATTCCACCCCCGGCCAGGCTGCGGCTCGAAGGCCCCTGCGAGAGGACAGTCCCCGGGGGTCAGTCAGATGAGGGACGGCGGCACAGAGGCACAGACACCCACCCAGCCCCTCACCCACACGAGGATGCCAACGCGTGGTGTGCTCTCCAACTGTCCAGCTGGAGAGTCAACTCTTCGACATGCAGAAAGTTCAGGAAGGGAATAAAAACCAAAAAGGTAAGGTGGGGGGTGGCACCCAGGGACCACCGTCACCGTGTCCCATCTCCCAAGCCGAGAGGGAGACGCCAGCGCTCAGGCGACAGCGCACCCAAACACACCGTGACAGGCGCCAGCAGCTCACGAGATTTTTATTTACTTACGCCTAAAGATTCTTTTTTTTTTTTTTTGGTGTGGACCATTTTTAAAGTCTATATTGAATTTGTTACCATATTGCTCCTGTTGGATGTGTTGCTTCTCTGGCCCCAAGGCACGTGGGACCCCATCTCCCCGACCAGGGATCCAACCCGCACCCCTGCGTTGCAAGGCGAAGCCCTAACCACCGGACCGCCAGGGAAGTCGCCGGTTCACGAGACTTTAAATGATAAAAACGTATTTACGTTCTTTGACGGCGTGATTGCTACTCTGGGATCCTGCACCAAGGAAGCCGTGAGTGGACCAGAGGGGCCGGCGCGGCGCGGCGGCCGAGGGGAAGCCGCCGCCCCCGGGGCCACTGCATGCGCAGCCCGAACCCCAGCGCCCGCCCGCGGCCAAGTCCCGCACCGTGAGCTGAAGACAGGGAGGAAAGTTAACTAACCTGACGCCTCCGTATCTCCTCAATGTTAGTAAGCACGCGAGGCTAGGGCAGAATTTAAAATGGTACGCTCGCCAGGGAGCGACATAGGGGCAGCTCAGATTTTTCCCCTTCCATTTCAGTGCGTGTCTCAAGTTTTCTGTACTCAACATGTGCTGCTTTTCAACCAGAAACGCTGTTTTGAATACCAAGTGGCCAGTCCTGTCTTTCCGGTGCTGCCTTGCCGTCCCCTCCCGGAACACCGAGCGGCACACGTGACCCGGCCCGGGGCTGGCTCAAGGCTCCGGCGGCCCGACCCACGGAGCGGGGCCGACGGGGCTCCCGGGCAGCGGGCAGCGCTGCGCAGCACTTCGCGGACCGGCCCCAGGGTCTGGGGGCCTCTGGTGTAAGGAGGGGACATCTTCGTGGGAGCCCGTTCAGTGAATGCCCAGGGAGGACACACCTGAGGTGGACGCAGGCGGACCCCCCCCTCACAGAGGCCACACCCTGGTGGTTGGGTGGGGGGCAGCACAAAAGTCTGGGTGCTGGGGGAGAGGACAAACGGGGGGGGGGTGAGTCTTCGTGGCGGGGGAGGGCAGGCGTGCAATGGGATGGGGAGGGAGATGGGGCTGGGAGGGCAGAGGCCTGCAGCCCTGCTGACGTGAGCTGCCTGTGCAGGAGGAGGTGGGACTCCCGCAGCGGGGGCCCCCTCAGCCCGGCTAGACGGGGTGGGGTGGTGACGGGGTTATGGCCCAGTGGGACCCCGTTTACAGGCCCCTTCCACCTGCAGGGGGCGGGGTCATCGAGGGATTCGCAGCGGGGCGGGGGCGGGGGCGGGGGAACTAAGGCAGAGCCCTCACTGCCGGGGGGCGCCGGGGGGCGCCGCAGAGAAAGCGGCTATTCAGCACTGGCTCCGCCCCCTCAGAACAAAGGACGCCTTCAAGCCACGTGTCCAGGCGGCCAGCACGTGCCAGCCACCAAGCAGCCCGCCCCTCACCGCTGTCCCCGCAGCCCCACCTCGAGGCCAGACCGCCCGCTGCTGCAGCCGCCCAGACGCTGCCCTCACTGCCTCCACACCGGTGCCAGCTCCTCGGCGGCTGGACGGGACCGGTGCCCACCCCGTTAGGTCCGACGTTCTTCCGTGGCGGGTCACTTCCAGCAGCCACGCCCTCCCCACACACAGGAGCAGAAAGATGGTACCCCCGACCCCCCAAAATGCCAGCTTCACAGGAAAAACCACCTCTGCGTTACTCTGCCCACAGTAAATCTGTTTGATGACATAATACACATATTGCTCGGATATCTTTTCATAGTCCTCTGGTAACGACACCAACACTTTCTGGATGATGAGACCAAAACAGAACAAAATGAACAAACAAGAACTATGCAAAATAAGGGAATCATTAAAATCCCTCCGAGCAAAGGTCTCATCAGTGGCATGTAAGCTGCAAGGACCACCCGGCATTTCAGGCCGCTGTCCATAGGTGCTAACGCCACTGCTCTCTTGGTCGTGGGGCCCTTCCCAGCCGTGGACACGGTTAGCCCATGACAAAGCCTTAACCCTATAAGCCCTGATGCTCCAAACCTATCTTTTATTTCCTGTTTCTCACAGAATTCTTCGTTTAAAAGCAGAAGAGAAGATGAGAGAGTTCTCAAGATCCGTTGTAGAACACGAGAATACGGTTAACACTTCTGAACCACACGCTAAAAACGGTTAAGATGCCCCTGTTAGGATGACCAAAATCCAGAACACGGCATCACCAAACACTGGTGAGGGTGTGGAGGCAACAGAGACTCTCGTTCGTTGCTGGTGGGAGTTCAAAACGGACCAGCCACCCTGGAAGCCAGTTTGGTGATTTCTTACAAAATTAAACAGTCTTACCGGACAATTCAGCAATCGTGCTCCTCGGTATTTACCCAAAGGAGCTGAAAACCATGTTCACAAAAAACCTGCACACAGACGTTTATGGCAGCTTTATTCATAACTGTCAAAACTTGAAAGCAACCAAGATGTCCTTCAGCAGGTGATGGATAAATAAACTGTGGTCCTTCCAGGCAACGAAATATTGTTCAACACTAAAAAGAAATGAGCTATCAAGTCATGAAAATACACGGAGGAATCTATTTTTTAAATAATTATTTATTTATTTACTTTGGCCACGCCATGTGGCATGTGGGATCTTAGTCCCCCAACCAGGGATCGAACCCGTGCCCCCTGCATTGGAAGCATGGTGTCTTAACCACTGGACCCCCAGGGAAGCCCCAAGACGTGGAGGAATCTTAAATGCATATTACTCAAGAAGAGAAGCCAATCTGAAAAGGCTACATGTTACATGATTCCAACAGTAAGATATTCTGGAAAAGGCAAAACTATGGAGACAGTAAAAGGATCAGTGGTTGCCAGAGGTCAGGGGGAGGGAGAGGTGAACGGGGGAGCACAGAGGATTTTTAGGGCAGTGAAACTACTCTGTATGATACTGTCATGGTGGGTACACGTCATCATACATTTATGCAGACACACAGAACGCACACCACCACGAGTGACCCCCAGTGTAAATCACGGGCTCCGGGTGATGACGTAGGTTCGTGGGGTGTAACAAGTGTACCCTCTGGTGGGGTGCTGATAACAAGGAGGCTGTGCTTGGGGCGGGGCGGGTATGGCAGCTCTCTGTGTCTTCCTCTCAGTTCTGCTGTGAACCTAGAACTGCTCTAGAACATAAAATCTTAATAAAGAGAATCAGAGGGAGGGTTGAGATGGTAATTTTTTTTTTTTAAAGGGCTTCAAATGCTTGGCTGGCTTGCTTATTTATCTATCTATCTATCTATCTAGATATCTATTTATTTATGGCTGTGTTGGGTCTTCATTTCTGTGCAACGGTTTTCTCTAGTTGTGGCAAGCGGGGGCCACTCTTCATCGCGGTGCGTGGGCCTCTCACTATCGCGGCCTCTCTTGTTGCGGAGCACAGGCTCCAGACGTGCAGGCTCAGTAGTTGTGGCTCACGGGCTTAGCTGCTCCGCGGTATGTGGGATCTTCCCAGACCGGGGCTCGAACCCGTGTCCCCTGCGTTAGCAGGCAGATTCTCAACCACTGCGCCACCAGGGAAGCCCCGAGATGGTAATCTTTATACCGTGTGTTATTTGGCCACAGCTAACTGAAGAAGATGCATCAGGAATGTGGGCGGACGTGGGGTGTCTGAAGCTCAGGAGTCTGACTGGTCCCACAGGCTCTGCAGGACAATGGCCAGCGCCCCCGTCATAGCTTTAAAGCATCATCACGTTTGCGGGTACAAACCTGTAGCAGGACCAGGGGCTGCTGGTAGTTCTGGGTGACACGCTGTGCTTCACGCATTTACAGAAATACTGAGTCAAGTCGTACGCTTCAAGCATCTCTAAAAACTACAACATGAACGAAGATTACACAGAATTCATACAATGTGTGTCTATAGCGAGGACCCGGACAGCAAAATGGTAAACGCGTGATTATCATCTCGCAGAATCTGTAAGATGAGTCATTGTACAAGAAAATTTGAACTGTTCTGAAGTCTTACAGATCTTAAATGAAAGAAACTGAGGTTTTTCCCAAATTTGAAAACAATCCTAAAAATTGACGTGATGTTTCCAATAATAATTTGTGAGGCCAAAAAGAAGATATTCTAAATGGCCAAAATGTAAAATTTTGTCAACTCTATGACAGGAAAGACGGAGGTAATTATCTTTGAGGCTTCTCTATAGGAAATATTGCAAAATTGTCATTTGAGAAGGCAATCAAAATGTTTGCAGCTAGAACATATTGGGAGAAACGTACTATAGAATCATGCCAAGCAGATATTTAATGGTGAGTCTAACTAGTGATTTTTCTAGACTTGGGGATGCTGTCAGTATTTTAGAAGTTATCATTTATTTATATTTCTATTCTCATTCTGAATACATATACACATGTATATATAAAAGCAGACAAAAGTAAGAAAGTACGAGCAGAGAAGAAGAGTACGTGTACTAGATTACTCTTTGTGCAACGGAAAAGGGTAAATAACACACACACACACCTATTTTTACAAAAAGAAACGGGAATAAGCCACAAAAATTAATGAAATTGGGTGCACATGGGTCGAAGGTACATGAACAGGAATCTCTGCACAGTTTTTATTTTCAAGTCGTGTTCATGTGTTACACAACCCTTCTATAAAATAAACAAATAAGCATGAGGAACACACCTTAAAACTGAGTGCAGACAGAAGTAAATAAACCCGACTGACTACCACACCGACACAGCCATGGGGACGATGACAAGGGAACCTAGGTAAACCCCTGGGAGCCGCGCTCGAACTGAACCAGCGACGGGCGAGCAGAGGCCAAGGACCAAGGCTGCCAGGGAACCGGGACAGTGCGTGGGCAGGGAGCCCGCGAGGCGCGGAGGCGGGCGGAGCCACAGCAGCTCCAGTCCGGGTGGGAGCCCGAGGGTCAGAGCGCGAGCTCGGGTCCCACTCCCGGGAGTGAGGGGCGCGGATGGAGCCCAGCCCTGCTTCTAAAGCCCCCCCCCCCCGCCCAGCCCGGGGAGGCCAGGTCCTCAGGGCAACAGCAGCTCCGGGCTGGAACCGGGACCGTTGATCCGGGCTGATCCCAGAGGTGACCGTATGAGAAAGTGGGGACGCCCTCAGACGCTGGGGGGAACGCGCCCCAAGCTGGCGGGAGCCGCTTCCCCAGGCTCTGCCGGCCAAACAGAGCCTCCAGAGCGATGGCAGAAATGAATTTCAATAAACTCACGATTTCGAAAACCCCTCAATGTCGCACCCCATGCAGGTACGACATTGTTTTTCAACAGGGAGGGGAGCAAGGATGGCTCTTCCTTGCAGCATAAAATGCCAAGCGGTATCGGTAGAGGCAGTGGTGATGGAGAGAGAAAACGGCCACGGGGGCTCCACGACAGTAACAACCCTCCCATGGACGCCGACACCACGCGGGGGGCCACGGGCCACAGGCTCCCCCGCGGACCTCCTCCCGTCCCGTGGACCTGAGAGGCGCCCCTGCTGGAAGCAGGACCGCTGGCGGGCGGCACTGGCTCGGAGAGGCAGCTCCTTGGACAAAGGATTTGGAAAAACTGTGATCGACGAGAGCACGGTTTGGCGAGAGGCGAGGGTGTGCGTGGTCCGGGGGTCCGTCCTGAGACCCAAATGCTTTCAGGCGAGACGTGAAACGCTAAGCCGGGAAGGAGGTGCTTAAGACCAGTGTCCACCGTGTGACAACCCTCACAGCGGCTTCACGTTCGGTCCCGTCACCGTGGCGGGTGGGCGCCCCTGCCCGCTGTCTGCGGGGCTGCTCCCCGGAACCGCTTGCTACGTGGCTCCCCCGCTGACCGTCCGAGGGCACAGGTGGCACTCTGAAGGAGGCCGGCCCGGAGCCCGGGGACAGGTGGCACTTTCTGCGCTACGGTCACCAACCGGCTGGGACCCGGTGTCCGTGTCACCCCGCTGACCTTCTCTGAGGGCCGCGTGTCTCCCCCAGCTCTGCCTGCGGGCGGGCCGCTGGGCGGTGGGCGCCGGCCGCGGTGGGAGCGCTGACACCAGCAGGGAGGACCCAGCGCGGACGCGGCCCTTCCCAGCGCCCGGCCGCTGACACCGCAAAAGAGCCACCGGACGCTCAGCCAGCGCACCTCACGCTCTCGGGTCAGTTCGTTACAGTCTCCACGTGAAGCCACCTTCCGCAGTGGCCAAGGTACACACGGCACCGGCGGACCTGCTCCTGGAGAGGTGCCATCTGCCGGGTCCGTCCTGCCGGGCCGCTCGGCAGCCCCCGCCCCCCCACATGGCCACCCGCACGGGGTCCCCCCCCCCGCAAACGGCGCCAGAGCGGGGGGCGCGGCCACCAAGGTTGACTGGAGCCACTTCCAGCTGCTCCGGGTCAGGCCCGTCGGGTCAGCAGCCACAAACACGCCTGGGCTTTCCCGGGGCAGCCCTGCCGCGGCGTCCGTCCCGGGGCCTCACCTGGAGCCGCGATGGCCGGGGCCGGGCCCGTGTCACCATCCCTGCTTTACGCGAGGACAGGACGGGAGAGAACTGACCGTGCTCGCCGGGAAGACCCCGCGTCCGACGGCGGGAGCCGACCGCCGTGCTGCCCTCCTGCCCCCCTGCCCCCACCGTCTCTCCTGGGTGAAGGGACGGAGGGAAGGCCTGTGTGCCCACCTGTGGGGGGTCAGAGATCCCCCCGCCTCACCGCCCACGGGGGCTCCAGCTCCGCCTCACACCTCTGGGCCCCCAGCACCACCCCCTTGGGGAGCGGTCTGGCCCCCACGCCCCCCAGACCCACCCGAGGAGCTCCCAGGGGCCGAAGCTGGAACAACGTGGGCAACAAAAGAAGGAAGTCACATTGGATGAGAATCCCGGGGACAAAACTACCATCTGAGTCCAGACTGATACAGAGAAAGAAAAAAACGGAAGGGACATCCAACAGCCCGAGAGGAAGAGTCCAGATAATCCGCGTGGACGGCCCTCCCCTCCTGATGGGCTGTGCTGACAACCTCCCTCAGAGGAGCGGACGCGAAGGGAGAAGGAGGGAGTCTGCGGGGGGACACCCGGCAGATACACGTCAGCCGGGCGAGCGCGGCCACGCCACCTGGTGACGTGAGAGCAGGTGCCCCGACGTGACGTGATGAGGAGGGCGGGGCCTCCGTGGCTCCTCCCCAAGCCCCTGACCCCAGTCTAAGTGTGAGAAAAACGTCAGACAAACCCCAACAACAGAGGGGCAGTCGACCAACACCTGGCCAGCACTCCTGCACACGGCCAAGGTCACAAAAACAAGGGGCATCTGAGGCCTGTCGCAGCCAGAGGAGCCCGAGGACACGTGACGACTGAATGTCACGTGGGGCCCCGGGTGGGAAGCCCACTGCCGGGAAGCGCCTGCGACGCGCCAGCCCCTGCCCTGCCGCCTCCCGCTGTCCCTTGCCGGGGGCCATCCCGCCCCACGGCGCCGTCGGCCCCGCATCCTCCGTCCCACGCTCACTGCGCCCTCGGACAGGCCGATTCCAGATGCCCGCGCTCGCCCACGTCCACCCGCGAAGGCCTGTCCCGGCGCTGGTTCTCCTGCATAATTTAGCCTTGGGAAAGAATCACCTACATGGTATCCAGGTAAACACAGCAGCAGGAACACAATCATTTTCCTACGTTCCCTCCCAAGACCACAGTCGAAGGAAGGAAAGCACCGAAAAACCCGTCACAGCAAAGAGGAGCGGGGGTGGGGGGTGGGAGGAGGGGCACCACGTGGCACCCTGGGAGATGGGCGGCCGGCCGGGGGTCACAGGAGACGGGGCAGGGCGGAGCCCACAGAGGCCGCAACTCAGAGGCTCCTGGTCTCTGAGGAGGAGACCCCTGGCCTCAACCTGGCGGCAGGCAGAATTAGGGCCCAGCCTGGGGGGATGACGGCAGCCTGGTCACCCAGCTTGAGACCCCCGGCCTCCCGGGAGCAGCCCAGCCAGGACACTGCACCAGTCATCCCCATGGGCAGATGACCATGGGTCATGGGGGCTGGGGGAAACCTCCTAGCAAAACAAGCCAAGAGGGCTTCCCTGGTGGCGCAGTGGTTGAGAGTCCGCCTGCCGATGCAGGGGACACAGGTTCGTGCCCCGGTCTGGGAGGATCCTGCATGCCGCGGAGCGGCTGGGCCCGTGAGCCATGCCCGCTGGGCCTGCGCGTCCGGAGCCTGTGCTCAGCAACGGGAGAGGCCACAGCGGTGAGATGCCCGCGTACTGCAAAAAAAAAAAAAAAAAACAACCAAAAACAAGCCAAGAAAAAGCACGTGGGTGGACACGCAGTGGGAAGGGCAGAAGAACACGCTTAGAAGAAAGACACCAGCTCCTCCTGCACCTGCCCTGCTCTGCTCGGACCTGGCTGCGGGCGCCAGCGCCTCATTCACATACCTGATTCTCGAAGTGGAGGGGACTCTCACCCACAATCACACTCCATTTACGAGGGTCTGAGCAGGGGCCTGACCCTTGGCAGAGAACCTGGACTTGGGCCCAGCCTGCGGGGGACGGACCCCAGCTCCGCCACGCACAGCTGTGCGCTTTGGGAAAATGACCTGACCTCTCCGTGCCTCGGGTGGTGTTCTCTCCAAGGAACACAAACAATAATAGCAGGTACCCACAGGGCAGCATGAGGATTAAAGGATTCATGCCTGTGAAGCCTTAAAGCCAGAGAAGTGCTCGGTGACTCGGGTAATCACTTTACATGATGGGGCCTCTTGCCACAATTAACCTCAAAGAAACACTGTGATCTTCCAGCTCTGAAAGAAGAGCAGGACAGTCTATTCTAGAAAGGAACCTTCAGAGAACAAAACAGAGCTCTTGGAAGTTAAAAAACAAGGACAAGACAACACACTTAGTAGATGGTTTGGACAAGAAAAATTAAAGATATAGAAAATAAAATAGAAGAAGTGGGAAATAGAAAATCAGAGGACCAGTCCAGGAGTTCCAACAAACCATCAGTGGGAAGGGAAGGTAACAGAACCATCAAAGAAACAGCTGAACAGAACCTTCCCATCAGGAATGCCTTGAGTTTCCACGTTGAAAGTTCCAGCACAAGAGACAAAAAGGCCCACATCCAGGCACATCATCGTGAAACCTGAGAATACAGAAGACAAAAGCTCCTAGAAACTTTCAGCAGAAAAACAAAAAACAAAAAACAAAAAACACAACAATCAAAATGGCCTCTGACTTTGTGATCCGACCAGAAACTAGTGGACCACAGTCGGTTCCTTCAAGGTGCCGAGGGGGGTGATTCTAACAGGCTTCCATACCCAGCTAAACTAGCACCCATATTCCGCTCCAGGTCTCAAAAGACTTACCTCCCACCCCCAAACCCGGGGCCCCTCTTTCAGAACATCTCTGGAGGACGTCTTAACCAGAGATGAAGCCAAGAAAGGGAACAGGGGAGCCAAGGATGGAGGCGGCGGGCAGAGGAGAGCGGCAGGAGATCGCAGGATGAAGGCAAAGGGAGGTCCTGGGCATGCTGCTCAGGGCCTGGGGGGCCCCGGGAGGGCTGTCCCTGAGCTGGGAAGATAATGGGCAAATATGAGGCAGGACTTCTAGAAAACTCCAAGGACGAAAATCAAGACAAGTATTAACAGCAAGAAAAACTACAAGTTGTACAAGACAGGAAATCTAATGCTGGTGGCTCGTGACCATGAGACATAAACAGTCAATGACAAAACAACCCTACTGGGGGCAGAGGGAGGGAGGGAGAGCTGAGCTGACGTGTCCAGAGGCAGAGAGTGGAACAAGTAATGCCCCCGATGGAAAAGTGTGACCCGGAAATCTGGAAATACATGCCAAGGGTGGCGGAGGGGTGGCAACACCTGTTCTCTCTCTTTAAACCACATGGACTATTCCACACCTTAAAATAGAAAAATAAAACTCAAAATTAAATCCAAGGTACGAAAACAATATACAACGCAAACTGTACACACGTGCATCTCCCGACCAGGACGGGATGCCCAGCCCCTCCATGTTTGAGACAACCTCGTTCCATCCTCCCAACAAGCCCACATCACAGATAAGGAAACAGGCGCAGGGCAGGGGGCCACAGGGCCACTTGACCAGGGGTGCTGACCCCAGCTCTCCCTCCCAGGCGCTCTTGGCCGCACCCCCACACAGAGATGCTCCCCACTGCCGCAAATCAGCTCTTCTTAAACTCCCCACAGAAGAGAGGCAAAAAAGCAAACTCTGAAAAGACCAGCAAGGGCTTCCCTGGAGGCGTAGCGGTTAAGAATCCGCCTGCCGACGCAGGGCACACGGGTTCGAGCCCTGGTCTGGGAAGATCCCACATGCCGCGGAGCAACTAAGCCCATGCGCCACAACTACTGAGCCTGCGCTCTAGAGCCTGCGAGCCACAGCTACTGAGCCCGCACGCCTAGAGTCCGTGCTCCGCAACTAGAGAAGCCACCGCGATGAGAAGCCCGCGCACCACAACAAAGACCCAACTCAGCCAAAAATAAATAAATAAATAAACTTATTTTTAAAAAAAAAAGACCAGGGACTTCCCTGGTGGCACAGTGGTTAAGAATCTGCCTGCCAATGCACGGGACATGGGTTCAACCCCTGGTCCGGGAAGATCCCACATGCTGCGGAGCAACTAATCCCGTCCACCACAACTACTGAGCCTGAGTTTTAGAGCCCGTGCACCACAACTACTGAAGCCCATGCACCTAGAGGCCGTGTTCTGCAACAAGAGAAGCCACCACAATGAAAAGCCCGCGCACCCCCATGAAGAGTAGCCCCCACTTGCCGCAACTAGAGAGAGCCCACGTACAGCAATGAAGACTCAAGCAGCCAAAAATAAATAAATAAATAAATAAATTTATTAATTAAAACAAAAGGACCAGACACACGCAAACTACCAAATTAAACAATAAAATGCAAATTCAGGGTCCCCTCCACCCCACCCCACCACAGCATCGCATGTACAATCTCCTGCTCACCCAGTAAATGATCATGGACTGAAACGAAGCTGAAACAGCCTCCATGGCTGCCAGACCACGGCTTGGCACCTTTGAAATAACTACCGAGAAAGGCTCGTTCGTTGTCAACTCGGCATCCTTGCCTCTCCTGATCTGGAACCTCTCTTGGAGGGAACGGGGGACCCACCGGCTCACGGTCCGGCTGTCGGGGGGTGTGGAGATCAGAATCCGGCTGGGCCTGGGTGGAGGCCTCAGAGACACGGAGGAAAAGCAGCCAGGCATCAACGAGGTGGCCTGCTCTACATTTTAGGATGATCCTAAAAATAAACGGCCACGTCCAGATACCCGGCGGGGATTTTGTGGTGCCACCTCCTGAACGGATGATGTCAGCCACGATTTCGTGACCAAAACAACTCAAACGCCGGGTAAGTAACTGGTTCTGACGGCTGATTTTGGACAAAGCTTTTCCTGCCCCTCCCACAAAGCAACGAGCTTTGATGGACAGAGAGCCTGCTTGGTCCCCACCCCAGGGCTGGGAGCCGGGGACCCCACTAGAGCGTGAAACGCCCATCCGACCCTTTTGGAGCCGTAGCCCCAAGTGCCACTTGCCCTGCAAGAGTGGAGGGAAAAGACGAGCAAAGGCCCAGCGGCAGCAGGGATCCACCGAGGGGGGGGCCAGACCCGCCAGACCCCAAACACGCCTTTCCCAGAGAGGGAGGCGGGGAAACATGGAAAAGAATCATTCTCTGTCCTTTGATGTAAACAGAGACACGACACCCGGAAAGAGGGCCGGTCCTCCGCGGGGCTGGGCGTCGCTGGGCCCTGGCTCTGGTGGGCATTGCTCAGGGCATCCTCCTCCCCCCACGGCAGCCCCACGACAGCCCCACGACAGCAGGAGACGACTGCTTCCCAGGCCTGCGGATGCTCAGTGGGGTTTGGAGCCTGAGCGGGGCACTCTCCGACCGGAGCTCCGAGGAGGATGGGCCTCCCGAGGGTTGGACTGCCATGGGATCCGCTCCGTCCTGGGGGGTAAATGCAGCCCCCCCTCCCCTGCTCAAATGTTAAAGGGAACAAGACGGGAACACGGGGAGCTTCTGAAGCAGGACGTCTCCGCAGGGACCACAGGCGACCCTGACGGGGCCCCCAGGTCGGTGCCCAGGGAGCAGGGGCGGAGGGTGACATCCGCCCGGAGGGGCTCCCGGCCGCTCCGTGTGACCCAGTGATTAACAGGCAGCCCCGGCAGTAAAGTCTGGAAGGTTATGGAGCTCACACTCCTTACGTAACTGTCAGCAGCTCTGAACTTTGTGAAGGCGGCCCGTCGGGGCTGACGCAGCAGAGACAGGAGAGTGGTGAAGCCACACGGATACAGGTGGGCCCTGCCACTGCCCCACCTGGCAGCACCAACACAGGATGGCTGTGGTTTTGGGGGCGTTCACTCCTCCCACCTGTCCCCCATTCACGGCTTTGACTAAACCCGGCCGAGACCCCGAGACCCGGAAGCCACGTCCTGGGTCTTCAGGCAGCGTGTCTGCCCGGAGGGTCCCACCAGCCCTGCACGGGCAGTGTGTGATCACGGGAAAGGAGAGAGGCCAAGACATCCCGAAGAAACTATGACACAGCT